>NW_016107587.1:2964439-3057458 GCF_001604975.1 Cebus imitator | reverse complement strand
AAAATAGAGTAAAGTAGAAATTAAAAGAGCATTAGGTAGGTCACCATAAAGGTAAAGGCTTTTATCATTAATATGCACTCTGGAATTATCAATCTTGTTTATCCTAACAATTGAATTTAACAAAGCATAAAAGTAAATGTATCAAAAGAGATTTTTTAAAAAGGATTGCTAATACTGTCATTATTTGTAGATTATAAGATTACATGATTGTATACCTAAAATGCTCAAAGAATACTACTGGATTTGCTTTAAAAGAGTAGAATATCGTGATCAACTTAAAAAAAAAAGAACAGGAAACAAAAGTTTCAGTATATACCATCAATAATTATGAAGACATTAAATGAAAATAAACAGCATTTCTATTAAGGACACAATACTGTCTCAGTGGGATTGTTTGGGTCATGGGTTGTCAAAAAATCGAAGATCATTCAAGTATTTATGGTGAGAATAAATAGTACAGGATTTAAAAATATATTCTAATAGTGCTCTACCAGATATTAAATCACTATTTTAATATATAATTATGACAATTCTGGATAAGAATAACAGAGATATTTATACTATACAAGTCAAGCACTGGGTCCTGATACAAATGAACTTCATGTAGGATGAGAAAAATATCACCAGTTGGTGAGAAAGGAAAGTATTTAATAATGGTTTGCAGAAACTTGGCTAACAGTAAATAAATTAAACATTTCTAATGATAAGTCAACAAAAAAGGTGACAATAATAAAAGTAAAGTTCTAGAAGAAAATAAGGATGAATATAGATCTATTTTTTGGCTAGAGAAACTTTTTCAAATTTAAAAATAGTGGAGGCCTGACACAGTGGCTAACACCTGTAATCCCAGCACTTTCGGAAGCCGAAGCGGGTGGATCAACTGAGATCAGGAGTTCAAGACCAGCCTAGTCAACATGGTGAAACCCCGTCTCTACTAACAATACAAAAATTAGCTGGGCATGGTGGTGGCACCTGTAATCCCAGCTACTCAGGAGGCTGAGGCCAGAGAATTGCTTGAACCCAGGAGGCGGAGGTTGCAGTGAGCCAAGATCATGCTATTGCACTCCAGCATGAGCAACAAGAGTGAAACTTAGTCTCAAAAAATATATATAATGGAAAATATCAAAATACTCAAAACTCTATGCATATGCCATAGTGTGATAAAATGTCCAACAAATATTGTAGATTAAACACATTAATATTCTCAGTACATGAAAAGATCAAAATAGATAAGATCACAAATACTGCCCCTTGATGTGGTTTAGCTGTGTCCCCATCCAAATCTCATCTTGAATGTGGCTTCCATAACTCCTACATGTTGTGGGAAATAATTGAATCATGGGAACAGTTTCCCCCATACTGTTCTCATGGTAGTGAATACATCACATGAGATCTGATGGTTTTATAAGGGGAAACTCCTTTTGCTCGGCATTCATTCTCTCTTTGCCTGCTGCCATGTAACACATGCCTTTCCTTTTCCAACATGACCGTGAGGCCTTCCCAGCCATATGGAACTCTGCGTCCATTAAACCTTTTTTTCTTTATAAATTACGCAGTCTCGAATGTGTCTTTATCAGCGGCATGAAAACCGACTAATACCCTCCCTCAGAGTAAAGTCACAAAACAAAAGAATAAATACAAATGGCTATTTGACATGTAAATAAGTTGAAACTCACTAGAACTTAAAAATGAAGCTCACTAGAAATTAAACACGAATTTTGCTGGAAGTTACACATTAAAAATTGAATTAAGTAGAAATTAAAAATATAAAGTAAGAATGTCAATCATGAACAGGGTGTTATAATCTCTGACGAACAGACCGGCAGCATGAGTCAAGCTTCTTAAAAGTTATGTTCTTTAGAATCTGTGTGTCTGCTTCTAAGTATCTCACCTAATTACATAGGAAATCTTTACAAGCATAGAGAAATATATCAAAGAATTATTCTAAATAATTAAACATTTTTAAATTCCTTGTCTTCGACAACAGATATTTCAATTCTGGGGAGGAGGAGGACATAAGCCTTTTTTTGAAAAGCAACAAACTGACTCATTTACATATTATTTTGCCTGGCATTTGACAAGATAGCTCAGTTTTGAAGATCTCTGGATTGCCTGTGACCAAAATTACATCTGTAACCTTGCTTCATTCACTAGAGTAGAATTAATAATGGCCACCATTTGTGGAGACACGGATCTATACAGCAGGCACTTCGCTGTAATATGATCCTGAAGGTATGATTCTTTCTCCCTTGACATTCTTCAACCTGCAAACTTCACCTAGAATCTCTTCCCTTTTTCTAGCACTTTCCATCCTTCTCTTTCTGTGCCTTCTTTCTCTTGGACTCTTCCTTCCACTTCCTTAATGGAAATCTCTGTAAACCACTCACATAAAATGAGTTGAAACTCCCAATCACAGTGTGTGCTACTGAGGGGGAGAAAGGGAGAAGAAGAATGAGTCAGCAAAACAGAAATTTGACGACATAAAAAGTGATGTGCCCCCCAAAACCGAGTGCTCTTATGTTCAGAGGGGAACCAGTTCTCTTATTTGGAGCAGAATCAAGAAGGAATTGTAGTGGAGGGTCTAGGATCATAGGCAGGATTGGGAAAAGCGATACTTCTGACAGAACAAAATAAGCAGAGGGTTGGTTGGAAACATATGCAAAGCTCAGATGCTATTCTTTGTCATAAGCACCTACAAAAGTCAGGCACAACCTTGTTTAGTTGTGATTTTAAAAAGTCCCCTTCCTTAACTGATTCAGAGTTATGAATTAATAATAATGTTACGCCTTCACGAGCCACAAAAAACAAAAATAAGAAAAAACCCTACCTCTACTCATGCCCGTTGGGCTTCCTGGAGAGCTACAAAAATTGCAAATGGAGATTCAAAGCAGGAGGGAAGACTGGGCCAAGAATGAGCTGTCCTTGAGGGTGTTCCAGTTCAAATTTATCTATCCTTGATAATTGCAGTAATTTTCACATCATCACTGTACTTGACGTGTCTATTGTTTTGTTCTTTCTAAAATCCAGATAGCACCTTTGAAGATAACTTTCCTCCACCACTCACTGCCTCTCCTAGCACTGAGCTCAGGAGTAAAGTATGCATGCGTCGGGTACCAAACACGGTCAAACCGGCTGTGTAACTCATCGACGTAAGAAAAATCACAAATGCATCAGCTCCTCTCGAGCAGTTTGTGATGAAATATTGTATCAGCCTCTCAAAGCATCAAAAAGCAAGTCCAAAGAGAGATTTTCCAGTACAGGAATAATCCTCATAGAAATAATTAATGCAGGAGCCAAGGGGCTGAAAGAGAGAAGCTGAGAAGCTTCTATTTCTCACCAAACACAGTTTATTTTTTATTTTTTTATTTTAAATTGATTGGATATTTGCAGTCTAGTAGGCTTACCACTCATTTACCTGAAATGATGAAGCAGCAAGGATGACCCTAGCCTTCTGGGTCTAATTCAAATGGATGGATTGATTCAGCATACCTTCAATGTCCACAGAGATTACTGGCCTTCTCTTGGTGTGGGAGAGCTTTCAAATAATTATGGCAGCAACTGAGCAGCCCTGCATCCAGAAGGCTCTCAGTACACGTTGGCTCACAGGCACCAGTCATGTGTCCTCCCGTCATCAAAACACCCAAGAAGAAAATCTCTGCTTTTAACCTCAGAGTTGCGGATGGATTTCCACTGTGCACTCGTGGCCAGATTCCAGCCTCCAAGCATGTCTGAGTAACATGAGCCACACACTGAGGCCCCTGGCCGGGAAGAGGAGCAGGGAGCCACACAGGCCTCCAGGGTCAATCATTTCTACTCGGGCCTGGGAGGACGTGCAATTCCCCAAACATGAATAGAGTGTGAACAGTGACCCAAGATCAAATCCAAATTATCGGATTCCAAAGTGACTGGCTGTTCCGTGCTGTGCAGGATGGAAATTATACAGTGATGTGCTCTCTCTGAAAATATCAGGAAGCGAAGACCACCTGTGCTGTCATGTAAGCCTGAGAGACAGAACTCAAATACCGGCTGGAGAAATGGAAAAAGGATGCCTGAAGGGGAACAAAAGGCTCCAGAGGTCATACTGGGTCAGATGAGTGGCTTTCAGTCATGTCCTCTGCCACAGCCCCAAAGCCTGCCACATTGAAAAGAAAATTGAATTCTAGAAACATTAAATAATCTATTAATAATTGGTTAGATGTAGAGTCTGAAGGAGGATTTGTTTACAATGATTCTCAAATGTGTGCCTAGAATGATCAGGTGAATGCACTCTGTAGATGCTCCTTTCTCTGACACTGGGGACTCTTGTCACTTCCTCTGGGAACCTGCATCCCCAGAATGCAGCAAGGTCCCAATCCAAATGTCATAGCAGGAGATGAATGCTGGCCTTTCTGGTTACTCTCTAACACAGCCCATTTTCATAGAATTCATAGGAAGCTGAATTCACCCCCAGGTTCCTCTGCATGCTCTCATCTGACTGGCAGGCCAGTATGTGAGAGCCATCAGTCTTGCCCACCTCTATCCCCAGCTCACCGAATGAATCTCAGTGATCAACAGCACCAGATCCAATGACTATGTTATGGGACATGAGAAGGCCCCATGTTTTCCATAGCATCTGCTTTCTCAAGTTTGAGCCCCTCGGTCACCATGTCACTCTCAGGACATCCACACTGGATAGGTTGGGCAGTGCTGCTTTGAATCTCACAGCCAAGCCAACTCTTGCTCACTCAGCACCTGGGCTCAAGTAGGCCTCTTCCCAGTCCTGCACGTCTGGATGAAGATGTTTCTTCTGCTCCCACAGCAGGAAGCCCACCCAGGGAGGAAGAGGAGGAACCCTGAGCTGGGCAGGCCTGCTTTTCCAAAAAGGCCAATGAGCAAGTCACACATAACAACAGTCAAGTGGTACAGAAAGGTCATTGATTTGCTTCTGTGCGATCCTTCTTAAGGGATAAGCCGGGCGGAAAAGAAAGCCCATCCACAGTGAAGTCCTGCCCTGGAAAAGCTGGAGCTGGATTGCAGCATCTACTCTCTCCATCCCTCCCCCTCCCCTTGGAGAAGGAAGGGAAATCGAGATCCTCCTCCTTCCAGGTGGAGCGGTCCCATGCTGTATGACAGATTCCCCTCCACACAGCTACCCTTGGTGCCCTAGGCTGTGCCAAGCACAGGTCCTGGCTCAGGCTCCTTGGAGGAGAGGCAGCTCAGGATGCGATGCAGAATGCACTTGCTCCAGGAGTGATGGGTAATGGGCTTTTTTTTTTTTCTTTTTCAGAGAAGGGAACATCACCCTCCCTCTTCCCTACACCCTCCCATTCCCATTTCCTGGGCCTCAAAGATCTAATGAAGGCACTACCTATAGCAGCATGCATTCCTGTATACCTTCAAAAGGCAGCATCACAAACCATGATATTTGTGCTGCTGTTTTAATCATTTCTTTGACTTTTTCAATGATGCAGGAAGCCAGAGATGAAAGAAAGCCTAGAAAAGCAGCTTCCTGTATTGAGCCATTTCTGATCCAAACTCCACGCTGGAAGTTCTCACCAATCTTCAACATTGTTTATTTCAAACAACAAAAAAGCAGTAAATTTCACAAAGCAAAACAGAAATGTTAATTCAAATCCTGACTTTCTCATGTCAGGCGGGTCATCCTTGGGCAGTCGTAAGAATTGAGGTGGTTAGTTGTTGGGCTCCATCTATGTGCTAGAAACTGTTTCAGGCATTCCCTGTGGTGATCCAACCTTAAAAATAATTCTGGGAGGTAGAGGTCCCAGTGTTGGACTGTTTTTTGATATTTTTTGCATGTGAACTGAAGAACCAATCCCTTAGACAGTCCTTAGACTTTAATGTATGCATGACTCACATGCTATCCCCACCAGATACCTTAAGTCCTCTCCCTCAAGTTCAAAGTTCCAGAAATATGTAGGGCAGGGGCAAAATGCCACCAATCTCTTTGCTAAACCATAGCAAGAGTCACCTTTACTCCAGTTCCTCATCTCCATCTCCATCTCCATCTGAGATCACCTCAGCCTGGATTCTATGGTCCGTAGCATTATTAACATTTTGATCAAAGCCATTCAACAAGTCTCTAGGGAGTTGCAAACTTTCCCACATTCTCCTTTCTTCTTCTGAGCCCTCCAAACTGTTCCAGCCTCTGCCTGTTACCCAGTTCCAAAGTCACTTCCACATTTTCAGGTAAACTTACAGCAGTGCCCCACTCTGCTGGTACCAATTTAGTGTATTAGTCCATTTTCACGCTGCTGATAAAGACATACCCAAGACTGGATAATTTGTAAGGAAAAAGAGGTTTAATGGACTCCGTTTTATGTGGCTGGGGGGGCCTCACATTCATGGCAGAAGGTGAAAGGCACATCATACATGGAGGCAGGCAAGAGAGAATGAGAGCCAAGCAAAAAGGGAAACTCCTTATATAACCGTCAAATCTCATGAGACTTACCACTACCACGAGAATAGTATGGAGGAAACTGCCCCTGTGGTTCAATTATCTCCCACCAGGTCCTTCCCACAACAGGTGAGAATTATGGGAACTATAATTCAAAATGAGATTTGGGTGGGGACACAGCCAAACTATATCAACAAACAAGAGGTGACTCTGGAATTTAAGGACTGGAGTCCAGAATGGTTTGCCAGCACCACCTTAGACAACATGGCAGTACCCCCAAGCCTTGGGCTTCTCATCTGCAAAATGAGGATGCTGAAAAGTAAGCCAAAAAAGAAAATTCTTACCTTCAAAGATTTTGGATGTTTCCCATGAGATGACAAATATGAAATGCTTTTTGTACTTCAAAATGTTATACAAACCTTACCATTTTTTTCCATATTCTGAATGTCCTCAGCTATTAAGTAGATCCTTCAGACACCAATCCTTAGGAATTTTATTTGAATCAGGATGGACTTGCATGAGCCACCGGACTTCTTGTAAATGCGGAGCCTGTAATTGAAACTTTATAAAGACAAGAAGAAATTTCTTTGAAAGTGTTGAATTCACATTGCAGAATGATTTATGCAGAGTTATGATTTATGTAGTTAGTTTCTCATGGCTATATTTTTTAAAAGCTCTGATTTTGAAAAACATGAAGCAATTTTGAGGTTAACCCCAATCTCTTCTCACTGTGGGTGGGTGAAATCCTTAGCTAAGTTTAACAGTAGAGACAAAACACTTTTAAGATTTGGTTATGCTCTGTCTATATTTTTTTCTAAGTATTACATCTCTTTGACCAGAAATTTGTACTTCCCTTTACAATGACTTTAGTGTTAATTACAGTGAACATTTGGATTGAGTCTACAATTGCTCAATGTCCAGACATGACTGTTTTCACTGAAAATACTTCTCTAGCTCTAGCTATCACTGTTCCTAAGTTGCTATAGCACAAACAACACTGAGAAAGATATCTTCTTCTACAGGTGTACCCTACAAATATCCCACAGGCACTGCTGAACATATTCCAAAACTTGGCTTCTTCATCAGAACATATGCAGCAGCAGGAGGAGATGCATAGACAGCCTGGTTTTGACCAGAACAGAATAATCCCCTAATTCAATGCCATTTGAAAGCAATATTTCTGTTTATTAATAAACATATAATTTATGCTTTTTCTCAGATGTTCACCATAAACAAGGAATGAATCATCAGATTATCCACTCCTGGATTCCCTAGCTTGGAACAATGCTCAGGTGTGTCTGCCACACAGGGTCATTCTAAGGGGATATTAGAATATTAAAAATATTAAAAAATATTTAAAAATTTAATATTTTTTATTAAATATTTTTCCTGAGTCAATAAAACTATTTTTTAAAAAATAATTAGAAAACGTATAATTATTAAAAATTGAAAATATGATACTAAATGTAAAACTGAGCAGAAAAATGAAAGTTATCAGAAAATAGAAGGAAAAGAAAGAGAGAGGAAGGAAGGAAGGAAGGAAGGAAGGAAGGAAGGAAGGAAGGAAGGAAGGAAGGAGAAGAGGGAGGGAGGGAAGGAGGGAGGGAGAAAGGAAGAAGGAAAAAAAGAAAATCAGAAGGGGGAATGAAAAGAAAACTTGAGGATTGCTTTAGAAGATACCACACCCAATCAACTGAAGTTCCAGAGAAGGGGAAAAAATAAAGAGAGAATATGATAAGTAAAATTTCCTTAGAGAGAAAGTGAGCTTGAAAATATGTTCTTTTATTTTTAATTAATTATTTCTGTATCAAATAGTGCAATTATTTGGATTTTCATGGTACTTTAATAATTTTTTTTTTTGAGACCAAGAAGGTTTTAGTAAACTTTTTAATACCGTTATGTGTCATCACTCAAATTCAATGAAATAGAGGCTCAGGTTTCCAAACCAGTTAAAAATTTGAGCAAAAATATAAAATGTGAATTGGGGCAAAAACAACCCCCCTGAGAATAAAGATGGGGTAGATAAACGCAGCATGTTGACCTGTGGAAGTCTCTGTCACTGTTAGATGCTGTTGAGTAAACGCCTGACCACAATAACTTAAGCACACCCTTAGAATGACCCTGTGTGGCAGACACACCTAAGCATTGTTCCAAGCTAGGGAATCCAGGAGTGGACAATCTGATGATTCATTCCTTGTTTATGGTGAACATCTGAGCCCCTGGCACGTCCTATGGAACTCGGGCTGTATAGAAGATTGAGGCTGTGAGTTTTGGGGATTGGTAAATGAAGGTTGTCAGGTGGAGGGGTTAAGTAAAAATGCTCCATAAACTGCATGCTGTTTGCAAGTGGCTATGGTGGTCCTGCCCAGACCATTGCCACTGTGCTGTGTATTTACATTGTCCAGCCCACTGCCACTGTGCTGTGTATTTACATTTTCCAGCCTGCTGCCACTGGACTGTTTCAGTCCATAAGGTGGTCCTCCTGCCCAACGTGCCACCACTGGACTCTCTTCCTTGTATGAAAGCCCCACATAAAACCCTGTGTCTCATTTGCTGATTTTGGGTCTTTTCTTGGGCCTCTTGAACCTGGTGCCTTCCCTACTGAGGTTCATAGGACAGCAGATGCTCCAGAGGTTGATTTATGAAGAAGGAAAGTGAGCTCTACCAGAGAGAACAAAATCTCAGGTGACCCCTCTATGCCTTATAGCATCAAAGATTCCAAGTGATGTTGCCCGGTCCAATTTGCCTGTCTCACTTGCTCTACTTGGGCCTCATTTTCCACATCTGCAAGACGGAAACAATAGTTTTGACCCTATTGTCTCAGGTGTGGGTATGATTCATGCAGAAAGCTGATTCATTTTCTGAGTTTTACAAAGTGAGTAGGGATTTTCCAGCAAGGAAGAAGTGACAGAGCATTTCCTCCCAGGAGAACCAGGTATGTGAAGAGATATACACCAGTGTTTCACAATGATCTTACTTTAGCCTTTGAGCAACCTCATAACAGAGGTAGAATGTGGTGTATCTGTAATGAACAGGCACTCCAGAGACAGACTTCCCTGGACACATGGAGAATGCTGATGCCCACTCCAGGCTAAACCGAATATCAGTTCTAAGAGATGCGGATAGGCACCTGAGAAGGAAAGTGAGCAGAAAAGGAGGGAACTAGACCTTCACCCAGGCTCAGAAGAAACAGAAACATTCTTTTAGAAGGGACAAATATTGCTTTGTTGGCCAGGAAGAAACAAAACGAAACACTGCAGGCCACTCCCCATACTCCCTAAGTGAAACCTGCTTGTCTGCTCACTCCATAAATTCTGGGCTGTCTGCTGTGAGCCCTGGCATTTACAAGTTTCTGCACCACGTGAACATATTTGCCAACCTAACCCATGGAAATGTTAACAGGAGTGATGCAAACGGACCATCTGCCCTCACCAGACACGAGAAAACCAGGCGGATCATGAGGTCAGGAGTTCAAGACTGGCCTAAACAACGTGGTGAAACCCTGCCTCTACTATACTAAAAATACAAAAATTAACCATGCCTGGTGGCGGGCACCTATAATCCCAGCTACTCAGGAGGCTGAGGCAGGAGAATTGCTTGAACATGGGAGATGAAGGTTGCCACTGCACTCCAGCTTGGGTAACATAGTGAGACTCCGTCAAAAAAAAAAAAAAAAGAAGAAGAAAAGAAAAAAAAGAAAAATAGGGGGCTAGGGGAACTCCTGAGACTCTGAACTCAGAAAAAAACGAATATACTTTGGGAAGCAGTAGATAATGCATTAATCAGATTTAAGAAGATGATGCACATATGAAACAAGAATGGCACAAAGAGAAGAAGAAAAAGATCTTAGACATTATAAGAAATACAGTAAAAATCTGTGTGTATGCTGAATATTCAGATGGTTATTTTGAAGAGTAAGTTGGTTATTAAGAAAACAACAAAACTCAAAAGAAAGAAAAAGTTGGAAAACATGAGACAAAATAATAATAACATTGACGATATGTCTAGGAGTTAAACATATATCTGAAAGATCAGGTCAGGGATAATGGAGAAGAGGGAAAATATTTTAAAAAGTAATGAAAGCAAATAAATATATCTGGAAGCTAAAGAATAACATAGATGCTTTGAACAAGAATCCTTTAATACTGTGTTGGGTGGTTGGATAAGTTAGGAAAAGACCTTAATGGACCAATCTGGAGCCATTTGATGATTCTAAGTTAGCAAGAAGTTCTGAAAATCTTTTAGTATTAAAAGAATCAGGATGAATACCTAGAAGTGGATGCTAGTATAACATGAGAACTCCCTGAGGAAAAACTCATACAAACATCCGTGTGGCCTCAGTTGTGGATTTTTGAGGGAGAATTGTCTGAAGAATTGAATTTTAGGGGGCTTCTACATGATTCTTTTTCTGCTCTCTAATAATGAAATGGCAATATTCACAATGTAGAAGTGTAAGTTAGAGAACCGAAACATGAAAGACAATAGAAAAAAGTTGTATTTGCATGAGTGAGAACACAGACACACACTTGCTAATTTATTCATTTCCACTGAAACACTTTCTGAAGCTCTTAGGTACCTAAACACATTTCCAAGACCTGAAGATGGTGTAGAAGTGGGGGAAATCCAATGCTTGCCCTTGCAAAAAACCAATATTCAGTAAAAACAGGTTAAATACACAAATATCTATAACCATAAGCAGAATGAGCTGTCAGACAAGAGAAAAACACGTTCGTCAGGGTTCTTCAGAAAAAGAGAACGTGTAGGATATAGGTGGAGTTTTATTATGAGGAAATGGCGCCTGAAATTACAGAGGCTGGGAAATCCCATGGTCTCCACTCAGAGCTGTGGATCCCGGAAAGCTGGTGATGCAAATTCGTCCAAGCCCAAAAGCCGGATTACCAGAGAAGCCGATGGTATAAATCCCAGTCTCAGGACCAGGGAAGATGAGATGAGGTGGGATGTTTCAGCTCATGCAGTCAGGCAGAAGAAAGAAGAAGCAAATTCCTTTTTTCTTTGTCTTTTGTTCTACTCTGACCCTTTTTGGATTGGGTAATGGCCAGATACACTGGGGAAGGCAAACTCTTTCACCTAGTCCACTGATTCAAATTCTCATTCCATTCAGAAAAAACCCTAAAAGATACTCCAAGAAATAGCACTTAATCTGTGCACCTCATGACCCAGTCAAGATGACAGGTAGAATCAACCATCACAAGTTCAACCCTTGTCACCTTGGCACACAAATGCATCACCTCAAATCATAATTAATCCTCAAATAAAAATAATAACAAGGTCACAATGCCACTGAACATTATACACCTATTCTATGTACAACCAGTTAATGCACTAATTCCTTCCCCAGAAGCAGAGGTAAAGCAATTGCAGCCCTGTGGTTGCAGGAGATAAAGGTCTCCTTTAAGACACATATAAAAGCTCTTACATTATTCCCATGGCACTTGAGATGAAATTTCCATCCCTGCACTCAATTTTTTCTTTCACCACTTTGTTTAGTAACATTAGGTGCAACCAACCAATGCTTTCAAATGTGTTCATTTTCCAGAAATGTTCAAAAGTATCCTGTATAGAGCCACTTCACTTCTTGCTTACTATAAGGGGTTAACTAGGAGTATACAGTGCAGATATTTTGTATATCTCTATAAACAATTCACACCATGGGCTATCAGTGCTCTCTTTACTTTGGTAATAGAGCCATTAGCATCTTTAAATCTAACCACATTAGAGAGCCAGTTCCAGAAACCCCAGCCTCAATTCAGAAAACTCATCTTTAAAATTGTGTTATTTTAGTTCTGTTCCTCTAGGACCACTCATTCCCTGTATCATATGTGTATACATACATGGAGTGAGAGAAAGGTAATATGGAAATTGGGTCATGTGATTACGGAGGCGTAGGTGTCCCACTGTCTGCCATCTGCAAGTTCTAAGTTCAGGAAAGCCAGGAGTGTTGTTCGGTCTGATTCTGAAGGTCTGAGAACCAGGGGAGCCAATAATGTAAATCTAATCCAGCGATCCATAGAAAATGAAATGAGAAGATGTGCCAGCTCAGCAGTAAGGCAGGAAAAAAAAAAGTGAATTCTTCCTTCCTCCTGCCTTTTTTTCTATGCAGGCCCTCAGTGGATGGAATGATGCCCAACTACATGAAGGAATAAAATCTACCCTATTGAGTCTACTGATTTAAGTACTAATCTTGTCTAGAAACAACCTTACAAATACATCTTGAAAAAAATGTTTAATCTGGGCACCCTGAGGCCAGTTAAGTTGATACATAAAATTACCCATCACAAAAAGTAAGATGATTTTGTGTATCAAAGAAAGATTTTTTTTTTTTTCCAAAAGGCAACATTGCTGTGTCTTTTCAGAATGACAGAAGTAAAACATTAAACTGTTCTGCGAAACGGATTGCATCAGCACCTGAGGGGCTAATTCCTGAGTCATTAACAGAAATGAAAGAATGTGGGATTTGAAATTGGAAACCTTGAGTCATTTTCTTCCTCTGTAGACCATCAAACTTGTGATTTTAACCCAGCTATTCTCACTGAACCATAGCTCTGTAACCCATAAAATGGGAATAACAAACTAGTTCACAGGACTTTGAGGATTTCTGAGGCATTTAGTGGGATGCTGTACAAATGGCCATCACTGAGCTAATGCTGGCTGGGCCATACAGAAAGGCACTGTGATTCGGTTATACTTGCCAGATTCCATTAGCTGCATTCAAACAGCGCTCTGACTTGCAGGGACAGAAAAAGGCCTCCCTTGGTCATTTTCTCTGATTCACTAAGGTTTCCCAAGCTGCCTCTCTAACTTTTGTTCTACAGGGTATACATTTTGCGGTGATACACATTGCTTAAGATCTTCAAAACGCTGAAGACTTTCTTGGTTTGAAAGACATGTCAGTGAAAACAGATGGCAGTTCGGCTTTCCAGGAGAGGGGGGTTGGTTAGAAAGATGGGAAATAATGAGGAAGAAAAATATCTTGAGTTGCAGGCAGAGTGTTTTAAAGGAGACAGAGTTGATCACCTATCTTCCTTTCTTGAAAAAGTCAAGATAATTAGAATAGATATGTACTAAAAATATGTATATACACACATATGTTTTAACACTGAGGCTTAGTTTAAATGAATACACTCATAGCTGTGCCAAGAATAATTTGCATATTGATGTTTTATTTATGCAGCTTCATTTTTTGGCATTATCTCAGAAAAATCACTTGACTGACTCCTGTTCTGGTAAATGAAATAATACACAGTTCTCAATTTACTTTTTAAACCCATGTTAGCAAGACAGTTTTTATTAAACTACAAATGATCTTTCATAATTTGTAATAACTTGCCTTTTTAAGAAACATGGAGAGTTCCTTCTGAATATTAGTAGCATTTTATTCTGTGCTGCTGTGAACCTGCAGTATAAGCAAAGACAGGCAGGGCACTGGGCATTTAAGCGGAATCTAAACTTGGAGCAGTGTGTCCACCCTGTTCTTTCATATGTGCTTGTGTTCGCCACAATCCCCAACCCCAGTCCTACACACAAATCTGCAAGTGTAGCGGGGTAAAAAGGAGTTTTAACTATAGAAGGAGTATGTATTATTACGTTGAGCATAATAATGTGTATTTTCATAAGCCAACTTGTTTAAAATAGAATGTACTAAGTTTTCTCTCATCTTTGACCATGTCCTCACCAGTCACACCACCTAAATCATAAAGTCTTATCACTTCTGTGGTTCCTCCACCCCACTAATCTGCCTCATCATTTTCAGCATCACACCTCACTGCCTGCCTCCTGCACTCCCGCTCCTGCACTCCCCTAACCATGGATTCTGAACTGGGTCACAGCAGAGTGGCTATCTAAAGAGTGCACGAGTCCGATCCTGTCTTTCCCAGCTTAAAGTGTGCAAGGACTGAGGACCCTTAGTCCCTACAGTAGGATTTTATTAGGGTAGGGCTGAAGGGGGACATTACACCTGAGAAATGTGCCCTACAGTAGAAAAGGAATCAGACCGGCCAGATTCACAAGCTGCATACAGTGCCTTCACCCCTTGTCAGCAAAATGGGAGAAAGAAGCTCCCCCTGGAGTCAGCCAGGCCCCACCTGGAGCTTCTTCTGGTGACTTCCTGCCGTGAATGTTGGCCCCTCAGCAATGCCCCACCTCCCAGGGGAGATCTGAAAGGAACGTTCTTTCTTTTGGGGGGGGGGGGACGGAGTTTCTCTCTTGTTACCCAGGCTGGAGTGCAATGGCGCGATCTCGGCTCACCGCAACCTCCGCCTCCTGGGTTCAGGCAATTCTCCTGCCTCAGCCTCCTGAGTAGCTGGGATTACAGGCACGCGTCACCATGCCCAGCTAATTTTTTGTATTTTTAGTAGAGACGGGGTTTCACCATGTTGACCAGGATGGTCTCGATCTCTTGACCTCGTGATCCACCCGCCTCGGCCTCCCAAAGTGCTGGGATTACAGGCTTGAGCCACCACGCCCGGCCAAAGGAACGTTCTTTCAATAGCCAAGGTGTGGTGAGAGGAGCCAAGAGGGATCAGAAGAGCTGCTCTGGGTAGACAAATACCAAGTCTGAATAGTCTTCGTGGGGGTCCAGTTTATTCTACTTTCTATTCATATACATGCGTACATGTGTAAATATAGAAGGATATACAGAGATATTGATGTAGATATATAGATATAGAATAGATGTAGGTATAGCTACATAATATATTTAAAACTGAGGTAATTATCCATGCAGCTTTCATACAGATCGATGAATTTGATATGTCATAACATATATTTATTCACTATTCTTTAAAACATCGGGTTTTGATAACCACACAGTTTCGATATCTCTGTCACCGAGGTCTGACTGTTGACCCCTGCTCTGCAATTTGACAGTGTGTTTGCGGGTTTTATAGTATTTCTAGAATTGTGGGTGGTTTTAATTTCCCACCTATTGTTTCATATTTTTCATGTTTTCTATGGGGCATGCAATACACTTATAATCAGATAAAAACTTTAAAAAAATAGTGGTCTTCAAGTTCTGGACAACATAGAGTACAATTCTTCTCTCTAAGTTCAAATATAAACCCTAGACAAAATATCAGATAACTATCAGAAGATTCTGAAAAGCTGGGCCAGAGACCTGAGGACTCAGGGTACCACCTGATTTGTCTTGTCTTTTTTTCATTTTGTTGTATCTCCTATCTATTCCAGTCTGGGGTCTGAAAAAGTCCCTGACCCAGAATTGACAGCATGCTCAGACAAAAGCTCTTACTCCCCAGCAAAGGCCTGGAGGAGATGGCCCTGTACAGAGAGCCTCCCAATGACACCCCACCCCCTACCTTAGACCAGCATCCCAGGCTCCAGTTTCCACCGATCTTTAAGTTCATGCTTCCATCCTATCTTTAATGCAGGTTGCCACTCTTCTGCTACTGAGCCTCAATCTCAGGCTGGTGGGATGGGGTGCGTGGGAAACACTAAGCCTCCTGCCGAGGTTATGGCTATCATTTGCTTTAATTTTTCTGGACCGGGATTTGATTTGTATTTTAAAATCTGACTTTTTCCAGTGGTAGCAGAAACCCAACTGTGTGTTACCTCTCAGTTTGCTCAGTTAACTTTGGCTTCCTTCAGTTACCCTGGGTTTGCCCCACCCACTCTCTCACAGGCATTCAAACTGTGAAGTGCAGTGCAGGGTATGTGCAAATTAAGGCCTCAGCTGGACCTCAGCCATCCTCCCTGTGCCTCTCATCCTCTGGCCCACTGACACTGTCCTCCAAAGAGGATCTTTAGAGAGGTTCCAGTTTTCATCCTATCTTTAATGCAGGCTGCCACTCTTGCCTACTAATGAGCCTTGATCCCATGGACAACTGGCAGGAGGGGCGCACAGGAAACACTAAGCAATCCCACTCTGGGCTTCTAAAAAATGGGCTGTTTCTGCCCTGCAGCCTTATGAACTTGCTGCTTGCAGGGCTCAGCGATGTAGTGAGCTCTGCAAGGCCAGTGTTCCACCAGAGCCCCGACAGAAAGAGGGTAGTGGGTCTCCACTCTCAGATCCTGAAGGCTCTAGTGTTTCTAGATAATCTGTGACATTCGTTTCCTTAGGGACAGAGGTTGAGTACCCCAGTTTCCCAGCTCAGCAGAGGCACATAGAAAATAATTCAAAACATCATGTTGCAAGGATTCTGCCTGCCTCCCTTTGTTCCTTTGTGCCATTATCTTGTTTCTATGTTAAGTAATATTAATACAGTCCTAGTATTACTGAACTTACATATCATAAACGCTATTTTTATTTAAGGTTGTGCTTAATCTGTTTTTTTGGGAATTTAAAAATTCAAAATTTATGAGATACATGAAATGTGATTTAAATATATGAAATACATAAAAAATTTTAACTTATGCCTTTGGATTAAAAATATAGACAAACAAGTTCATTAGATAGTGTTTTCCCATGAGTTGATTCAAAAAGCATGGTAACACTGCAGAATGAATGAGCATTGCTAATTTGAAAATAATGTCTAACTGGTACCTGAGAGCTTTTAGAATACACCTAAGTGCATCAAATTGCAGTGAAATTTTTTTAAATTATATATATATATATAAAATATATATATGTATATATATATAATATATATGTATATATAATATATATTATATTTTATATATATATAATATATAATATATAATATATATTATATATACGTATATATTATATATATGTGTATATAATATATATGTATATATATGTGTATATATATACACACACACACACATACACACACACACAATGCATTTTATGAAACAGGAAATAGAAACACACTTTCATGAATGATTTAGTGGTCAAAATTTTTAAAGGAAAATATTGTAAATTTTTATAAAACATGCCATTTTA
This sequence comes from Cebus imitator, assembly GCF_001604975.1. Classification (NCBI taxonomy): domain Eukaryota; kingdom Metazoa; phylum Chordata; class Mammalia; order Primates; family Cebidae; genus Cebus; species Cebus imitator. Next base: position 3,040,185 of record NW_016107587.1, on the reverse strand, counting down.
GGTTGATTTCATTTATTTTCTGTAACTCAAAAATTTTAAAGGCTATGAATAGCTGAAAGCATCAAAAAACCACACTATAATATGCAGTATTTAATATGATTCTTTTCACAAGTGAGTTTTCAATTTTTAATTTTTACTTTTTTATTACAATAGGTTTTGGGGGGAGCAGGTGGTGTTTGGTTACATAAACAAGTTCTCTAGTGATGATTTCTGAGATTTTGGTGCACCCATCACCCAAACAGTGTACACCGTACCCAATGTGTAGTCTTTTATCTCTCACCCCCCTCCCACCCTTACCCATGGTTCCCAAAGTCCGTTATATCATTCTTATGCCTTTTGCATCCTCATAGCTTAGCTCCCACTTATGAGTGAGAGCGTCTGGTGTTTCGTTTTCCATTCCTGAGTTACTTCACTTACAATAATGGTCTTCAATTCCACCCAGCTATGGAAATGCCATTATTTCATTCCTTTTTTGGCTGAGTAGTATTCCATGGATTATATGCCATTTTTTCTTTATTCAACCATTGATTGATGGGCATTTGGGCTGGTTGCATATTTTTACAAGTGCAAATTGTGCTGCTATAAATATGTGTGTGCTAGTATCTTTTTTATACAATGACTTCTTTTCCTCTGCGTAGATACCCACTAGTGGGATTGCTGGATCAAATGGAAAATCTCCTCTTAGTTCTTTAAGGAGTCTCCATACTGTTTTCCATAGTGGTTGTACTAGTGTACACTCCCACCAACAGTGTAAAAGTGTTCTCTGTTCACCACATCCATGCCAACATCTATTATTTTTTGATTTTGGACATTCTTGCAGGAGTGAGGTGGTAGTGCATTGTGGTTTTGATTTACATTTCCCTTATCATTAGTGACGGTGAGCTTTTTTTTTTTTTTTCCTGAGATGGAGTTTGGCTCTGTCACCGAGGCTGGAGTACAGTGGCCTGATCTCAGCTAACTGCAACCTCCACCTCCTAGGTTCAAGCGATTCTCCTGCCTCAGCCTCCCAAGTATCTGGGACTGCTGGCACCTGTCGCCATGCCTGGCTAATTTTTTGTATTTTTAGTAGAGATGGGGTTTCACCTTATTGGCCAAGCTGGTCTCGAACTCTGGACCTCATGATCTGACCTCCTCAGCCTCCCCAAGTGCCGGGATTACAGGCATAAGCCACCACACCCAGGTGATGGTAAGCATTTTTAAATTTGTTTTCTGCCCATTTGCATATATGCTTTTGAGAATTATCTATTCATGTCCTTAGCCCACTTTTTGATGGGATTGTTTGTTTTTTTTCTTGCTGATTTATCTGAGTTCCTTGTAGATGCTGGATATTGGTCCTTTGTTGGATGCATAGTTTAAGAAGATTTTCTCTCACTTTTTTGGTTGTCTATTTACTCTGCTAATTATTGCTTTTGCTGTTCAGAAGCTTTTTAATTAAATCCCATCTACATATTTTTTTGTTGTTGTATTTACTTTTGGGTTCTTGGTTGTGACGTCTTTGACTAAGCCAATGTCTGGAAGAGTTTTTCCAATGTTATATTCTAGAATTTTTATGGTTTTAAGTCTTAGATTTAAGTGTTTGGTCCACCTTGAGTTGATTTTTGTATAAGGTGACAGATAAGGATCCAGTTTCATTCTTCTGCATGTGGGTTGCCAATTATCTCAGCACCATTTTTGAACAGGGTGTCCTTTCCTCACTTTATGTTTTTGTTTGCCTTGTTGAGGATCAGTTGGCTGTAAGTATTTGGCTTTATTTCTGGATTCTCTGTTCTGTCTCATTGATCTATGTGCCTATTTTTATACCAGTACCATGCTGTTCTGATGACTGTGGCCTTATCATATTGTTTGAAGTTGGGTGACATGATGCCTCCAGATGTGTTCTTTTTTGCTTAGTCTTGCTTTGGCCATGCAGGCTCTTTTGTGATTCCATATGAATTTTATGATTCTTTTTTCTTAGTTCTGTGAAAAATGATAGTGGTATTTTGATGGTAATTGTATTGAATCTGTAGATTGCTTTTGGCAGTATGGTCACTTTAACAATATTGATTCTACCCATCCAGGAGCATATAATGTGTTTTCATTTGTTTGTGTCATCTATAATTTCTTTCAGCAATATTTTGTAGTTTTCCTTTTAGAGGGTTTTCCCATCCTTGGTTATGTGTATTCCTCTTTTTTTTTTTCAGCTATTGTAAAAGAGGTTGAGTTCTTGATTTAATTCTCAGCTTGGTTGCTGTTGGTGTGTAGCAGTGCTATTTATGTACACTGATTTTGTACCTGAAACTTTACTGAATTCATTTATAAGTTCTAGGAGTTTTTTGGATGAGTCTTCAGGGTTTTCTGGGTATATAACCATATTATCAGTGAACAGTGACAGTTTGCTTCCTCTTTCCCGATTTGGATACCCTTTATTTCTTTCTCTTGCCTGATTGCTCTGGCTAGGACTTCCAGTACTATGTTGGATAGAAGTGGTGAAAGTGGGTTTTCATTTTATTACTCAGTCAAAACTATATAGATATAGAGACAGATATATAAATACACACAGATGTGAATTCCCCAATTTATGATCAACCAATTAACAAACACCCCACACACAAGCATAGTCAGCATGTGCCTTTGCTGTTTCTATACAGAGAGTGAGAATCTCCTGTTTTCATCTCTAGGTTCCCCACCCACCAACTAAGATTTTGTTCTGCACTCTTGGTAATTTCCTCTCTGGACATCAAACCATATTTCCATGAATAGCAGCATTTTTTGTTTGTTTGTTTCGGTTTGGTTTTTGGTTTGGTTTTTGTTTGTTTGTTTTTTATCCTGATCCTGATAACTTGAGCACTGTTGAATGACCAAGAAAGGTTGGCCATTTACTAAATGATTCCTTTAGGGTTTGGCCCGAAGTTTTAAAATCCAAAACTGGGATCAAAAGTTAGGCCTACTGCAGATGTTTATGCTGTGAGGGGTGATGAATTGGAGACACTGGGGGCCATGCCACCCAGAATTTGCCTTCATCTGGGCTGCAAAGAAGGAGAATGATGCCACAGACAGAGAGAAGGAAGAAAGAAAGGAACTTGGTATTAGGTGAGTTCCTGAGTCAGTTACTATTCCCAAGACTTGGTAGAATTATTTTCCTCCACATCTTTGGATGCTTTGACACTCGCCTGGCTGTAATGAGATTCTTTAGTATTTCTCTGATAAATTTTCTTTTCTGTCTAAGGTGGTACAACATGGATTTCTGTCACTTACAACCCTCAGAATCCTAACTGGTGTAAAACTAGAGGGCTTGTGTGTCGTGGACTTAGACCCTTGATGTTTTAATCCTGGGTTTACTACTTATACAACTAGCTATTGTAAACAGATTCTTTTTTTTTTTGAGATGGAGTTTCGCTCTTGTTACCCAGGCTGGAGTGCAATGGTGTGATCTCGGCTCACCGCAACCTCCACCTCCTGGGTTCAGGCAATTCTCCTGCCTCAACCTCCTGAGTAGCTGGGATTACAGGCATGCGCCACCATGCCCAGCCAATGTTTTTTGTATTTTTAGTAGAGACAGGGTTTCACCATGTTGACCAGGATGGTCTCGATCTCTTGACCTCGTGATCCACCCGCCTCGGCCTTCCAAAGTGCTGGGATTACAGGCTTGAGCCACCGTGCCCGGTCTGTAAACAGTTTCTTAACCTCTCAATCTTCTCAGCTGAAAAGTGAGGAACATAATGTTATGCACTTGCTAACAGTATGAAATGAGGTGATGTCCATAAAGTCATTAGCACAGAGTTTAGCCCAAGGACCAGGGCCATCAGCACCCCAGGGAGAGGGGTTGTATAGAACTTGCCCATACATTTTATATCTTCAGATACACACATGCATACAAAAACTAGAGGGAAGATAAGAATGCTCTTCCTTACAGAATAGACCAACTCATAAATTTAGAAAAAATAATAGAGCATTAAAACCACACCTTTGCAATGATGATATTAATCAGTGAGTCAAGCAGGAGGCAGCAAGGGATGGTGATGAGCAGGACAGTTCTGTAGTCCGGAAGGATCTCACCATAAATGACTTGTCAATTGCAATGGTAAAAACTCGAAGTGCAAAAGCTTCTCAGGCTACATTGTAGTCAAGTGATGGAAGGGAACAACCCAATCATGAAGCAAGCTGATATCAGGACTCATCTGGAATGACAGAATGGCAGAGAGAACACAACCTCCCTCTGTGGCAGCCCTGACAAAGAGGCACAGCTGAAATCTATCAGGACCCACACTGAGTTACATTCTAGAAAATAAATAGGCTCTCTGCCTCTAGACATTTCATGCCATGAAAAACAAAGAAAGGCTGCCATACATTTTAGATTGAAGGAGACCAGACATGGAAACTCTGATCCTTGATTAAACTCCAGAACTTGGAAAGACAACCCTAGATAATATAATCATGATGACTGTTGAAATTTGAATAAGATCTGCAGATTAAAGAATAGTGTTTCATGGATATTAAATTTCCTGATTTTGATCAGTATTGTGGTTCTCTGAGAGAATGCCCTGGTTTGTAAGAAATTCTCACTAAAGTTTTCAGGAGCCAGGTGGCTTGATGACGCCAGCCTAATTTCAGATAATTCAGACAAGACAATACACACATGAGTAAATATGTATAAATGTGTATGTGTTGGGGGACAGAGAATGAAAGACAGAGTACATGAGGCCAAATGTAAACAACTGGTGAATCTGTGCATAGGGCATGCAGAAAAACTGTGTACAATTCTTGAATTTTTTTTTCAAGATAAGGTCTCACTCTGCAGTCCAGGCTGGGGTGCAGAGGCACAATCATGGCTCACTGTAGCCTCAAATTTCCAGGCTAAAGTGATCCTCCCACCTCAGCCTGCCAGTAGCTGGGACAACAAGCATATGCCACCAAGCCCAACTAATTTTTGCATTTTTTGTGCAGGTGGGATCTCACCATGTTGCCCAGGCTGGCCTGGAACTCCTGAGCTCAAACAATGCCCCCATCTCGCTTTCCAAAGTGCTGACACTACAGGTGTGAGCCACCACACCCAGCCAAAATTTTTAATTTTTAATAGGAATTATATCAATATCAGAAGTTATAAGACATTAATAGGTATACACACTTACAGATGTTCTTTAACTTATGTTGAGGTTACAGCCTAACAAACCCATCTTAAGCTGAAAATATTGCAAGTCAAAGATGCATTTACTATGCCTAACTCACTGAGCATTATACCTTAGCCTAGCCTAAGCTGGGCGTCTAACCTAGGTTAGGCACCAGCCTAATGTGAGCACCTAATGATGCTCAGAACATTTAGCCTACAATTGGGCAAAACCATCGGACAATACAGTACTTTGTAGAGTGTTGGTTGTTACCCTCATGATCACAGGGCTGACTGGGAGCTGGACTCAATCTGGTAGAACCAAGGACAATTCACCTAGAGCTTATGTAGGAGCTGAGACCATGGAGAAGGCAACCAGGTGAGGAAAGCCAGGGAAGGCAACATGGGCAAGAGCTAGAGTCAGGAAACAGCAAGACACCTGTGAGCAAATGTCCGCTGCTCCTTAGGGCTGGAGGATAGCATCAGATGTTTTTTTTTAAGCTTTACGGGTATTCAATGAGCAGATCTTGGAAAAAAATCAACTTTTGAGTACTTGAAAACAAAACAACTTTAAAATCCATTTGGAATAACTCTAATGAAGTCAAAATAGATTTTTTAAAATACAAAAAATATAAGTGTGATGTCCTTATTATTTTAAGAGCTCACAGAAGTTGTTAAGAGAAACATTAGACCCCAACGGGTAAAAAGATTCATATAAAAAAGAGAAAAATATACAAACTGTAAGGAAACAAACAAGAAAATATAATGTTTAGTTTTGAATAAACGTCTTTCTTTGCAAATGCAAAAAGAAGGCCAAGTAGGTATCTCCAAAAAAAGTCTCTATGCTTTCAATAATAAAAGACAATAAATATGTTAACCAATTGTAAACCAAAAATAAAATTCTAAGCCCAGCAACCAGCTAAATGGATCACCACCCTTGGCCAAGAGCATTACACAGTAAACTGGAAAAAACTAATCCAAGCCATGATGGGAAAAGATGGTTAGACACTCCTCATTTTACCCTCCACCCTTTGGAATTCAGGCAGAATCGACCAGCATTAACATTAAAGCAGAGAGCCTCAGACTGAAAAAAAAAACAGACTGTAGCAATAAAATGCTAAATTGCAACCTGACTCTGGTATAAGATCACATGAGAGATAGCAAGTCCTGAAAAAAACTGAGGGATTTTATCCCAACATATATTTCTTTGACATATATTTAAATGGCCCTACAAAGGGGTCTCTTGCAGAAGAAATTTACATTCTGTAGAGAATCTCCTTCCCTTACTAGATCTTTTCAGGAAAGTCTAGCACCTTTTAAGGTCTGATAAGACAACCTTTGCCATCTATTATCTCTGATGCCTACTACCTAGAGGCTTCATTTGCAGAACAAGAACCTTAATCTTAACCCCAAGCATATATTTCTGCTGACTTCAATTCCTTAAACTTAACTTTTTCAACCTATTGCTAGTCAGGAAATCTTTGAATTGACCTATGACCTGGAAGCTGTTCCACTCTCTTCTAGATACTCCATCTTTCCAGACTGAACCAATACATATATTGATAGATGTCTTCCTGTAACTTTTCCCCCCTAAAATATATAAAATCAAGCTATGACCCAACCACCTTGGGGACATGTTCTCAGGACTTCCTGAGGCTGTGTCACAGGCATGTCCTTAACTTTGGCAAAATAAGCTTCCAAATTAATTGAGATTTGTCTCAGATACTTTTTGGTTTATGTAATATATGTAAAAATAAGAAAAATATGAAATCGCATTTAGGCAGTCAAAAAACTTGGGAAGGGAATAAATGCAAATGCTAATATTAATCACTGTGTGGTAAGTTATTATTTTTATGTTCTTTCTGCTTTCCTGTATTTCCTAAAATATCAACCAAGTTTATATATTATGTCTAAGATAAGAAATACAGTGATTGATTTTAAGGCTCTTTTCACTTGATTTACCTTTTTTGTTATAATTTTTTAACTAGCATGTTGATTTAATTTGTAGGCAGTTTCATTAGTGATAAGAAATCCAGTTATTGCCAAAAATGTCAGAAAATAACACATTTTAAAAATAGCATATTTTAATAAATAGTTGTGGTTTTTTGTTTCATTTCGTTTTGTTTTGTTTGACACAGGTCTCTCTTTGTCACCCAGGTTGGAGTGTGGTGGTACAATCATAGCTCACTGTAGCTTCGATCTCCTGGGCTCAAGCAATTCTCCCACCTCAGCCTCCAGAGTAGCTGGGAATTTTAGGTGCATGCCACCAAGCCTGGCTATTTTTCACAATTTTTTCTAGACCCAGGGTCTTTCCATATTGCCAAGTGGTCTTGAACTCCCGGGCCCAAGTGATCAGCCCGCCTCAACCTCCCAAAGTGCTGGGATTACAGGCGTGAGCCACCGTGCTCAGCCCTAATAGATGTATTTTGAAGCAACTTAGATGTGGGTATAAGAGCAGAATGTCTTTTAGAGAAACAACTATGTAACATATTTCAGGCTAAATGCCTTTATTCTGGATTAGTTCTGTAGGGCTTCGTCAGCTATTGCCTGTGTTTTATCCACGAACACAAATCCTTAACCTCTTCTTGAGTAATATGATGAAACTTACAGAAAGAGGAACTCCCTGTTCAATGTAGGGTTTCCTTCACCCTTGTGGGCAGAAGAAGTTTCATTCTGCTGGCAAAATGGGGACTTCTTATTTCAATGTTTAAAATACGATGGATTTAGAAAACTAGTCTCAGAAATCTGGCGTGGGCTTAGAAGGGGGTGAGCACTGGGGGCACTGTGCCTGTGACACAGCAAGCTCTAACATGGAATCCCTGAGTGAAGAATTTAGTTGGGGAAGGGCATTAAACAGCAGCCAATTTGGTAAATAAAGTTTTATTGGAACACAGCCATGCTCATTCCTTCATGGGTCATCTATGGCTGTTTCTGCACTAGAAGAGCAGAGTTGAGTGGTTGCAATAGCAACCTTACGGCCTAAAAAGCCTACAACATTTACTATCCAGCACTTTATTTTTATTTATATTGCTAGCTCTGTGCTAGCCAATTTCCCCAGGTGCCTCTCTTTAAATTGATGATGTTTTTACTTTTTACTCTTACTGGCAACTTTTGCTTTTGACAACAACAAAAGCAAAAGTCACAGACTTCACTAAGGCTTTTGTTCTGTCGGGTTTATACCTAGCCCAGAAATTTACCTTTGGCAGGAAATGCTATTACGGATATAAAATTCAGACACTGCAAATTTCAGAAAAATAGTACATTGAGCCATTCCGCATTGGTAGGCTTTTGTGAATACACTGTGTACAGGAAATAAGGACATAATTTCCATGATACAGGATTCCGTCCATACAAACCAAGTATAATTTATGGTCAGAGAAATGCCCTCTGTAGGAAGTCAACATTATGAAACAGATTGGAGATCAACAACAACATACATGCTGCCAGATTTCTTTGTTTTGTCCAATGTTTTCATCTAAGAAGGTCAAAGCAACCTTATGAATTTCAAGATTTCCAAATACTTCCAGAAAGTAAAGAAGAGAAGAAGCCACTGTAAGTTGGATAAAAGCAACCTCCAGGGGAATGAGCATAGTGGGAGCTCTCTCGGGCTTTGCAGACACTGACTCTATAGCTCAGGTTTCCTTGTGTATGTCCCAGGCTCATTATGGAACTGCGCTCTGGTCTCTCAGCAACTTTTTCAGGTTATCAGGGTATGCGTTAATATCACTATGACCTTTTAGCGATGATGGAATTCATCCTTCATATTCTTCTCTGTCAAGTAATTGAAAAGCTGGATATAACTTGGAGAGATCCAGCTCTCTTTGAAGCTCTACAGTGGCTGAGGGGTTGGGTCCAATGGCTGCATACTGCTTGTTTCCTTTATCACCTCCTAGCTGTGTGAGCCCAGGTAAATAATAATCCATCTGTTACACAACGTCCTCAGCTGTGAAATGGGAATCATCAGGCATTGAATGTTTCCTGTGCTTAGTGTGTGTCAGCTTAGCAGAATGCCTGGCACACAGCAAGTCTTCAAGATACATTAGACATTAGACCAGGTTCATATCTGGACAGCAAGCTCTCTTTCCGAAAACTCTGAGCCATCTATAAGAATTGCTTGTTCTTCATCAAGTTGAATTAACTTGTCTCCATAAATGTTTTGATTGTGAATAGGTGATTATATAAAGTTACATGCACTTCTCCTAACAATCAATAATTCAATTGCAAAGCAGATCATCACAGAAAATTCTATTGAGGATTAAATCATGCTCCCTGTGTGCAAGCAAGGAATATTGTTCAGCTTCATAGAAGAAAGAGTTTGAGTCAGATGGTACCATTTATTAATTCTGAGGAATCTATTTCTCTAGTTCCATTTTTGCAACTGATAAAATAGAGATGATTCACACTTTATAGGATTGTTCTGAGGGTTAAATAATTACATCAAAGTCTTGCAATTAGGCTCTTGTTAATTGTTGTCTACTGTTGAGTCGACCCATTGCTACCCATTATCTTTCACAAACAATGCCACATGTTTAAATTACAGAAAGTAACAATTCCACCTCACCTGCTGGGATAGCAAACAAAGCACTTACTGTTTAATATGCAAACTATATGACCCAAGCCCGAAGCTCAACCGTCAAGGTTATATCACCCTTCCCATGATAATTCCAAGAACCACAAATCTGTCTTCATTCTAAGGGGTCAGATTCGGTTGTTATTGCCCCTGAAACACTGAAATTTTCTTCTTGGCAGGAGATCCTTTCATTCCAGCCTGTGGACTGTTACTGTTTCAGGGGGTGTCTATTTTTTTTCTCCTTTTCTATCAAAAGTAGCCCAATTTAGAGTCATATGTTGAATTTGAATCTTAACATATTAACTATCAATTATGTTTTCAAATATCTGAATTTAGTGTTTTAGAGTTATCCCCCAGAGGTAGATTTCTGGTGAAACTATGAAGCTGAAGCTTCAGGTCTTGCACTTGTATGAATCCCTTCCAAGGCCTTGGCAGTGTGTTCATATGGTCATGTATGTCTTGTAAATTTGTAAAAGCAAGTTATTTTGCTGACAGTTGGTTAAGGTTTCATGCTTGCCCTTGTGTAGGATGGCATGGAAGTAGTTTTCAGGCAATTTTGGAATCTGGTTAAGGGAAGTTGAATCATTTTTAGTTTAGGTGTAGTAAGATATAGTTAGTTATATGGCTCATAGACGCTGTCATATGTATAACTAAGTTACTGCAGGGTGACCTAGTGTGGAATAGCTTCCAGATATACTTCTTCCTCCAAAGTACCAACTCACCTAGTATTGTTATGCAAAGATACAGTACAACATTTCTATCACAATTTAACTATAATCCTTCAGCAGTCAGCACTTGCAAACAGGTGAGCAGTATAAAGGAAACAGTGTTTGAAGTATCCAGAGCCCGACGCTTGTCTGAAGGAGTCTTCCAGCCATCAAGTGGATAATGCTGAGCTGAGGATTTGGTTCTCATCTATACAAAGAAGCTCTCCCCTGAGAGGGATAGACCAGTGACGAAGGCGGCATGTTTATAAAATGTGTTCAGATTACTTTTTTCATTGTGATTGTAATTCACGCAAAATAGAATTTTATCAGAATTCTGTGTTTATAGGGCATGGAACTTCACAGGATGTCAATCTCTGAACATTCATGTCTAATATACGTCTAATAAGTCAGATCTAAAGTAACTTGTTCTAGGAATGTCTGGGAACTCCAGGTGAATGTGTGTGTGAAATTGCCCTGGTGTAGTCAAACAGGCTGAAGACACAGGTATATCAGTGATAAAAATTGTGCATATCTTCATGATAAAATTAATATATGTAGCATAAGACTATTCAATTATACAATGATTGTCAATATAGCAAAAATTCTATATTACACATGAATTGCTCTGGGGGTAAAAAAGTCTGCAAGCAAAAATATATGAAAAGGTATTCTAGAATTATGTTAGGAAGTATATTATGTTATTTTCTGGACTTTGTGGTATTTGTCATTTTTAAATTTTTTGTTTTATTTCCTTTATTCCCTTATTCTAATGAAATACTTATTTTCATATTTAACTATATATATCTAATTCTTTTTCTTCATGAGGGACGTTAAACAAAATAAGCTTTAGATCCTGCAGTACTGGACTGGCCCTTGTATCCATCCACCCATCATTGACGGGGAAGAAATTTTTCCCACTGAGGAGTCATTTTATTTTCTCTGGATGAAGTAAAATGGAGTAAGACTTCATCAGAAAGTTCTTAGCTCACTAATCATCAGGCAGATGCAAATTAAAACCACAATGAACTATCACCTCATACCTGATATATGAGGTGATAGTTATAATATTTTTGATATTTGTAACATGACTATTATAAAAAGGCAAGAGATAAGAAGTATTGGCGAGGATGTGGAGCAAAGGGAATCCCTGCACACTTTTGGTGGGAATATAAATTGGTGCAGCCACCTTGTAAAATTCTATGGAAGTCCCTTAAAAACTTAAAATTAGAACTACATGTGACCCAGCATCTCACTTCTAGGTATGTAGCCAATAAAAATAAAAATAAAATCAATGTCTCAAAGAGATTTACCCCCAACATTGCAGCATCATTCACAATAACCAAGGTATAGAAACAATCTAAATGTCCATCAGTGAGTGAATGAATAATTAAATTGTAGTGTATTTACATACAATGAAATATTATTCTGCCGTAAGAAAAGAAGGAAGTCCTTCTACTTGCTACAATATGGATGAACCTGGAGGACATTTTACCAAGTGAAATTATTTCACTTGTATGTGAACACACATACAATGACAAATACTGTGTGTTCTCACTTATATGTGGAATACAAAAAGTTGATCTCAGAAGCAGAGTAGAACAATGGCTGACAAGCTAGAATGCGGGAGAGAATGGGGAGATGTTGGTCAAAGGGCTGAAACTTCCAGTTGTAAGATAAATAAGTTCTAGTGGTCTAATGTACAACATGGTGACTCTAGTTAATGATACTGCATTGTTTATTTGAAGTTTAATTATAGAGGAGGTGTTAAGTGTCCTCACTCCCCTACACACACATACACAGTGTTAAAAATGGGTGGTGATAGATGTGTTAGACTGAGGTAATCAGTACACAGTGTATATCAAATCTTCACTTCGAATATATACAATTTTTGTCAATTAAATATATTTAATTTATTAAATATATAAAGATATTTCGTAGCTGACTATATTATACTTGATTCACGGAAGAGAATATGAGTGAAAATTTTTTAAAGAGCCATGTTTAGTGCCTGCCTGGGTTTTCTAGAGTATTGTGTCACCCGTGGTACGCAGTAAGTGCTCATGGTTTGCTTACCTAAAATATTGACTTAAATGGGATGTTTTACCACTTTCATTATTAATGTGCCTCTTGATAACACTTGGTATGTTGTATTAGTCCGTTTTCATGCTGTTGATCAAAACATACCAAGACTTGGATAAAAAAGAGGTTTAATTGAACTTACAGTTCCACCTGAGTGGGGAAGCCTCAGGATCATGGTGAGAGGTGAAAGCCACTTCTTATGTGGTAGTAACATAGGAAAATGAGGAAGATACATAAGCAGAAACCCCAGATAAAACCATCAGATCTCGTGAGACTTAGTCACTACCATGAGAATAGTATGGGGGAAACCACCCCTAAGATTCAAATTACCTCCCACCGCGTCCCTCCCACAACACGTGAGAATTATGGGAGTACAATTCAAGATGATATTTGGGTGGGGACACATAGAAAAACCATATCATATGTCTTGACTTTAAATTAACCAAAATTAAATTCAAATAAACTTACATTTTCTTCTTTAAATTATAAGTTCTCAATAGTAATTGAATTGTTTCAAGATAGTGTTGGGGCAAAAATTGTAAATAAGAGAATAATTTTCCCATCAGAATTACAGAATCTCACCTCTAAAGGGAGTCCCAGAAATCACCCTCATTCCACAAAGTGTGGCCTGGGAGCAGGGAGAGGCAGGCCTAGGCCTCCCACTGGATACTGGTTAGGACAAGGAAAGAACTAGAATTTCAGAAGTTTTCCCCCGCCCTCTTCAATATTCTTTATTGCAAGATCCTGCCCTTTCTCCATTCCCTTTGATTATTGGGCTTCACTTTCCCTGTAACCGAGTAGTCCTTTTAAGACAACACAGCCTGATATTTGGTCCAGAAAATATGTCTATTGTAGTAGTAATCGCAGGGAAAGAAAAACAAATTATCTCCGTATTTGACCTGTCATAAACACAGATACTCTAAAATGTTTGCCAGAAAACCCATTAGATGGGCAATTCCAATCAACTTCTCAGCTCAAGTTAAAAAAAAGAAGTCAAATATTTACTTACTTTTCCAGCCAATACTTTTGTCTCTGCTCTCCTAATGGTCTTCAAGACGCAGTGGCTCTATTAATTTAGTGGGAAGAATTAATGAAAGGCACCTTGGTTTCTTCTGTTAAGATGAGAAAGGACTGAAACTGAATAAGTTATGAATATCCCTAAGGTGGCTCCAGCACTACCCAATGTTTCCAAATTGGTCCTCCAAAGAAAGATTATTTCATCAGATGCCAATTAACAGGATTTTTTTTTACAAGTAGAAAAAAAAAAAAATAACAAAACAAAAAGTATGGTTACTGAGTGCCTTCTGGAAGCTTCTTGACGCTAGTGTTCAAGTGCAGGGGAGACTTGTCTTTAAGGGCTCACAAACTTTATTCTATTGCATGTCCAGCAATGAAAACCCCTTAAATGGTGTTGCCCCTTCCCTTGCATTCACTCTCTGACCGCGAATAAGACAATCCCCAGTGCCGCACAGCCCTGAGATTAGCCAGCCTGGAAGCACATCGTCCTTGGACAAATACAGACTCCATCCCACAGAGGAAGGTTTAGATCCATAAGTACACAGAAGAACAAGGTTATCAATTCTCAGTGGTATTGGAAAAAGTGTTGCCATGAACAAAGTCAGAAAACTGAATAGGACTGAAGTCACATGCCATTCCCATCAGCTCAGAGGGAGCAACAGTGTGAATAGCCAGCCTGTTTCTGTTACGGCTACAGAAAGCTTGCGTGCGCTTCATCTTTATGGAAAATTCTCCCAGCTCCCACTCCTCCCTCCGCTGACAGGCAGGACTTGCTTCTCAGATGTCCTTTGTGGCCCTTCAAAAGACTTCCAGACACGTCTTTCCCTGTGGTTTCTGTGCTGTGCTCTACGTGTCATGTGGGACCCTATACAAGTCTTCTGCAGCACAATTGGGCTGAGCACGTACCATTCTATAGGACACAACACTTACAAACACCCACAACAGAAGAGGGAAAAGGAGAAATTGCCATGGAAAGGCTTCCTCTCTTTTATATACCAATTCTCCTTGCCCAGAGCCATGCCACCTTGGACTGGGAATCCATCCACCCTTGAACTTCAAAGTTCAGCTATTTCACAAGTGGTCAACTCTTGCCTGGGAAAATCCCAAACAATCCCAGAGGGGATAGGTAAACGGAGTTTGTTTCTCCATAGGTCACGTGGTTTCCTCTGAGTCTGTCTTTGGTTTATTTAATGATTCAAAAGATACCTTAAGTCTAACTTGCTCTGGAGGGATATTTATTTCTATTTCCCGCTCCCTCACCTCCAAAAGCCCTGGTTTGTACCTTCTTCAGCATAAAACCATACATTCTAATAACTGAGCATCTTCTTGATATATATATATAATCACTGTAACAAAGAAAAAGAAGAAAAGATTATAAAGAAAAAAACTAGGAGCCTATAGCTCTCCCTAGCACTCATACTCAGTGTTAAGGAACTGGGAACACTCAACTCCTCTAGTCCTTTATGTGCCACAAATAATACAAATAAAAGAAATACTAATTTTTAAAAGAGAAATATCTAGGAGTGAGTATGCAGTAGAGGCCTGTGACTGACCCCTCTTCCCCGTAGGTGAACCTTTTCAGCCAGGGATGATTCCTCCCTTTTCGCCATCTCCTAGTCAGCGTATATCGAATAAATTATAGAATAGTAAAGAGAGACCTTTATTCTTTCCATAGATGGAATTTTCCCCAAAGAGGTAGGATTGATTCTTCCTGGGATGATTCTGGAGTAGAGAACTGCAGGACCAGAGGGCATGTGGATGGCAGGATGCAGGAGCGGAGGGCATGGAGCTACAGAAGCTGCCTGCACAGCTACGTGGGAGATGCTTCCTGGCCAGTGCTGCCCTGGACCAGCTCCCTGGCTTCATCCCCATCACTCGTGAGTGAGAAATTGTTAACTCCAGAAAGACAAACTCTGCAAGCACCAAAGCAAGGGCCGGCACAAGAGCAAATGCAGGACAGAGAAGGATGTTCTCCAGCCAGAATAATGATGGTGAGTATCTAGGGAAGATTCAGCCTCTAATGCCGGGCATGCCCCATGGCAATGTGAGGGCCGGTGGGGAGGTGTGGGCTCCTCCCACCTACTCAGCTCTGCCAGGCTCCTGTTGACCTTGATCCTACAGGCCAGGGTAGCCCTGGGGCTTTTTTCATTAGAAGAAGGAATGGTCAGATTTACAATTTGTATAAATTTCTTCAGCTATTCAGTATGCGGTGGAGGTATGGGCCCAAGTTTGAAGGCAGGAAGCCTAGTTTGGAGGCTCCTCAAATAGTACAATTAGAAGAAATCTGAGCTGGAGTTAGTATCCTAAGAAGGCTTTGAACGTGGGCAGTAGAGAATAGGTACATCCATTCCAAGCTAAAATGTTGATAAATTTGTATCACTAAGAAAAACCTTGAGAAGTGTTGAAACTGGCAGAGACTTCTTGTTCAAATCTCTCACTTTATGGATGACATTCAGAGACAGAAAGATAATTTCCACTGATGTGTGACTGCCTTTGGAAATGAAGCCTCAAGGAAAGAAGCTCATTGTGCAACTTGGAGAATATAATGCGGGTCATGAATTTACAATTAAGCAACAAAGCAGAAACAGGAAGCAACATCATGTTTCTAAATTAAAAGGCCTGTGTGGAAAAAATTTAAGTTTTGGTCCTGACAACTGTTATAATTGTGGTAAAACCTTCTTAAGCATTTGTGATTCAGCATCCTTTTAGTTACTGTTGAACGTCAAAAGAAAGCCCCTCTAATACATTTTAGGCAGTTATTTCTTTCAGATGACACTGTGGCAGACATTTTGAAACACTGTGCATTGTACAATAAATACTTGGCAGACTAGCAATTTGTTGTAAATAGGAATGATTAGAGAGCAGTTTCCTAATATTAAACGTTGTGAACTTTATCTTGTTTACTGATCACTCATGTTAACAGACTAAAACATGCAACTATCAGGCACTATTAAAACGCTGGACCCAAGTTAGTTGATACACATTTTTAAGCGTAGATAGGTATTCCTTTGACATATTTTATAATATTTTGCTGCAACATCATTTTTTTAGAAAGACCACCCCTGGCACAGGAAAACATGAAACTATTTCAAAGTATATTAAATTTCCTGCATGTTTCCTTACTGTTGTTTTAAATGTCACTTTGGAGATGACAGTTACACTGAATTTTAAGGGGAGAAAAGCAACCAGATAACCAAAGAACAAGTGCAAAATCATTTCAGCAAGGAGAGGTAAGTTGTCTTTTTTCTGACATGGATACTGCTTTAAAACTTTCTTAATGGCAATCCTTGGATTCACAGAATCAGAGTCTCAAAATGGAAAATCAACTTCAGAAGATATTTAACCTTGTTTTTTGTAACCTCCCTAGTAGAAAATCTCCCATCTGCTTAAATATATCCATACCGTAACAATTTTGTCACTGGGTATAGCTGTGACTAAGAAACTTCTAGACAACAGCCTTACATAGCAGATGAAATTATACGTATTTGCCATTCATGACTAAAAATAAAATAATTTTAATATTGAAGGGATAGTAATGAGGATCACCCTCCATGCATCTTAGTAATTAGAACTTACTTCCACAATAGTTCTTATAGATTTGTTAAGAGCTGTTGTCTGTGTAAACCATTCAATCCTCCCCAAAACCATGGAAGTGTTTGCCATAATTTCTATTTCAAAGACAACTTTCTTTTAGTTACAGCTGAACATCAAAGAAAAATTTTCTCTAATATGTTTCAGGTATCCCAAGAAACTTGCCTCAAAATACAAAGGCAAATGGTGGTACAGCCAGCTTGCAAATGCTGGCCTTTCACCTCTGAAGTCTGCACTGTTTTCTCCCATGTAGCCAGGCCACTGGAACACATAACTGCCTGCTTCGGGAGACCACCCATTTCCCACCGATGGAGAGGTGCCCCCTGAGATGAACACTGCCTTGTCCAAAGGATGTTGTGGTAAGAGACCGCACGTCAGAGTGTTGGATGAAATGGATGGCTACATAGTTCCTGCTTTATTTTCAGAACCTGAGACTCCATGATCCCTTTAATCTGAGGGTGTGTGTGGAGGGACAGAAGGTCACAGATCTATGGCCGATTGTTCCCGCTATTTCTTCATTTAGCACATTGAGCCTTAGCCAGGCGCCAGACCCGCTCATGCATGACGGCTACTTCCTGCCTTGGCGCATCTGTCTCATGTGCTAATGTGAGGACAATTCGGCAAATGATTTATCAGGGAAATATATGACTTCAGGTGCCTCTGTTTCTTCAAATATAAACTGGAGCAAGGAGAGGGCTGAACTTTGATGATGTGCGTGCCCTCTGAGAACGGGATACAGTTTATACAACAGTCTCATCCAGTTTGCCCTGGTGGCTTTATAGTCCGACAGGTCTGGTTTTAAATCATCTAAATTGCTATCCTGAGGAAAACAAAGGGGTGGGGGGAAGGAGGATAATACTACTTTCTTCTCAAATTCATTATCAGACTTAAATAGGATATTGAATACATGTAAATTTTCTAGTGGGGTACCCATTACAAAGAAAATTTCCAAAATGTTAGTTATTCTTCTTACCACTCTACTTTTCTGGGCAAGACTGATGCAATCCTAGATGCCTCTGTAGCTCATAGAGAATGGTGTTTCCTACTGCGTGCCCTGTGGAACACTGCTACAAAATATTAGATGTATATTAGATGTTCTACAATAAAAAAAAAAAAAACAACAACAACAACAAAAACAACAAAAAACTATTCCGTGGAAATTACGCAATGAACAAATTCCACAGGGTTCCATACACAGTGTGCAATGTGAGCCTCCTCTAAGAGGCTGATATAATTAGACAGCGTTATCCCAGGATGTGGCTCCAGGGTTATGCTCTCTCCCCACTCCAGAGGACATGAGGACATGGCACATAGAATTACACAGAAGACAGTCTGGGATACATTGACAGAGACAGAAGATTCTGCACTTTGACAGTCTGGTTGGGAGGCACATAAGTACCTCAGAAGGAATGTGAGCAAGAATCAAGGCGTTCACCTTGAATCTGTTTCAATAGATTGAAATACTCGTAATTTAAATTTTACTCTTTTTCAATTATTGCTAACAATTTATTTAGGACATGCCTGAGGACAAAGGACTCAGAAAAATTTTGTCCTAGTGGGCAGAGTTGTCCACACACAGTGGGTCAGGAGATGTCATTTCATTCAATACCACCTCTAGGCAAAGATTAAAAATGCTTAGAGGACAGAAAGAGGAAAAGAGCAAACCAAAGTATCTAAACACAGAGCAAAGGAATTTCTTCTTAAAAACATGGTTAGCTCAACCCTCAGTAGCCTTGATCCCAAGTTAAAGATCAGCTAATGCAGGTAAACGACCTCTAGTTTGTTTTAGCCTCTCAGGGCTCAGGGCTGGTTTGCTGTTTTTCCACAAACTGCAACTGCCCATCTCAGAGCTAAAGGTTGCTAAGTTTTGGCCAGCAGCCATTATTTAGCATCTAAATCAGAAGTTTCTAGAAAACTTATCTTGCTCTGTATTTCTTTCCCACAGGCCCCATGGACTCTGACTCCAAGGTCAAACATAACAAAGTCAATTCTGCAGCTGGTTTCTTTGACCCCAAGAGTGTCTTTATACCCTCAAAATATAGACTAGGAACTCTGGACTGACAAACCAGACTTCTAACCCCATCCCTGACCCCATTAGTAGGGCAGAGGCCAAACGGCTTCCCTCAAAGAGCTGTGGGCTCTGGTCTTCAGCTACTGTCAGTGGTGCTAAGTTCTGTATCCCACAATGCATACTTATGTTTCTATATGTGTGCACCTCGCTACTCATGGGTGTGCTTCTACTGTGACGCATGGAAGGTCAAAACGTTAAAGTGCAGAGGTCACAGGTGACTAGATAAATGATAAGCAAACAATGTGGTTCCAATTTTAATTTCTACAAATACTCTCAGGTATACTCTCAAATTAAATTTTCTATAAGTACTCAAGTAGACTTCCTAGAAACCAAGCTTAAAAGTCTATATAAAATTACTGTTATTTTAAAATACTATTTTAGTTATTCCTTTTCTTTTTAAAATACCAAACATATATGATTTGGCAGGCCTCCCTGTGAGATATCTCGTTTTGAGATACGGCTGAAAAAATCTGATTTTCAGATGTTCACGTTAGTAAATACCCAGAGATGGCTGTCCAGCGTCACCTGCCCATGCAGAGCTGGCTTTCTTGCAGCTCAGTTTTCTCTATCCATCAGGCTGCTCATACTCCCTACGTTTTCTGATCTCATGGCTAACCTGCTGTCTGGGGTTTCCAGCTTTCCAGGGTGATGCAGGCCTGAACACCTCTCTGTTTTTACTATAACTGAATATAGCCCAGGATTTTTTTTTTTCTCGGAATAAGGCTTCTATTACCATAAAATATACAGCCTATGGACAAGAGAAAAAAAAAAAAATGAATGAAGCTGGAAACTTGAGATGTGGGTCTGAACCTCTAGAGTTCTCACAGGCGATGAGTTCTTGCCAGTGCCTGCCTCCTTTCTGAGGCAGCACCTGGAAGTCCCTCTCATCCTTCACTTTTCTCCATGATTCCTGAGGGTGGAGGTGGAAAACATCTCCAGTCTACCCTCCCTAAACCACTTTCCTCCTCTTCCTCAACCTCGAAGCCAGGAGACACAGCTAAGACAGGACAAGGGTTGCAGACACCAGGAGAGCTCTATGCTCCTTCCTGATCTCCCTCCAGGTTAGTTGCATACCCAGGTTTCCCAGCCAATGTGCTCGTAAGGAGCTCAAGCGACCCCCTCCTCTCTATGGAAGAGGAATGGCTGAAGGCACAGGGGATCTTCGAAACATTTTCCTCAGGGCAGGTTGCATTCCCTGATGGAGCCCGACTCATACCTGGGCAGGTGGCATCAAGCAGGTACTTTCATCCAATTGGCCTTAATACCCAGTTAGTAGTGGTTTCAGAACACCATTCCTCTGAAGGAAGATGCCTTCCAAATAAATTTTACTCAGAGGAGCTGTAGAAATAACCCTGAGGAGGAGAGAAGGTCAGTAAGGAGGGTTTTCATGTTCTTGCAGTCAACCTTCAACCACAGTCCTGGTGGTTGGGGATTTCTTATTATATCTTATTTAAAAAAATAGCTTTCATACCCCAGCTTGAAAACTACTACATTGCACAATTCTGTAAAGGCCTTTTTAGCACTGTCATCTTAACTTTGTTAAGTACTTATGCCATTATTATTTAATTATGTCATCATTATTTAACCTTCTTTGGAAAATACTAGAGATTATCTAATCAGGTCATTGAACATCCCTTCTGCCTTCCTTCTTTCCCTTTTCCTTTCTCCCTTCCTTATTTATTTTTTATTTTTTTCATTTCTTCTTTCCTCCTTATTTTTCATGCCTTCCTGCATTTCATTTTTTTTCTTTCTTTAAATTTGGAGTGTTCAAAGTGTTTTTTAGAAATTAATATTTTGTGTTTTTATAAATTATTAAATATTGGCTTTCAAAAGAGGTTTACCCATTCCATGGACCAAATGATACAAGGATAATGCAAATATTTAGACATAGACAAATATTTAAATCCATATTTAAAAGATTAAAATAGATTTTATTGTTTTTCCCTTGATTAGAGAAGCTCAACTGAGAGGAGGTTGTCAGTGGGAAGGTGCCATGAACATGGGTACGTCAGGGAATGTTAGAAGCTGTCCACAGACTCAGGAGGCTGCAGGGAAAAGCATCACCTACGAAGCCTTACAGGACCTGGACTGAGGTTCTGGCACAGAGGGTGACCCATGGAGCTGGCCTCTCTGTGTTTTCATCAGGCTCTACTACCTATTGTCTGGGCTTTAGCCTTATCATCTATAAAACGGGAATAATAATGATATCTATAATAAGATTGTTACGAGGGCCTCAGTTTTTCCATCTCTGAAAGGATTTTCTTAGAATATGTAAAGCTCACAGAACAGTACCTGAGTCGGGACCAATAAATCCCAACTATTAGTATTATTTTTGCCATTAATGGTTGTTTTGGAGAATATCCCTTCACCATTCTGAACTTCAATATCATATTTTGTCAAATATGATATTCATACATCTCCTATTGAGGGAATGTATTCTCTTCCCGGGTCCACAAGGGAGTGCAGTTTCAAGAGCAAGAACTTCCCAGAGCCATAACCTTGCCCCTTTCTCTCTCACCATTCAGGGATTAGAGATCTTTGTTTATATTTTCGTGGGCGTGGGACGAATCAAAAATCAATCATCCAGCGGAAGTTTAAACGAACTCTTTTCATTGGCCAGGGGGCTTGGAGAAAGTGGGAATTCCTCCCAGGTTAAAAGTCCCCTTCTTTAACATCCCTTCGGATTTCATATTTGGGTCCCCTTCCACGACCTTCATGGAAGCTTTCTCTCTTCTTTTTCTCCCTCCTTTTTCCGTTTCTCTCCTAAATAAATCACTTTCTTCAAAAACTCTTTGGGATCCATATTTACTTGCGAGCACACCGCGCCCAGTCTCTCCCATTCTTGGGCAAGTGAGAGATGGAGAGCCTGGAAAGACAGCCCACCGGGGAGCGAGCTGAGTGCTCCCCTGTACCCCGAAACTCGGCAACACTATCTCATATGGTAAACAATGACCTGAGTCCAGGGAGAGTTGACTAGGTGTGATGTTGGCCATGGAGATGTTCTTGGTATTAGCATTTAAGTTAATTGATTGCAGAATGTGAGGACACTTCAGGCCATGTGATTCATGTACTTTTATCCATTGCCTTTCTTCTCTGCAGAGCTCCTTAGGGGTGGTCTTGCAGTGCTCAGTGTGAAAACCCACATGACAATTGGACAGGCAATCACATTGATGTTTTGAATTAGTGTTAATGATTATGATGTTTACATTTTATTTAAATTACAGATTTTTCTCTCACTTGCCACACATTCATCTTAGATAGCTCCAAAGAAATATGTGCCCTATTTCTGCTCTTGGAGTTTCAAATAATAGAAGACAAGCATTTAGCATTTAGCCTGAGCTCCCTTCCCTCCCTTCCTTCCTGTTCCATCACATGACATATTGAATACATGACTTTGCTTCCTCTAACCCATCCTGCTGTGTATGTACATGTGAGTGTGAGGGAACATATGTGTGTGTGTTTATGTAAGCACAGCCAAGTCCCTTTGCAGAACTTTATTTTGGGCTGAAGTTTTAGGATACTATCCTTGGGATACTGTATTGAGATTAATCCCTTAAAAAGTTATTGGCTCAGTTTATATATATGTGTGTGCATGTATACATATACATATATATATATATGCACACACATGTACAGGTATATATAAATAAATAAATATGTTATAAACTTTAAAAATCAGAGCAACTGGATAAAAATCCAGTAAATATCAAAGCAACTGGATAAGAACATTTGAATTGAGAAATATAATAGGGTCTATGTCAAATGAAAATTACATTAATCATCTGGAAGGGAGTAAGTTACTGGAACCTTAACTTGTACCTTTCTGTAATCTTCTGAAAATGTTTATGTAATTGTTTTTTGTTTCTTCTTGGTTCTAGAGGAAATGTACCAGAATGTACCAGAACGTGAAGTAGACATTCTGACAATGAGTGATTCTTATGATGTTTCAAGTTCAAATAAAAGGAATAATAAAATTGAGCTCCCTTTTTCCTTTTGCAATCTCAGACTCCAGAAATAAAATATTTCGTTAGCCCTTCTAGGTTTCATGATCTTATCTTTATTTATTTAATATGAATAACCTGCAGATATTCTAAAATATCAGAGGTGGCTTACATTAAGATACCTATGCAGTATGGTCAAAAAAGAAAATAAAAAACCTCAGCAAAGGAAGGGATATAAGTATATAAGTCACCTTGAAATATTCTTATGATAGTTGGATATCAAATTGACCACTTTTAGGTAACTTCACAGCCAAAACAAAAAGGAAAACATTTTTGTTCAAATACTTCTTGTCTTATTTTTAAGAAATGAAGCCAATTCTATGACCAGTAAACTATTCCTAGTTCCTAGCATTGAATTCTAAAAGAAATGTATTGTGATGTATTGTGTTTGCATATTTTTGAGGGACATTATACATCACCACAAATAATAGTTCTTTAAAATGTGTTTCCAATATATAAATATAAAAGTCATAGGTATAACATATTCTCGGAGCAAAACTAAAAATGCCCAGCTAAATGTGGCTTTAATGATTGATTTTATCAGAGATATGTCTTATGTTTTTTCACCATCTTGTAATTGATTATCACTACTTCTTGTTATGCTAAAATTTTTCTCGAACTGCTTAGATAAAACAGTTGCTTTTATCTTACTTCAAGCAGTTTTGAGAAAAATTTTGACAAACTGTATAGATGTGTTTTATGATTTGAAACTAATCAAGAAAACAGGATAGAGAGGTTCTAGCATTCTAGAGAATGGGCGGAACGGGCCAGTATAGCAGCCAAGTGCACAAAAATTTTCATTCCAGAAGGGCATAGTGGCTCATGCCTATAATCCCAGAACTTTGAGAGGCTGAGCTGGGGGAATTGCTTGAACACAGGTGTTCAAGACCAGCCTGGGCAACATGGCAAGACCTTGTCTCTAGAAAAAATAAAAAATGAGCTGGGTGTGTTGCCATGTACCTGTGGTCCCAGCTACTTGGAGACTGAGGTTGGAGGGTCAGTTGAGCACAGGAGTTTGAGGCTGCAGTGAGCCTTGTTTGCACCACTGCACTTTAGTGTGGGTGAGAGAGCAAAACCCGTCTCAAAAAAATAAAAATTATTCCACCAAGTGCTAGAAAATGTATGTTTCTCCCCTTAGCATTAATTTGTTCAGGTAAAACATATAAAAATCATAAATGAATGAACTAGCATAAAGGAGTATATGGTCAATAGTAAAAACCTACCTCTCAGCTGTACCATTATTAAGCTTTTTATGAATCTTACAACTTGGTGATGCAAATATGAACATAGGTATATATATATATATATATAAAATAGGGTTTTTTTGCACAAATATAGTCTTACTACTATATGGTATATTTTTTTCCCTTAACAACATATCTTTGACATATTTCCATGATAGTATAGATTCTCCCCATATATATATATATATATATATATATATATATTTTTTTTTTTTTTTTTTGAGACAGAGTTTCACTCTTGTCACCCAGGCTAGAGTGCAATGACATGATCTCTGCTCAAAGCAACCTCACCCTCCTGGGTTCAAGCGATTCTCCTGCCTCAGCCCCCCCAAGTAGCCAGGATTACAGGTGCCTGCCACCTACTCAGCTAATTTTTGTAGTTTTAATAGTGACTGGGTTTTACCATGTTGGCCAGGCTGGTCTTGAACTCCTGACCTCGAGTGATCCACTTGCGTCAGCCTCCCAAAGTGCTGGGACTACAGGCCTCTTCCCATACTTTCTAACAGCTATATCATATTTAAATATATGAATGGGCCTGTGGTAAGGGATCTGTTCTTTATTGATTCTCATATAGATTGCTTTCAGTTTTTACTATGATAAAAAAAATTTGGAATTTATGTAAATATGTCTGAAGATAAATTTTTAAAAATTGGATCAGATATTTAAAATTTTGGTACAGATTGCTGAATTGTCCTCCGAAAAGACTGAATGAATTTACATTTCCACCAACACTGTGTAAATGTATCTGTTCCCACTCATTCAGTCTAAATACTGCCCCAGTTGTAGGTGCAAATGCCATAGGTGGAGAATGGATGATTGTTAAATTTGCACTCCTCTAATTATACATAAAATTGAGCATCATCCCTTAGGTTGTTGGCCATTTGAATGTATTTTTCTAAAAATTGTCTTAATTGTTCATTGTTTACTTACTGATCTATAAGACATTATGAACCCTTTTCTATCTTTTGTGTTGTAAGTGTAATTCTCAGTTTATCATTTGACTTCCATACAGTAGTTTTCATGGAACCAAAGTTTCGAAATATTATATAGACATTCATAGCTATGTATTCCATTATGGCATCCAGTTTTGTTTCATGCTTAGGAAGGTCTTCTCCACATTTAGGTTTTTGTTAAGTCAGTTGAAGTTTTCTTTGCTCTTGTACTTTAAAAATAGTTTTGTGTATAAGTCTTTAATCCATCTGGCATTTACTTTCGTGTGAGGATCCACATCATATCCAACCCCTCCTCCCCACCCTTTTTTTTTTTTTTAAACTTCAAATGGCAAGCAGTTTCCCCACAGCCAATTGTTAAATCGCACTTTTATTGAGTCTTGGAAGGTACTTAAAATTCTCAGCCAATAAACAATTTTTAAGTGCTTTCTAAATGCACACAACTATGCTAGCCACTTAAGACAAAAAGATTGATGATGCTTTTGTGTTTGGGAAGACCATAGCTGACAAAGGAGTTGGAGACACAAACAGTTTGTAACAATACAGGTGGTTTACATTACAGAGCAACACAACACAATATTGTGGAATGTTATTAGAGGATAATTGGGAATTTGCCAACAAGAGATGCTGGGAGCCTTTCATAAGAAGCAGCATACCCAACTGCACCGGGTATTCCCTGGCTACCACCAGGCATGTTTCTACACTTTGAGTCTCAGCAAGTAAAAAGAATAACAATGGTAAGTAACCATAGGGCCTCCATCCGTGACTAACTCACAGCCAACATCATAGTGAATGGGCAAAGGCTGGAAGTAGCTGGTGGAGCTGGAGGCCATTATATTTAGCAAACTAACGCAGGACTAGAAAACCAAATACTTTATGTTCTTACTTATAAGTGGGAGTTAAACGACAAAAACTCATGAACACAAAGAAGGGTATAAAAAATCAGTTTTTGGGCTCACCAGTTTGTTACATTGATCTATTTGTCTATTCTTTTACCAATATCACACTATCTTCATTATTGTAGCATTATACTAGTTCTTGAAATTGGATATTGTCAGTCCTAAGATTTTGTTGTTCTTCAATATTATGTTGGCTATTCTGGGTATTTTGCCTCTCTATACAAACTTTAAAATTAGTTTGTTGATATCCACAAAATAAGTTGCTGGTATTTTAATTGAGATTACATTCAATACATAGATCAGTTTGAGAAAAACTAATATACTGACTATATTGAGTCTTCTTATCAATGAACTTGGAATATCTCTCAGCCAGTTACACTATCTCAGGCCTATATAATCCTGGGACTTTGAGAGGCTGAAGTGGGCAGATCACTTGAGCCCAGGAGTTTGAGATCACCTAAGCAACATGGTAAAACTCCATCTCTACAAAAAATAAAAATATAAATTATCCAGACATGCTAGCATGTGCCTGTAGTCCCAGTTACTAAGGAGGCTGAAATGGGAGAATCGCCTGAGCCCAGGAGCTTTGACTGAGCCACTGCACTCCACCCTGAGTGACAAAGTGAGACACTGTCTAAAAATAAAAAAAAAAGACAAACTGTGTAGTTCTTTTTTTTATTTCTTTTACCAGAGTTTTGTACTTCTCCTCATATTGAGCTTATAGATATTTTGTTAGCTTTATACCTAAGTATTTCATTTTGTGTGCTACTGTAAATAAATTGTGTTTTTAATTTAAAAGTCCACATGTTAATTCCTGGTATACAGAAAAGCAATGGACTTGTGTGTACTAATCTTGTCTTCGGCAATTATACTGTAATCGCATATTAGTTTCAAAGTTTTTCATGTCAATTCTTTTCGATTCTTTAGTCAATCATATAATCTGCAAATAAAAACAGTTTTATTTCCTCCTTCCCAATATGTGTATGTTTTTTTTCTTTTTCTTGTCTTATTGCATTAGTCAGGCCTTCCAGTATGATATGAAAAATGATTACTGAAAGGAGCCACCTTTGTTCTTTAAAAAAAAAAAAAATTGAGACAGACTCACTCTGTCACTCAGGCTGGAGTGTAATGGCACCATCTCGGCTCATTGCAACCACCACCTCCTGGAATCAAATGATCCTCCTACCTCAGCCTCCTGAGTAGCTGGGACTACAGGTATGCACCACTGTGTCCTGGTAATTTCCTGTATTTTTTGTAGAGACGGTTTCACCATGTTGCAATCTGCCAACCTTGGCCTCCTAAAGTGCTGGCATTACAGGCATGAGCCACCATGCACAGCCCTTGCCTTGTTCATAATCTTAGTGGGAAAGCATCAAGTCTCTAATGTGTGATCGTTATGTGTGGTGTTAGCTGTAAGATAGTTATAGACATCACTTGTCGGGCTGATGAAGTCCTATTCCATTCCCAGTTTATGGAGAGTTTTTATTATGAAACAGTGTTACATTTTGTCAAATGCTTTTTATCCTTCTGCGGATATTAGGTGATTTTTCCTCCTTAGTCTATCGATGTGATGTGCCACATTAATTGATTTTTGAATGTTGAGTTAGCCTTGCATAACTGGAATGTAATTCATTTTATACATTATTGGATTTGATTTGCTAATATTTTATTGAAAATATTTGCAATAACATATATTGGTCTTCGTTTATTTGTTTTTCTTATAATGTTCTTGGGTTGGGTAATAGGGTAATGCTGCCCTCATAGAATTAGTTAGAAAGCATTCCTTCTGTTTCTATTTTCTAAAAGAGATTTTAGAAAATTGGTATAGTTGCTGATTATCAAAACTTACCTTATAGAAGAGAAAAATCAAAATTAATTTGAATCATCAGCCACTATTTAATACTTAGAAAGTATTCCTTCTATTTCTATTTTCTGAAAGAGATTTTAGAAAATGTGTATAGTTGCTGATTATCAAAACTTATCTTATGGAAGAGAAAAATAAAAATTAATTTGAATCATCAGCCACTATTTAATATAAATTAAAATTGCTGACAGTTAAATATTTAAAAATATAATTCCATATTTATTCATGTATTCTCCATATTCCTGAGTAAATTTTATATTTCTGTAGTGTTAGATTTAATTAACTAGTATATAGTATTTACTTTGGTAATGATTCTCATTAAATACTTTTTTTTAATGTAGAGAACAAGAATGAAGCAGCAAATGCACAGCATTCTTGCTTTGAAATTTCAAAATCTCCTGAATTCTATGGTTGATAATATTGTGGAAGAAACATCCAAACCAAGTTATATTGACTGATTCTCTTTCTCCATTCTCCAGAAAAGAGATCTGACCACGAGCCTCAAAATATATGATGAAAAATTAATAGAGCTAGAAATATAAATAGAGAAAACCAAAATTATCTTTGGGGACTTCATACCATCCTTAGCAATTCAAATAACAAACAGAAAATCAGCAAAGATGATGATAGAATTGAATGTCACCATCAACCACTAAGATCTAATGTGCATTTACAGAATATTCTACTTAGCAAGAGAATACACATTCTTTTCAAGCCCTGAGGGCAAATCCACCAATATAAAGCATATCCTGGTCATTACAAATAATAAAAATGACAAATTTAAACAAATTGAAATCATGTAGGATGTGGTCTCTGATCATAGTAAAATCAAACTCTAGAAATTAACAGCAGAAGGTAACAGTAAAATGTTCAAACAATTAAACAGCACACTTCTAAATATCCCTTGAGTAAAAGAGAAAGTCTCAAGAAAAATGAAAAATGCACTAGATGTCTCATATGAGATCTTGGCAATAGACATCTCATGTCATCTTGGCAATAGATATCTCATCTGAAACCATAAAGATTAGAAGGAAATGGCAAAATATTTTTCAAGTGTTGGAAGAAAAAAAAGAAGCCTGAACCAGGTTTTTCTATTTTATTCCTTAAGGATAGTTTTGCCAGATTATCCTTAAGGAATAAAATAGAAAAATCTGCAATTATAGTTGTGGACTTCAACACATCATTCTCAGTAACTAATGGAACTACTAAATATAACATTAACTAGCCTATAGAAGATCTGGAAAACACAATCAATCAAGGGAACAAATTTACATACATATATAGAACACATCAGCATTTAACAACAGCAAAATACACTTCAAATGTTCCTAGAACATTAACTAAAATATCCCATATCCTGGGCCGTATAACAAACTTCAATACATAGTGCATTCTCTCATGACAGTGAATTCAAACTATAAATCAACAACGGGAAGATGAAGGAAAATCTCCAAAAACCTGTAAATGAAACAGCCCACTTCTAAATAACCTACAGATCAAAGAAGTCTCAAGAAAACTTTAAAACTAAATAGAAGTGAGTAAAAATGAAACTATGGTATAGAAAAACAATCGATAGTGCACATAGAAAATAGCAGTACTAAAAAGACCAATTAATTTTATTAAATAATAACAATAGAAATAAGAAAACATTCCAAGTCAGTAACCTAAGTTTCTATCTTAGGAAACTAGAAACTAGAAAGAGAAGATCAAATAAACACAGCCTAGCAGAAGGGAGGAAATAATAAGGAAAAGAGCAGATAGCATGAGAATACTATGAACATCTGTGCGTTCATTAACTCTACAATTTTGAAAGAAATGACTCAATCCTTTGGAAACTACAGGCAAACAAACACCTGGAAAAAGGGCAGTTTTTTATAAAACTAGACATGCAACTATCACAAAATCCAGTGGTCTAGTCCAGAGAAAAGGAAACTTATGTTCACACTAAACCCTGTATACAAATGTTCATATTAGCTTTATTCTAAATGGATAAAAACGGGAGACAACAGAAATGTCTTTCAACAAGTGACTGGTTAAAGAAACTGTGGACACTGTGGTGGTACATCCCTTCTATGGAATATTCCCTGCAACAAAGAGGACACACAACAGCTTGGATGAAAATCAAGCGGATTTTGTATTATTGATATTGTATTGTAGTTATTCAGGATGACACCATTGATAGAAACCAGGTGAAGGGTACATAAGACTTCCTTGTACATTTTTAACAATTTCTTTTGAATCTATAACCCTCTCAAAATAAAAAGTTTTTAAAAAGCTAGTTCTGTGCAGACAGTGATCACTGTGCCTCACATTCTCCATCTCTGCTCTTTGGGAACATTTAAAACTATAATGGATAGCTTCCTACTGTATTAGGGACTACAGAATAGACTCCCTGGATTTGAGCTTAATGTGAATCAAGACCTAAATAAATATGCCCTTGGGATGCTGAACTGGTGTCAAATTCCACAGCTGAACGATGTCACAGCTCAGCTCAAAGCCTGTGATTTTCTTAGTGAAAGCCATTATTCTAAACTGATGTATAATAACTAACATGATTGGATCTCCTGCCACTTCTCAGAATCTCTTACATTTATCAACATCCAAATATATACATTTGAATTATTTTTCAAGTAATATAAGGAAATAATTTAACCATTCTAAAAGATAAAGACATTTGTAAGGGGAAAGTAGCACCGGCCATAGATTTCATTATAGATACATTCAACTTCGGAAGGCAGAGAAACAATACTTAGGAGCGCTTGATAGATGGAGCTGAGTATTTTCACTGGTCTTTACACATGAGAGAATTCAGGGCCAGCACTTCTGAGCCCTTCTCGAAAAAAATGGAAAATTTCAAACTGTAGCCACCCAAGTAACAAAGGCACAAAGCACACAAAATAATTGAACAAGAGCATTCAATTCTTAGCCATGAGGCCAGGGCTGAAACAAACATGAGAATTATGGATGAAGAACAGAAAGGAAGTACCGTAGGACCTGAACATGTAGAAATACCATGTTTAATAAAAACTGAGGATGGTAAATGAAAGAAAAGAGGAAGTAAAATGAATTCTTTTTTTGTGATAGTCTCAATATATCAGTTAAAACAAATAGGTCAAGCCACATTTGTATACATAGATTTTTTTTTATTGTACTTTAGGTTCTGGGGTACATGTGCAGATCATGCAGGATTGTTGCATAGGTATATACATAGCAAGGTGGTTTGCTGCCTTCACCCCCCCATCACCTATATCTGGTATTTCTCACCTCCTTATCCCCCCCTCCCTCCCCACCCCCTGCTGTCCCTCCCCTAGTCCCCCCTACTGACCACAGTGTGTGATGCTCCCCTCCCTGTGTCCATGTGTTCTCATTGTTCAACACCCGCCTATGGGTGATAACATGAGGTGTTTGGTTTTCTGTTCTTGTGTCAGTTTGCTGAGAATGATGGTTTCCAGATTCATCCATGTCCCTATGAAGGAAACGAACTCATCATTTTTTATGGCTTCATAGTATTCCATGGTGTGTATGTGCCACATTTCCTTTATCCAGTCTACTGATGATGTTGAAAGTCAAGTTTGGGTGATATAAGAGAGAGAATGAGAAATGTAGAGAAAATATGCTTATTCTGTTTTTGCTAATATTGGTGAATCACTAATGAGTCTATATTAGACTCATTAGTATAATATATGTACGAAGAACTAGGTAGTCAATTAAACATTAGGAAAAAAACTCAGACCTTCCAAATCGCCATTGAAAAAACCCAGAGCTTCCAAATCACATTAAACTAAAACGTTAAAAATGACCATATAGTAAAAGAATGTTGAGGAAAAGAAAACGGGAGAGGAAGAAAAATCTGTCTTGAGTAGCGAGAATAAGCCTGTCTGTCATATTAATAAAGGTACTAAACTGATATGAACTGTACCCCCTATTACCTGTTAGGACCACAAAGAAAAACCCAACCTCCTATTCAGGAAACATGAAAAAACAACTAAAACCAAGTAATTACAAAATGAAGTGCAAAGGCTACTGTGGACGGGGGACTGCTCATGCCTACAATAAAGTCGAATTCAGCATACGAGTTACTAAATGAAATAAAGGCATTGACATTTATTACATATATTAAATATGATTTTTTTAGTTTTCAGAAGGAGTTTGCCAAACACGTAATTTGTGTGATTCGTCACATCTGCGACTCTAAGTCCATCCAAGCCATCAGATACTGTCCTGCTTCAGCCATCAGCATAACTTGGGGCCCATATGAATTCCACATCCCCATTCTACATTCACATGCAACTAGAGCTGGAGCCAAGCGGAGAACTTCCAAACAGGGACAAGCTCAGCAGGTGATTCTTATGCATTAGGTCACCCAGCACTGGGTAGACCAATAGTAGAAAGGCACATTCATATTCAAAAGAAACCCCAATCGCAACCGAATAAACCCTATTCTCACTGTCTCATAACTTCAAAGTGAGTTATTTTAAAGTAAAGCTAGAAGAAACTTGGCATGTCATTCTCATTTTGAAGAAATGGAACAATTAACATCACATGATTAGTTCAATATGATTTTAAAATAAGAACACGTGTTTTTTTTCTGGTTTGATTATTAAAAATACAAGATAGGAAAGTTTATTTTGTCCTTTCAAAAAAGAAAGAAAGATCTGTGATTTATTGATATGCTTAAATAGATTTGAATTGAATTCCCAAGTTTCGGGAAACTATAGTTGCAGCTTTCCAAGAAAAGCAGTATAAAAATACTCTGTTGCTGATATTTCTACTAATAGTGCTAGGAGATTTCAATTCAAGGACACAGATGCTGTTCAGTTACCATAAGTTATGATTTGCAAATCTAATTTTTGTCCCCATTTGCTAAAATGTTCTTCTGTGACTAGGGAACTGCTACTTAGGGACTTTGGGGACTTTGCATCCAGACTCACATCTCTTCAACTTCTTGGAGTCTTGCTTTTGTCATCTGTTATAAAGGCCAAATAACAGGGTGTTAGGATCAGAGATAGCATATGTAAAAGGTCTAGAGAGTGCCTGTTATACAGATGGTGTTTGTTGAGCTGTCTGGTGAAGACGTTTCCCATAGATTTTTTCAGGTGAGGCTTGAGCCAAGCAAACCATCACCCTTCTATGTTTCAAGCCAGAGAACATTATGTCAGCATCTCCCATGTATTAATATTTGAGCGGAACTCCTGGGTCCACCACTCTAAGGAAAACATCACGCCCGATAAAAGAACTTAGTCACTAGTTTCCTCACGAACGTGATACCTATGAATGAAAATCTGTCTATCTTTTACCAAGCTATTTGCCTCTTAGGAGGCTGAGTCATGGGACTGCAAAGCTGCTCTTCACTCCTGTCTGACATAGAAGGAATTTGGGTTATGGAAAAGAAAGGCAACAGGAAGCTTGCCTTCCTTGCTTTTTAATGGAGTGAAATCAAAGGAGGAACTAAACGTGAGATTCACATGGCAATGTTTAGCTTTATAACCACAATACATTTTGGTAAAATGAACACCAAAAGTCGACAGCAAAATACTAACGCCATGTCACACTGCTAAAAAAAAGTGCTAACAGTGCACAATGGACTGGAAAGTTGGGTTGCAAATTCTTGGAAAATTAGTAGGCATCTTTTATAAATTATTGTATCCATCCACAAGCTTAATAGTTTGAAGGGACTCCAGAGAATATTTAGCTCGATGCCCACATCTCATCAGTGGAGAATCAAAGACTAGTAAGTGATTCTTCTTTGCTTAGGGTCACACTATTAGTGTAAGAGCCAGAGCTGGTTCAGGACACCTTCCACCTCCCCTAGGGACTCCTTTCTCCTGTTTAGACCTCTCTGCTTCCCTCAGCAAGACTTAAGTTCCAAAAGGGTTCATCCGATGCAGAAACAAAGTGAATGACATTTTCTTTTAAAATATACTAGCATGATTCTGCCATCTTGGATGACCTCACTTTAGTCATTTTTCTCTACAATTTAGAAAGAGATAATGGCATTTCAGCATATAGTTCTAGACTTTCAAGATGATTGCTAGCCACAAAGTCTCTGGCTCTAGCAGCCATTAGATATTCCAGAACTGCTGCCATTTGAACCCCTATTGTTTTAATAGCAGTTTTAATGACATAGGTTCTTTAGGAAAAACAATACCTCAATTGATAGAAGAAAGGAAGCCTTAGCTGCTCTAAAAGGAAACTGAGATAAGATACTATGTGTACAAAAGAAAACGCAGAGCTTTTTTGGATATAGACTGAGAGAAATTATGTAAACCAATTGAGGACTCCATCTGGCTGGATCCAGAGAGAAATTTTAAGAATGTTTGAAAGCAGGTAAAGAGGAGAAAGAGAGAAGAGTTCTCTCTATTGGCAGGGGATGAGCATTTACAGACCCCAGATACAGAAGGACATTGTCAGATGGTTTCCCACAGACAGGAAGGATATGGAACGTAGCAACTGTGGCATCTGACCTCAAGGTTAAGACTATTACATTCATTTTACTGTATTTATCTTTTGGTAACGTCTGTGCTATCTCCACATTTGTTATACTCAGCAAGTTTGAGTTGGTCATAACTTGGGGAATGAGGAGAGACCACGATCACACTTACTCACGGGCAGCCAGAGGTGGCTGGGGCAGCCAGCAGGGGCAGTGCTCATCACACGGAAATCAGCCCTGGACTACAGAGGGAGAAGGCTCGGATTGCTAAGAGAATGCGGATGTCTGAGCTGAGTGAGAACCCTGAGAAATCATGAGAGGCACCAGGTTGTTTCACAGATAACTGTTGGCAGGATTCAGTGATTTTTTCCAGTCACTGGCAAAGAGGTGAATCCAGGAGATGAAACCGTTCAGAATGGTTCATTTCTCTATGCGTTTGGATATTAACATGACATTCTCCATTGGGTGGCTTTATCTGTCAGTATGAATTTCAGTATCAGTACCTTTCAATCGGTTACAAATGTTATCATGAAAACACAGGCCTAGCTTGAGTTTTAAAGGTGGGCACAGACTATGCAATTCTTATAAGAAGAAATAAACTAAAACAAACAAAAACAAGCAAGTAAGGTTCATGGCCCACTGTGTTTCACTTTAGGATGAAGAGATAGACAAAAACTCAGTTTGGCTTGACCAACACAATAGTACGTTAAAACGAAAAGGGCAGTAGTGCAAATAGCAATGTAGCTCAACAGCCTTTGCAAGTCTCCAAAAATCAGATAATGTATATAGCTTTTGACATTGCTTTTTCATCTAAAGATGTTATATATCCATAAATTTCCTAACTCGGTATATCAAAGATGTTTTAAAATGGCATTTTGATGATTTTTTGATGTCATGTGAGTGTACAGAGGTACTTTGTTTTCAGATATTTATATGAAACAGAAGGCGACTCCTTAGTTTAATGGAGGTTCAATAGTGAGATGGGAAAGATAAGGACCACATGCATTGTAAATTATTAACAGGGCCCTAGCTTAATTACTTCAAGACACTCAACCCTCCTGGAATTATACTTATTTGTAAAATAAGAAAATGAGGCTATGATGTCTTTAAAGTTCTGTTAGGCTTTTTAAAAACATAATTGGGACACACATAGGGAATGGTCCTTTACGTCAGCTCTGGGAACTCAAGGTTATACTGTAAAACAATTAGAATAATATAAAACTGTCTTGACTCTGTGCAAGAAAGTTTAATTACTAAACCATTAAGGGGGCCATTTTAGGTGACATTCCTGTAACTTAGCAGGAATTCCCTGGAAATGGACTCAGAGCAGTGAGAAGTGATCCAATGTATTTTAAACTGAAGGCCTGACATTTTAATTTTTGTTTTATTTTGGCATGGTTTTGTCCATACAATGATTATCAACTTAAGGGAGTATAACCTGACAGAAAATACAAACAACAGCAACAACAAAAAAACTCTGAACAGGTATATTGTTGTTTTTTTCAATAGCTTATTGGATACCAAAGAGTGATGCTAGTGCTGTTGTAAATCCAGAGAGAAAACCCAGAACCTGGTGGAAGGCTTCATAGGATTTTACAGGAAGGAAGATGAGTGAGAAGTACCCCACAAGTAGATATTGGCCTTGGAGGTAAGGAGCCTGCACTCCAGACAAAGGCTTGAGAACTAGGAACTGGGATTTCCTAGACACTGATGACGATAGCACTTTGCATCTGTGTTTGTGAGAGATTTGGTGTGTAGTTTTGTTATTTTAATGTCACTATCCTGTGTTGGTAAAAAGATGTTGAACTTACAGAACAGTTAAAAGTGTTTATGTCTACATTTTGGAAGAAATTGAGTAGAACTCATGTTATTTTTAATTAAATATTTGTAAGATTCACCAGTGAAACCATCTGGAACTGGTGTGTTTTTTAAACTATAGATAAATTATTGATTTAATTTTAATAGATACACACATATTCAGTTTACCTAAATCTCCTATGTGAGTTTTGCTATTTTGTATGCCCAAGTACACCTGAAGTATCATAGTCTGCTTCATGCTATTTCTTCTTTTTTTTTTTTTTTGAGACATAGTTTCACTCTCGTTACCCAGGCTGGAGTGCAATGGCGCGATCTCGGCTCACCGCAACCTCCGCCTCCTGGGTTCAGGCAATTCTCCTGCCTCAGCCTCCTGAGTAGCTGGGATTACAGGCACGCACCACCATGCCCAGCTAATTTTTTGTATTTTTAGTAGAGACGGGGTTTCACCATGTTGACCAGGATGGTCTCGATCTCTTGACCTCGTGATCCACCCGCCTCGGCCTCCCACAGTGCTGGGATTACAGGCTTGAGCCACCGTGCCCGGCTATGCTATTTCTTTATTACTCTTTTAATATGTGCAGAGTATCTGGTAATAACCCCTCTTTCATTCCTGGTATCAGTAATTTATCTTTTTAAAAAATTTCTCAGTCTTGCTAGAGGTTTATCAATTTTATTAATCTTATTATAGAACCAGCTTTGTTTCACTGATTTTTCTCTATTGTTTTTCCGTTTAAATTTGTATTAATTTGTGCTCTTATCTTTATTGTTTCCTTCCCTTCACTTACTTTGTATTTTATTCTTCTTCCTCAAGGTAGATATGTAGGGCATTGACTGAAGACTTTTCTCATTTCTAATGTATGCATCTGATGGTATACATTTTTCTGTCAGTACTGCTTTGCTTCCATCCCACAATTTTGGTCTGTTGCAGATTTGTTTTTATTCAGCCTCATGCCTTAAAAAAATTCTTCTGATATTTCTTTCTTGGGTATCAGATGGCATTATAATTTACAATTAATAAAACTTATAATAAAAAGGATAATTGTACGTACAGTCATGTGTCAATGACAGCAACACATTCTAAAAAATGCACTATTAGGCAACTTGATTTTTGTGTGAATATCACAGAGTGCACTCACACGAGCCTAGATGGTACAGCCTGCTACACACCGAGGCAGTATGGTCAAGCCTATTTCTCCTAGTTACACACCTATATAGCATGTTACTATACTGAATTCTGTTGTCAATTATAACACAATGGCAAGTATTTATGTATCTAAATGTATCTAAACACTGACAAGGTACAGAAAAAAATACTGTATAAATGATAAAAAATGGTACGCTTGTAGAGGGCACTTACCCTGAATGGCATTTGCAAGTGGAAGTTACTCTGGGTGTTAGTCAGGGAGTGGTAAGCAAATGTGCGAACCTCGGACATTAGTGCACACTACTGTAGACTTTCCAAACACTGTACACTGAAGCTGTACTGCATTTAATAAAAAAATAAAGAAATTGTGCTACAGTGTTATAAGAGCTACGACGTCACTAAGCAATAGGAATTTTTCAGCTCCACTGTAATCTTTTTTTTCTTTTTTTTTAAAATTGCATTTTAGGTTTTGGGGTTCATTTGAAGAACATGCAAGATTGTTGCATAGGTACACACCTGGCAGTGTGATTTGCTGCCTTCCTCCCCTTCACCTATATCTGGCATTTCTCCCCATGCTATCTCTCCCCAACTCCCCACCCCCTACTGTTCCTCCCCTATTTCCCCCCAACAGACCCCAATGCATAGTGCTCCCCTCCCTGTGTCCATGTGTTCTCATTGTTCAACACCAGCCTATGAGTGAGAACATGCGGTGTTCGATTTTCTGCTCTTGTGTCAGTTTGCTGAGAATGATGGTTTCCAGGTTCATCCATGTCCCTACAAAGGACACGAACTCATCCTTTTTGATGGCTGCATAATATTCCATGGTGTATATGTGCCACATTTTCCCTGTCCAGTCTATCATTGGTAGCTCCACTGTAATCTTATTGGACCACCGTTGCATAGGCAGTTTGTCATTGACAAAAGTGTCATTACACAGCATGTGACTGAACCTATATTTTGCTCTTTCCATTGTTTCATGTTCTTTCCTGCTGCTTCTAGTTCCCCTCTTTTATCTTTCTTTTTTTCCTGATAGAAGAGCATCCTTTAGGCATTCTTTAAGTCTGCTAATGACAGATTCCCTTAGTTTCTCTGTATCTGGGACTGTTTTTATTTTTCTTTCATTCCTGAATAATGCCTTCATTGGGTATAGAAACACAGTTGACAGCTCTTTTCTTTCAGCCTTTAAAGGGTATTGTGTCATGTCCTTCTCTTTCCCTTGGTTCTAATGAGAAATCCGATGTCATTTTAATTGGCGTTCCCATGTCAATCATCTCTGGCTTCTTTTAATTTTTGTTATTTGCTTTAGAACTTTAATTATGATATGCTTTATAATCCATTCATGGGGGTTTGTTCAGTGTCTTGAATTTTTAAGTGTGTATCTTTTGCAAAATTTGTCAAGTCTCCATCCATTAATTATTCCATTCTGTATCATTTTTTTTTTCAGTCTGTTTCTTTCTGTTTTTCAGATTGGATGAATTCTAATTTTCTGTACTCAGTTTCACTTATTCTTTTTCTTTTGCACTGTGCCATTGAATCCATCCAGCAAGTTTTTCTGTTATTGTATTTGTCAGTTTTATAATTTGATCCTGTTCTTTTTTGTGATTCTATTTTCTTTCAGAAATTCTCTCTCTCTTTTACTACATTTGCTTCTAATAGACTGTCATAGAATGTTTGATAGCTATTTTAAAACCCTTTTCAGGGAGTTCCAACATCTGATTCTGTTGATGTTGGCATTTCTCAAACCCATAATCTCAGCGTCTTTACTGAGGGTTGTTTAGAATAATTTTTACTGGTAAAATAGCACCTAAAGTCAGTAAGCAGAGGGCGATTGCATGCTTAGCTGAGAGATAGTATAAAACTAGTGGGTATACGTTAAGAAATTATCTTGTTAAAGTTGAAAGTGATTTTAGAAAGTCAAAACGTGATGAATAAAATGAATAATCTACAGGAAAAACTGCGCCTTTACAAGGAATATAATGAAATACCTTACATTTATTCTCTTGAGGAAAAGAAAAGAATGGGCTGTAGTCAGGGGTTGACAGAGTGTATGGTCTTAAATGAAGAGTGGTGATACATTTTCAGTGAATTTCCTAGTGAGTCATCAGATACAGAAAAATAATTGCTGCATATATGAGGCAGACGATCAAATAGTAAATAAAATGCATATGGAATTTAACAGCTTGCAAGGGAGAGTATAGAACAGGCTGACACGCACAGCTACAGGTATTGATCGACTTACCACCTATGCAACTTATGACCATTCGACTTTACGACCACAATCGCTAGCCACGACTGCTCCGCGTCTGGCAGCGCAAACGTTGCCCAGCTGGGCGTACGACAGTGCAGACCAGCTTCCAGCAGCACTACCATCTCCGCGTGCATATAGCCTACTCAACTTACGACCAAATCATGTTACGACCGGTCCACGGTCCTGACCGTGTTCGTAAGTCGAGCCCTAGCTGTTATTTCTAAAGGAAAATAGAAAATTTATAAGACATTGGAAAATGGGGCGGGGGAGCTCACAGCTTTTTTTGTTATGTCTTTTCAGTGGGAAGCATGGTCTGGCAAGCATGATACAGAACATCATGTATAACTGGTCATCAACAATTTTGAGAAACATAATCTACAGACAGGAGAGAGAACCAGCCTTGTGTCCAGAGAGAGCAACAGAATAAGAAGGAGGCAGAGTGTGTCCAGCGGTGGCTAAGGCAGTGGAGCTCTGCTCCCACAGCATCTCTGGCTGCAGCAGTGTGGCATAAGCACACTCAATTGGACTTTGTACTTGCTGCCGAATCGGACCACCTTGGCCTTCCCTTCAGTTTCCACCCATTTGAATTTCCTCTGTGGCAATATTAATAATTCTGTCTTGAAAGTTAGACCAAAATAGCATGTACCCAGTTTGTTCTAAGTGAGGAACAGACATTTTGAAGGATGTTCTCTTTATTCCAGCACATTTTCCCAAGTTTCCTTAGTGTTCTCCATTTAGTTTTAACAGACATTTTCTGACTGGACTTATGCTGAACAAGGACAATACACACCACCAGAAACTTTTCCAACTTCCCAGCATTTCACAGCAGAGCTGCAGTAAAGGCAGAGGACACGGAGAGAAGTCCCATGTGGCCGAGTCCTGCAGGAGAGGCAGCTCCTCCTGCCCACGTGTTCTGGACCCTGCCCATTCAGGGGTGATGCTGCATGCAGACTCCTTCCCCATTGGGTTTTCGAGTGGGACCTGGCTGTCACCTGCAGACAGACACATCCAAACACCTGTTGACCACCCTTCGGGTGGCCACCAGATACCTACAGCTCCAAACTGAAAAGTTCCAAAATGGAAATATCATCTCACCCCTCTCTGTCCTGTGTTTTCTTAGATTCTGTATGTGTATTTACCACCCATCCATCAGAAGGCCCAACTCTCAGCCAAAGCGTCGATTTCTCTCCTTTTAGTTCACTGCCTGGGACTCACTTCCCACGTGCAGATCTGCTGATCCAAGGCAGACCCCTCACTTTCTTCCCTAACTCTCACAGCAAACCAACATTGCCCTAAATCATCCAAGGGCCAGGTACCAGGCAACTAGAGACCACCCTAGGCTGTGTACCTGTTCCTGCCTTTACTTCCCCACAGGACCCTCAATACAGGTTCTGGCTGGGCCTTCCTCTTGCTCTTATCTTCTGTCTCCTGACCTCCCTGAGTTTCCTGCATGGTCCTGTGTGTGATGTGACATTCCTCCTGGGAAATATAAGCAATACATCTTTCAGTGGCACTGGTCTCCATGTGTAGTCACTCAGTCACCTCCATCACTAAAATCCTGTGGCTACAAAGGCGATGCTCTCCTTCTGCCATCACAGAATGAGATCAAGGATAAGGTATATCTGAATTTGGAGGTGTCGCCTCAGCCTTAACTCTCACTACTTTGTGGTGTTGTTTAAGGATGTCTACCACTCAGCTTCTCAAGAAAGCAGCGATAGTGAGGAGGCACACCAGACTCAGCCCAAAATATATAGCAAGCGTCACTCCCCCAGGAATATGTATCAGCGCACATGAGCCTCCCTCTCCTCCTTTTTCCCTCTGGACACTAGTGAGGGTAAAAATTGCCTAGCTTGCAAAGTTTTTTGAAAACTGGCACTTGGAGAGTACGTGCTGTGAACTA
This sequence comes from Cebus imitator, assembly GCF_001604975.1. NCBI lineage: Eukaryota > Metazoa > Chordata > Mammalia > Primates > Cebidae > Cebus > Cebus imitator. The sequence goes on along the minus strand of NW_016107587.1, from coordinate 2,998,569 downwards.
CACATGGAGGTGAGTGGAATCAATGTGTGTGTGCTTGTGGTGGTACCTGCACTTCCTGTGATTCTCTGGAGGGTCAGTGCTTACAGACATGCTAATGGTGATGGAGCTCATCCTTGCAGGACCAGGTCAGGGTCTATGCTGTCTCTGCTGTTTTTACAACTCCATCCTGGCTCCCTAGGAAGACCACACTAAGAGTCAGTCTTGGTTGGGTGCAGTGGCTCATGCCTATACTCCCAGCACTTTGGGAGGCCCAGGCAGGAAGATCACTTGAGGTCAGGAGTTCAAGATCACCCTGGCCAACATGGTGAAACCCCATCTCTACCAAAAATACAAAAATTAGCTGGGCGTAGTGGCGGGAACCTGTAATCCCGGCTGCTCGGGAGTCTGAGGGAGGAGAATTACTTGAACCTGGGAGGCAGAGGTTGCAGTGAGCCGAGATTTCACCACTGCCCTCCTGTTCAGGCAACAGAGTAAGATTCTGTCTGTCTGTCTCTCTCTCTCTCTCTCTCTCTCTCTCTCACAGACACACACACACACGCACACACACACACACACACATCAGCCTGAGTAGAGGATCCGCCAAGAATTCTCCAAGAGAAAGGACAGGAAAGCAATGTGTTCACATTTGGCCTGTGGAGAAACCTCTCATTCACACCAGGACCTAGTCAGCTCAGTGAGTATCTAGACACTTTCAAAGCTAGAAATGTTGGAGCTTGCCAAAGTTCCTTTTCTATGTAAGTTTTTGTTTTGCTTTTTTCCTTGTTAGGTCAAGGTCAAGGTGATTTACTGTTAGCATCTGTGGTTTTCTGGAATCCCACCTTCCCAATCACACGTCATTTTAAAGAAATGGTTCCCAAAAGGTCTGAACCACATTGTTAACCCAAGTGAAAAACAAAGCAATTCTAAGAAGATTTAAATTAAACCGTAACCCATCCTCTTCTTATCTTTTTCTTGTAAATATTGCTTGATTCTTCCTAAATTCCCAAAGTGGAGTTTATTACAAAGAGTATTCATTTAGACTAGAACTACTTGTGTACAATTTTGTATGGTTTCCGTGGAAAAAGTGAATAGAACTGTGTTGCAGTGTTGTGGTTTTACAACTAAATTTACAATCAGTCTCTGTGAATTTGCATGGAAAATGTAATCCTGCCTGACATCTTCTCTGTTAAAGAAAGCTTTTGTTTTCCACGCTTACTACTGAACCTGGTAAGCTAATATCCACTTTGGATGATCCCAAAGGTGCTGGTGTATTTAATTTAACTGTATTGATTTTATATGATCGGGAGTGAATAAAAATAAAGCCTGTTAGAATTTCAGAGATGGAAAGGAACTTATGCTCTCCTACCTACCTTGCATTCTTAGCATTTGGAGCCCGACTTGCCTAAAGACCCCCCTGCACAATCTAATTTCCTCTGCAACTCTGTCTCATCCAGACACCCCCTCTCTGCTGTTGGTGTACCAACCTCCCCTCAAGAGCCCTCTGCTCCGTGGTCTTTTCCCTCACTTCTATCTTCTCCTGAATCACGTTTAGTTCTCCTCTCAGATGGCTGCTCAAATGTCAGTGTAAAAATAAGAACACCTCTAACCACCTGAAAATACAGCCACCACCTCAGGCTCTCAGCACTTCCTACACTTAAGCCTGTTTTTCCTTTTGCCAAAGCTTTCACTGTCATCTGAAAAAATATATACATTTCCAGGTTTAAAATGTATTGCCTGACTCTGTTTGTTCTTTGCTGCATCTCTACACCCAAGGACAGCTCCTGGTACATTATTGACACTCATCAAATGCCTTTTGAATGACTGAATAAGCGAGTGTGATGGGGTCCTCAGTATTCTGAGTCATAGTTTCTCTAACTGACATGTGCCTTTACTGCAATTTCAATCCAAGACAGAAGTTTAAAAGTGGCATAGGGAATGCCCAGATACTATAAATTAATCACATGAAGGAATAGTGCATCTTTGAAGGCAGTACTATTGTATTTTACCTCCTTGAGTGCTGAATACATCTGTCGCAAAGAAAAGAAGCAAATCTCGTTAGGGAGATAGTGCTGGCCAAACCAATCAGAACCATTTTTTGGGAAGAGATGTTTTAGAACTGACTCTTCCTTGACCATCCCAAGTTGAAATCTGTGTCTTTGTGGGTTTTTACCCCTGGCAGGGGTGAGGCAGGAGCCCTCTGCCAGGAGCTTACGACTGGGGGAAGACTTCTTTTCTTAATTGAACTACAAGAAGAACACATATTTCTCATGCCTATTTTCAACCCAAACATAAACAAATGGGAGAACATGGTGGGAGGGCGTTGTACCCCACACTCCACAGAGAAGGGTGAGGATCCAGTAGAGAAGGACATCCCTACAGAAGGAACAGGAGACAGCAACAAAAATGTGACCAGACTTTAAAGGCTTAATAAACATTCTGACTTTGCCCTTTTCCCCTAAGATGTAATAAGACTCTGTTGAAGTGGGTGTGTTAGGCCATTCTTGCATTGCTATAAATAAATACCCGAGACTGGGTAATTTATAAATAACAGGTTCAGGTGGCTTATGATTCAGGCTGTATAGGAAGCATGGAACTGGCATCTTGTCAGCTTCCAAGGAGGCCTTGAAGAGCTTATACTGACGGTGGAAGGCAAAGCGGAACCAGGCATCCCTCACAGGGGAGGCGCCACACTTCACAGCAATCAGATCTCTTGGGAGCTCATTCACATCTGAGGACAGCACCAGGCCACGAGGGATCCATCCCAATGAGCCAAAGACCTCCTACCAGGCCCCACCTCCAATACTGGATATTATAATTTAACATGAGATTTGGGTGGGACAAATACCAAACTATATCAGTGGGTCTTCCCTCCTATGGTAAAAATAAACTCAGCTTCTTCTTATCCTCAGCTGTGGTGGCAATATTCTGGAAAACCAACCTTTAATAACGGTGCAAAGACTGTGTTTTTCCCTTGGTCAGTAGAAGCAAGGAAAGGACAAAGACATGGGGCCAGCACACTGACTGCATGCTGTAGGCCTGAAGCTGGCCCAGGCCTGGGGGCCATGAGGGGAATGAGGACTATGTCTACCACAGAGGAGCACAGGACCTTCTTAGGGAGAAAGATATGTAAACAACACTTACAATGAATGGAAGTCACATGAGAGAGGGGACTCTAGCTTGTGGATGAGGCGAAGGAAGATTAGGCAGACTGTGATTGGCCTCATTTTAGGAGACGAGGAGTTAAAAGAGGAGGAAAATAACAGTCTTCAGAGTGAAAGCAGAACTCTATAGAGCGGACACTAATGCTGCACCCTCCTCTGTGTCACATGGCATGAGACAAACATTCATGCAGTGATGCCGTGGGGCATGGTCTGTGTTACAGTCACATGGCTTGCGCTTTGAAACACAGACTCCTGCTCCTGAGGAGGAATCTGTCCAGGTGAGTCCAGGGGCCTTATGGAACAAGAGGAGGCTCGCTGGTCTCCCGGTGGCCTTGACTGATGCTGCTGAGGAGAGATCCCCTTCACACAGGGGTCTTCAGGGCTCCCGTGCATGGGGCCTCGCTTTGTGCACTGTTCTGGAGATTGCTGAGGCTAAATATTACTGCAGCAGGGAGCACTCAGGAAATTTGCTCCAAAACCAATGCCAGTCTTTATCCAGGCACTTGAGGAGCAAAATGCTAATCCACGTAGCATGATGCAGAGAGAGTCCACAGGATTCTCCTGCTCCCTGGAACACCACCCCAGAACAGAGCCTCCCTCCTGCTGTTTCATTCCTGTCAGGCTTGGCTGTGGGCTCAAGTAAGAAAGCACAGGCCGATCAGCACCAGGTGAACTGGATAAATTGGAAGACTAGTGAATCTGCAGCCACATGATGAAGAGTTTTAACCGGGATCAAAAGGAGACACTGGTAGAGCACATTTCCACTGAGCACAGAAAAAGAGAACAGTAATTTTCTTTAACTGTCTATTTGGAAATTATCTAGTATTTATAATGTATGAGAAATAGATTGGAATACATTCAAGCGTATATTAAAAATATGAAACCTGATTACTTTTTCAAAGGATTTACAACCCCAATGATTAACTACAATACATTGCATAAAAATGCCAAAGGAGTGATACAAAATATTCTACAAAGGAGGAAGACGTGTTGAAATTTGTTAATCATCTGTTAGAGCTGTCACTTAGTATGAACAAGCTAATTTAATCTTTACGCAACCTTAGATAATAGGCGTAAAGAATATTATTTTGCAGATTAGGTAATCATGTCCCAGAAATGTCAAGTAAGTTACCAATATCACTCAGCTAGCCCTTGGAAGAGGTAGGCTTCCCATTCTCCCTAAAGCTCTTCCCCTTGGAGAAAATTGTCTCCTGCATCTAAGTCAAAGCACATGAGTTAATTATGCAAGTGATTTTAGAATTGCAGACTCCCTAAGTCGGTGTGGGTTATCTGCTTAAAACCCTGGTCATCCAGCAGAGAGAGATCCACGAAGGAGTGAGGGCTGTTGCCTATAGTAGATTTTGTAATGAGAAGAAATCACTCAAGCCTGAATGATGACAGAAATCACAGAGGGGGAATGGAATACACTGTTGAGATGCTAAGTTCCAAAGAGGTCAGTCAGGGTGCTGAAATAAGTTTTGAGATTGAGTTGATATGTGTGAAACATGTGGTGAAAACAAAGGGCTGAAAGCTGAGGCTTGAGTGAGGCCAGTTGGACTCGGTGCTGAAGGCCCACATTTTGGTTATGTTGGCTACACAGCATCACGGCCCAGCTACCTTTCTGAAGCACCTCTGTATGCCAGATCAACCTGTGAGACGCGTCTGCAGAACATCTTAAACGTGCCTCACTCAGAGTCTCTTGGAAGATGTCCAATGCTGAAACCTCACTTGATCCAAGGCAGCATGGTTCATACTCTTATGTAATATAATTACAATGATTACATTTTAAATAAAATTTATTTGGGACTAAAAAAGGTAAACTAAAAGATGTATGTTGGGACCTAATAAATCTCCACATATATTGTTGTCCCTAGATTCAGTATTGAACAACTTGGATTTTGTATGCTTTTAAAAAGTACTGGAACCTCTTAATAATTTCCAGTTTTTCCAATGTAAGGCTTGATGTCAAAAATAAGCCAGAATATCTCAGTGTTCTAGCTCCATATTCCACCCTGCACAGAGAAATATCCTTTTGAAGTCCAACAGAGCCAGGTAAAGGGAAAACACATTGTAAATAGACTCTCAAGTCATCCACTCTGACTCCACCAAAACCCAAAAGTGAAGCAATGATTTATGATCTGACTCACAATTGAAGTATCTTCACAGAAATAAAACATTTAATTAATAATCATAAAGAGAAAGTGCATATTTCCTACACTTCATTCTTTTTCCTTTTTATCTACCATCCCATCAAGCCTAGCAGTGATTGAGCAGGGTGAAATCATTGTTTCTTTTTTATAAATCAACATGGGTAATGTCTGAGTGCAGAAAGATCTAGTATTTAACTATTTATCGGTGCATAGCACTATCTGTACTCACAGTTCCAACAGCACATTCACTTACTTTTAACTTCTGACTCAAAGTAGTCCTGTAGGATCTGTATTCTTATCCCACTTTACAAAGTAGGAAAATGAGCTTCACATTGGTTTATACACAATGACAGAGAAACAATTATTTCTTGGGGGAGAAGGGCAGTGAAAGCTATAGTACGATAGTTTCCAAAAATTTCCAAGTTGGAAGCTTCTGGAATCAGCAAACAAGACAAAATAAATACATTTTCTTGTAGTTAGGATACAAGGTTATGAAATCAGACAGCCTGGATTCAAAACCCAGGGCTGCTGCCTTAGCCATTTTCTCTAAGTTCCACTTTCTTCGCCTGAAAAATAGGAATTACATAGTACCTTTTAAAATGTAGATGCAACAGTGTGGCAAAATAATGGAAAGAATTATGTGAGGATGAAGCACAGGTGATTAAAAATTATTAAAGGAAATTTTATCTGGTATTTGATATTCTTTACAGAGTATAATGATACAGAAATTATTTATTATTTCTCTTGTCAAGAGTGGTAGTATAGATTAACAACTAGGACCATGAAGTGCCCAGCGGAAAACAAGAAGACAGAGTCCCTTGGGAGCCCTGAAGTGACCAGAACTAGCAGAGACAGGAGTGTTGATCAGATGTCTGAGTCTGGCCGATGTAGTGAAACTGTAAAAGATGCAGACATTTCCAAACACAAGTGGACACTGAGACCAAGAACCATCTCTTTCCTGCAGCACCCAACCACTCTCCCAAGTCTGGGCATCATGCATTGCCATGGCTGGCCTCCCACCCAATGTTTATGGTGCATTTCCATGTCTTCAGTTCAAATTAGCAGGAAATTCTGGAAGACGCTTGCAAGTCAAGGTAATGGATCCTTGGGGCAATGGGGACAGGGGAAGGGGCTTGCATATGACAGGCTAAATTGGGCTAAAAAGGAGAAGTCAAGAAGTGGATAGAGAGAATTTGGAAGCGGAGCAAAGAAGAGGTGATGCAAGCAAAGCTATGCAAGGCAGACTTTGGCACCGTGGTGCTAACCTCACTGGGCACCTGTGGTGGTCTCCCCTCATAGGACTCGGGCAGGAAAACACGACAGCCACAGGAGAAAGACACAGCACATCCTTTTGTCTCCCCTCCTGCCTCTTGGACTTGTCAATGAAGATTCTGTTGGCAAGATAAAAAGGAATTACAAAAATTATTCCTCTTTTGGTGTTTGTTTTTCTTCTCTTTCCTTTGGGGAGCATTGCGTTGTGTCTGGCTGTGAGTTCAGACTACAGACTCAGTAGGACTTTGAATCATTCCCCTCAGGCTCTCATTCTGGCACTGATAAATGCTACTCATGAGACAGTGAGCTTCTGTTTTATCACCTTTAAAAGAAAATAACAATACATATTTCTTCTGGGTTACTGGGAGGGATAAATTCTTGTCGAACGCATCACTCAGATTGTGCTTCATAAAAGACACTTTCTACTCCTTGACATAGATTGAGCCATAATTAAACAGCACCGAATGGCAAACAGAGGCTCAATAAACATTTCTTGGAGAAGAAAAGAGACATGAATAAGCCAAATGAATAAATACATCAATTTGGGCTTAAATAGAGACACATTCTAAAGATAAGACTGTAAGGCAAGGATCTATATCCAAGAATTTATTTTGTCTTGTTTGCCTATCCTAGAAGCTCCCAACTTGGAAATTTTTGGAAACTATCATATTATAGCATTCACTGCCCTTCTTCCCCAAGCAATAAGTATTTCTCTGTCACCTTATGTAAACCAATGTGAAGCTCATGGATAAGACTAATGCCAAGCCCCTGTTTTCACTGGTAAACCAATGCCAGCTAATAGGATAGGACTATGCAAAGCACACCAGGCCAAAATGCCTATGTCCCCACCACGCTATCCTCAGTAAAGAAAAGTCCTCGGAAACATCTCAGGTCTATGCTGAGCCACGGAAGAAATATAGGAAAAAAGAAATAAATTACTCTTGAGGAGGTTTCATCTAGTTAAATAAAATCACACTAATTTTTTTTTTTAAATAAAGGATTCAAAAGTCAAACTTAGAAGAAGGCTAGATTGTTGCTGTTGTTGCTGCTGCTGCTGCTTTCTCTTCATCCGGAAGACAGAACCAGAGTCTCTGGATGGGGTGGCTTGATACGCAAGGCAATGAGAAGGTGGGTTCCACAGTCTCATGCCAGGGGCCTCTCAGCCCCCTCAAGGGCAAAATTCCCAGTACATAAATCCTGGCACAGCCAGGCCAACTAACCCTCATACCAAATCCCTCTTCTTTGGAAAGTCTACTGTTTTGATGTAATCATCAAAAACTAAGGGGAAAGAATAATATTATTTCAAAGCTTAAGAGAAAAGAAAGGAATATCTGGAATTAACTTTGAATGAGAAAGATACTCACCTCATAAACTACATGGGTAAAAAAAGGGAGTAAAGCCTCCTGAGCAGTATTCAACACTGAGGACAGAAGATGGAAAATATACATTATTTTAATCATTGAAATTCCAAAAAAAAAAAAAGAAAGAAAGAAAGAGAAAGAAAAGAGGGAGGGAGGGAGAAGGAAGGAAGGAAGGAAGGAAGGAAGGAAGGAGGAAGGAAGGAGGGAAGGAAGGAAGGAAAGAAAGGTGTTCTCTAAAAATCAGGCCTTTTTATCTACCTATATTTCTGATTTGCGTTGACCTATTTCCTTTTTAGAGGAAAATAAGCTGAAATTTTTTTTTTAAAAAAAATAACCTTTAGAGCCAGACAAACACGGGTCAGATTCTGATTTTTCACTGAAATAAGCTGGATGGTATCGGGGGAGTGGCTCTAACTGTGGCCTTGAGTGTAAGATTACCAGATAAAATACAGGACACTCAGATCTCAGACAAGCAACAAATAATGTTTCGGTATAAGGATGTCCCCATTCTTATGTAAGAATTACTTATTGTTTGCCTGCAATTTAAATTTAACCAGGCAGTCTCTATTTTCATTTGTACGTCTATCGACATTATCCAAGGCACTCATGTTTGACAGTAGGAATAAAACTATTGACCTGTACAGCCGTTTGGGGATTAATAGTGATAGAGATAAATCACTTAGCAGGGTGAGTGACACATAGGAAATACTCCAAGCAGTAACTACTAATATTTTTACTTTAAGTTCATCCGGAGTAAGAATTATGTGTTATAAATCTGCATATCCCCATTTCTGTGCACATTTTATTTGGATTCATTTTTATTAAACGTGAAGTAAAAAAATTCATGTGCTGGTGAGGCTATAGGTGACAGGGAATGGTTATACACTGCTGGTGGGAATGTGCATTAGTCCAGCCACTGTGGAGAGCAGCTTGGAGAGTAAGTAATCAAAGAGCTAAGAGATGAACCACCATTCAACCCAGCCTTCCCATTACTGGGTAGATGCAAAATACACACATGCACCTTCATGTTCATCACAGCAGTATTCACAATAGCAAAGACATGAATCATCCTAGGGACCCATCAAAGGTGAATCGATACAGAAAATGTGGTACATACACACCATGGAATATCAGGCAGCCATAAACAAACATGTCTCTTACAACATGAATGCAGACGGAGGCCATAATCCTCAGTGAACTAACACAGAAACAGAAAACCAAATACCACATGTTCTCACTTACAAGTGGGTGCTAAACTTTGGGTACACATGGACATAAAGACAGGAACAATAGACACTGGGACTACTAGAGAAGGGAAAGAAGGAGGGAGGCAAGGGCTAAAATGGTACCTGCTGGGTACAATGCTCACTACCTGGGTAACAGAGTCATCCATGCTCCAAACCTCACACGAACGCCTGATTTGAAAATAAAAGTTGAAAAGAAGAAAAAATTAAAATAATTTTTGAAAAACCAGAAGTATCAACCAAAAAATGAAGTGAAACCAGAGGCAATTTCATAAGAAACCTTGCTGAAAAGCACATAATAAACACAAGTAAATAAAATACATATATATAAACTAAATGCATATCATATAATTTGCCCTACTTTACCGATGAACTAACTTGCTCCTTAGAGTCATCAAAGTTTACTCCATCCTGGGCCTTCCCATGAAAATCTGCGTGTGGGAATGCACACTTCATACAACACAATGAATAACGAAGGGCGGGCACCTGATGTCCCAGGGTGTGCCTGCCTCCAGGACACATTCAGAGGCTGAACTCGAATGCGCTTGCCCTCACAGTGCCTTTATTTCATGACATGATTTTAATGATAGTAGACTAATTGAATAGCTTAGCACAATGTCCTCCAGATTCATCCATGTTATCTCAAATTCAAGGATTTCTTTCTTTTTAAGGCTGAATAATATTCAATTGCATGTATGTGCCACATTTTCTTTATTCATTCATCTGTGGTTGGATATTTGGGTTGTTTCCATATCTTGGCTGTTGTGACTAATGCTGCTATGAACATAAACATGAAGATATCTCTTCAAGATCCTAATTTCAATTCTTTTAGATTTATATGCAGAAATGGGATTGCTATATCACATGGTTGCTCAAGAGGTAAAAAGTTGGGAGAAGTGAATAAGTTCTAGCTTTCTAGTCTACAACATAATGCCTATAGTTAATAATGCAGTGTTGTGTACTTTAAAATATGTTGACAGTATATCCTATGTTGTGTTCTTATTAAAAAAAAAAAAGCACTAGGAAATGTAGTGCCACAATTGAGGTGATGGTATCTTGCACGTATGCAGATGTCTAAACTCATCAAAATGTATACATGAAATATGTGCAATTTTTGAATATCAACTATACCTCAAAAAACCTTTAAAAACTTGAACAGTTTTAAAAGCAATTATTTTACAATATTTAACCAAAACATCTCCTTACTCTGATTCCTGGGGTGACAGGAAAAGAGAGGCTCAGGGCTGTGGCCCTGTGGTTTGTTTCAGTTTGCCATCCTCAGGCGAGTCTGACACCTGGAACCAGGCGGTGGGTTTGTTCCGTGAACTGTCTTCTGGAAGCCCACATAGCCCAACAAGAAGCATCATGGGTGGGGTACCTGTTCTACATAAGATTTTTAAGTTTTCAAAACAGAGACAGAGACAAAGATAGGAGAAAGAGGGAGGAGGAGGTGAAGGAGACAGAAAATGTTAAGTTAAATCATGAATAAACATATCCAGTAAATACTCAGCCCACAGCTGTGTTGAGTTTTTGTCCCCTATGGTAGGCACAGCACTATTTGCTGGAAAGAAAAAAGGAAGATGCATGAGATCAAGATCTTATATCCAAATTTATAGAATTTGAACTCTTGATCTTATGAATCTTATTGACTAACAACAAACTAAAACTACCCACAGAGAGAAAGGTATTTACCCATAGGCACCTGGTCAGTTGGTAGCAGGGCTAAGCTTGGGAGAAGAATTTTCTCATCTCCAAATCTGGGCTCTTTCTACTTCCCAATTCCTCCCCAGGATACTCCACTTCCCCTTCATACCACTGCAGAGAGAGCCCTTGTGTCTGGATGAAGAAACTCTTGTATTACATTGTTATATGTGATGAACTTGGCTTCCGCTCTCATCCAGGGAGTTCTTGAATATCACTTCTTTTTACCACTATGGAAACTTTCCTCTTTCTCAAATTACAATGGATGAGGTATTGAGCTAGGCTTCTTTTAGCATCCAATTATTATTTGAAATATTTTTTTCTAGAAAAATGATATTTAAGGCCAAGGCAACTAATAAATTAACTTTTTGAGACAACTGTGTTCATGATTTGGAGAACTGACTATAAAGTCATGTGGCATAGTTTGTATACGTGATGTACTTTGAAAGGAAGATTTTCAAAACATTCTGTCCAATGGAAGCTGTCAGCAGGTGATACTTTGAGAACATTAGGAGGCCTCATAGGTGGTGGGGAGTGCAACCATGCACTGCTTAACATGCGCATTGGAGTTGGCACCCTCACTTATATAAANGATCTAGACCCATTCTCTCTTCTATCTACAACTAATCAGCATCCTAACTTTAGTGATCATTACTATAAAATTATATAATTTATGTTTGAATGTTAACTTATATAAATCTTATCACACACTGCCTTACATATTCACACACAGGCATCAATACACGGATTGATAAATTAATATCTTGCATTTTCCCTCATCTTCAGAAGCCTAAAAATTTGAATCTGCCCAGTTTGCTTTTGGAATAAAATTGCATGTTAATATTTTCTTTCTTTTCCCTAATTAATGTACCTGATTAAAACTTAAAATTTAACATTAAATGTATTCATAACCAGTTTAATTTTCCTTTATATTCTTCCTTAGTAATCCCTGAAATCATCAAACACTTTTCTCTGGAGTTGAATCCGAGAGGTACATGGATCTGGGGAAGGAGCAAAACTTGAGAGAGTAGAGTTCTGTGATTGGTTTCTGATCCTGCTGTTTACATTTTGTACATCTTGGCACATCACAGCCCTTGGCCTTTCCGTGGTTAGGCATTTACCAGGGGTGGTGGGAGGGAAATAAGTGGAAGGAAATCGAGTCTTTGGAGTCTGTGTCCAAAAGAGCAAAACTGAAAGATCTGCCAAGGCCTTCTCCTTGAGACACATACATGAAAGTTACCGTAACTGCAACTTTCTTCCAAACTGACAACAAGAGAAATAACCGTATACCCACATACACCAGCGACTTCCACATGTAATTTCTGTGTTGGGCCCTTCTGCTGAAGTCCAAACCCACATATCCAAGAGCCTGCTGGAAGTCTCCTCTGAGATGCATGGGCCTGACTAGAGCACCTAACACTGAGTCCATCATCTCCGCTCTTTCTCATCTGTAACCCGCCCACCATCCACCTACCAAAACCCAGATGATCCAGTGGGGAGTGAAGTAGTCAGAGTTCCTTCCCTAAAGGTAGTGGCTTCCAGTTAGAGACAGCAGGCAGCTGGCCCACCCCAGCCTCCCTGCTTTCTGCCCCTGGGAGCTGCACTTTCCTGTAAACTACAAGGCCCTGGTCACAAGGAGGCAAATGTCACATGATGGAAACTCGCAGATGCTTCAAAGAGCACCCTGTTTTCTTAATATTGGACATGCAGCTATTTTCCATAAATGGGCATTTGGATGGTTCCCACATTTGCACTAACAGACAATGTCACATTTAATCACAGTGTTGCTGTGAGCACAAGATTCAATAGATGATGTGTTCACAAGCAGAAGTGCTGGGCTTAGAGTGTGTCCCTTTCCAATTTACTGGATATTTCTAAATTTCTTTTAAAGTCATGCCACTCTGTGGGCCCTCAAGCAAGCAAGATATCTGCCCACATCCTCAGCAGCATTTGTATTATGACACTGTTGTATTTTTCCCAATCTGATTTGTGTGAAGACGTTTCTCAGTGTTGGCTGCTTGTCTATGACTCTGATTACTAGGGAGACTGAAAATCTTTTAGAAGTTTATGAGTCATACGTCCCTCTTATGTGAACTTCTTGTTCATATTTTGGCAAGTTATCTCTCAGATTGTTTGTTTGCTTTCTCATTTCGATAAATTACTTTAATATTCCGGATATTGATCAGTTTATTATAGATGTTATAAATACTTTTCCCAAATGCTTTCTATTTTTTAGCTTCTGTTACAGTGTGTTTTTTTCAAGATGAGGTTTTCAGATAGATGTAAACTAATTTTTTTCTTTACTAGTTACTCTTTTTACATTTTGTCTAATATATACTTACCTTTTCAGATCATAAAGCATATTTTTCTATGTTCTACTAACAATTTTCATTTGAGATATACATATATTTTTCTTGATTCTGTCTTCTGTTTCATTGATGTATGTATTCATCACTAAGCTAATTTTATTATAGCTTTAAAATAAATGTAATATGTAGCAGGCCATGTCTACCTTCTTTGTTAAACTTTTTCATAAACTTTGCTCTCTTACTTGAGTTTTCTTACTCCAAATGCACTCTATAATCATGTGTCAAATTCTTATTATTTATTTGGAAATAAGTTGTACAGATTGATTTATCCACCAACAAAATCTTCATAACTTTGATTCTTATCACAATTAAATATGGACTATGTCATTTTAAATTAAGATATTCTTTTTTTGTACAGGCAGAAAACAAAGAAATTTAATGTGATCACAATGTTTTTTTATACAAGGCTGGTTTAAGATTTACAACAAATTAATTACAGTGTGTTTTCTTTTCCTTACATTTTTTTTTTCTTTTCTTTACAGTTGGTTTTCATTTGTTTTCAAATCTAGGGGTATATTTAACATTCCATCTTAAGAAAATGTAATAGCCACGAAGTCTCTGTGTGAGAAAGGTAAAAGGGAGGTTATTCTAAAACGAAAGTCAATAGTGAAGAGGGAAAGGGTCTTCCACGGTGCACTGCAGCCACTTACAACATTTTTCAAAATTAAGATATTCTTTAATACTTTAATATCTTCAATATCATTTTATATATGTTTTCCATATTTTGGTAAACACTTTGTTACCTTGATTCCTGCATGAACCCATAGTTTTATTTCCTTTACAAGTGGTGTGTTCATGCACCTATTTTCCCTGGTTACTTCTCACTGGTTTACACTAATGCCATTCATTTTGTGCTTTGATCATACATCCAGTGCTTCTGATGAACTTTCATTTAGTTTTAATGGTTACTGGATTAATACACCTCTCTGAGCCTTACTTTAGTTTCTTCTATGAGAAAGTCAGAAAATATAGTATCTACATTTCAGATTTTTTTCTGATTATTAACTGAAATATTTATAGTATAAAGTCATAATATTTGGTATACATTACTCATGTAATGAGTATTCATTCATTTCTTTTGATTTCTCTATCTCACAGATAAATGTAGTAACAAATACAAAGACATTTTATTCACTAACTCTATGCATTCAGGAGATCATAAAGTATGTTTATGATCTAGGCAGTGGATACTACCTAGAATTCACGCTTTTTGAGAGCAGGTAGTCTATTAATCTACTGATGTGCCCCAAGGCCCAGAACTGGGTGTGGCATATAGTGAGCATTGAATAAAGGTCATATAAAGAAATTAATAAATTCAAACATGTAGTTACTGAGGAAGATCATAATTTTTTTCCCAAAATGGCATTCAAATGGGATTTGCTATTTTGAGCAACTTACTTTTAATCCAATATTTTAGGCCCTATTTCGTTTAGTCAAATTGTGTTGAGGCAAATTTTCTTTCAGTCTCATAATCTACCCCACCTATTAATTCTGGACTTACTCTACATGGACTCTCCTTCCATAAAGATCTTCCTCTTATTTCACATTACTTATCTCTCCTTGAATCTTGCACAGCTCTTAACCTGCACGGTCCTTTGACAGTTCACCACTATCTGACTCTTATGCCCTAGGTATCCCACACAAGACTCTATGCCCCTCAGAGTGTGTCTTCAGGAGTTCCCTGGGTGTCTCTGAGCCTTCCAGTCTCGGAATGACTTCCAACTACAACACAGGTACTTATCACCTAATGCATGTTGAACGCATGTGAGAACCAATGAGGGGATAGTTCCTACATTTCTTCACACATTTGGCTCCTCATTACATGTCTATCCCCTCTCCAGATTAACACTCTTCAGCAGCTCGCCTCACTCAGGGGTCTGCCTCCGGGACTCCTCCCACGGCCTGTATGCCCTTATTCATCAAGCCTCCAGCCAGCTTCCCACATCCATGCTGCACATGAGTCACATCAAATATCTGTGTATTCCATCATGGAGCTTCATTCTTTTCTGGGTCTCCAGCCTGTGGACATGCGTTTCTCACATAGAATAAATTTCTCTACACCACACTTGGGCTATTCCTTTTCGTCTTTCGCACGTGAGCCACGTGTCCCTTCTGTCTTCTGCCCATGTCCCGTGTTCCTATAGTAATTGCTGATGTGCACCACCATTGTTCCACCATTGGCCTAAAGGTCCAAAGAGGACATGTGCTATGTTATTTTATCATTAAAACCCCATCAGCTACGACAGCATCTGGCAAAATAGAGATGATCTATAAATATTAAACTCAGTGCTCTGTTAGAATAACAGATTTTTTTTAAATTTCAGAGGTGTGTCCTGAAAATGGAGGACAGACATATGGCTTATCAAGATGTATAAAAAGAGCTGAGGAGATGTCATGGAGGCTCCTTCAGCAGAGAGTGGCTGATGACAGTAAATCAACGTACGTAGAAAGCCAATCAACACAAGCGTGTGCATGCGGAGACTAATTGACACATAGGACTAGCAACTCGGCATTCATTTTTCTTTTACAATTGTTTTATGTATGTCATGAATGTATACATCCATGTAGAAGATAAAAAGACAAATATATGTTGGCTTTAAATTACATTAAGCTTGAAGATCATTTTGAAATCATTTTGATCAGTATACACAGCCTAAATTCTTTGACTTTATGGCATTCCTGCATCCTGTTTTCTATGCATATGCCACTGTTCATAGCAGGAATCAGCTCTTCCCCAAAATAAAGCAAGAAAAAATATTTTTATTTATCTCAAAGTTGTAACAGATATGCAGATTTAAAGTTATTTTCCAACCCCTCTCAAGAATAACCATTGATGTATTTTTTGGTATTATTAAAGACAAGACAATAGATTTTCATTGCTGATATTGATCAGTAGCTAGTGTTTTAGATGAGTAAATATATAAATAAATGAAAAAATACTTGTTTTCATTATTAAAATGCTTTTATAAAAACATCTAAAAATTAACAATGAAATTCAGTTATGGTTATGGTAAGTGTCTTTTATAAGTTTTGAAGCACAAATAAGGAAATATTTAACAACTGAATCTTAAATTTACCAAACCACTTTGCAAGGGATTTGGTTATTTAGGGATTTTTTTTTTTTTTTTACTTTGTAACAACAAAATAAATGTGGATGAAATTCAGAAACCTGGAGCAACATCCATTGTTTCACAATAACTGTGTGCACCAGATTCCCCATGGGCCACTCCATGTGTAAATAATAACACCAGCTATACTGGGAAGTTGAAATGCTTCCATGTATAACAGTGCTGGGGGGCTCCTCTGAAAATGGAACGCTAGACACGGCATCTTTTTCTACCCAAAATGGTCCCAGATACTCGGCGACAGATTTAAAGTTGAATTGTTTAACATGGACAAATAAAAAAATTATCCAGAAAGACAAAATGTTGTGGCAGTATTTTTTTCTTCTTCTGATAGAATCTTTATTATAGTCAGATGCCTACTCCCCCAGGTAACCTGTTTCCCTCTGGGAAAGCATAAACTCTTAGACCCCTGGGCACAATGAATTTAACTATAGTCACAACCTGTTCCCCATATCAGTGGGCCTTAGCAATGGGCCTCTAGAACAATTAAGGCCAAATCAGTGCATCCAGATATTTTCCTGTGGCTTCTAAAAAATTTAGCTTTTGGTTCTCATCCTCTCTTCCTCTTCCTTTCTTTCTCCTCCCTTTCTCCCCCCACATCTTCTGTCTGTACCTCCTCCTCCTCTTCTCCTCCTCCTCTTTTCCTTCTCCTCCTCCTCCTCCTTCTCCTTCTCTTTCCTTCTCCTTCTCCTCTCTCCATGCTTTAATGGAGAAATGTGAGAGACTGAGAATGGAGGGCAGAGATGTGAATGGACAATGGCCAGACCAGATACAAAAATAAACCTGACCCACAATCTGTGGCAACCTGCCCAGGAAGCCAACTCACAGACTACAGTACCAGCCCAGGAAACCAGCCCACGATCTGTGAGTCAGACTGATAGGAAGCCAGCCCACTCTAACAACTGGTTCAGGAGGCTAAACAATAACTCCTGTAATACTTGGCTGCAAATGACTAGGACATGATTAATAACTGGCAGCTTCCCTGATGTTGCCCCTGCTTAGGACCAACCAGAAGAAGCCAAATATGCTCCCCTAACCAATCATGTAGGCAGCCCTGCTTCCAGTGGACTGCCTCAGTTTCCCCCAGCAGGCGGTCTGCACTGCAACAGGGCTCACCTGAGCTGTCTGTTTCCCACTGTGAAGCTTCCCCTCTCCTCCGCATGCCTGTGATTCTTGAACAAATGCGGTGATGGTGGCCGGCCCCCTTGCTAGAGCAGCTCTGAATGAATGGCCTTTGCCTGTTATCATTGGGTAATCTTCATTAATTCCTGTGGATGTGAAACAGATCATCTCTCTGCCTGTCAGAGCTTAAATGGATGTACATAAGAGGGCAGACCTTCGAGCATCTCAGAGAATCAGAACTGGGCCCTGACTGAGCACATCCTGAGGGGTCCCTGTCTCAGATCCCAAACTGGTAAACTCATAAGTGTCTTTCATTCTGAATGCCAATTTTCCTTTCAGTTTCTATCACTTTCATCTCAAAAACTCCAAGTCAATACAGAACTTAAAATCGAGATTTCAAAGTCAACATAGAACTTAAAATTGGGAGTGCTCACATAATAGACTAAAATCTCAGGCTAAAAGAGTGAGGGGCAGTGAGGACTCCCCTCTGCTAGGTTGGGAAGTGGATTAAAGCACTGTGTTACGGGCCAAACGGTACTCCTGCATTTGGAAATATGGCAGGAAACCAGACAGTCAGGAGAGGACTGTATTCAGGCTATTGGGAAAGGGAGAATATTTATTAATAAAAAATGGAGGGTCCTGGCATTTTAAGGCAGCCAAACAAGAGAGTTAAATGTAGTCTTATCAGAGCCATGTGGAAGGATAGCGGTGGCTCTTATTTGGCAATATGTGGAGACAGAGTAGGGGGATTTCCAGGAGCTCAGGGACTCAGCTGAAGTTCAACATTGTCATCAGCATGTGTTGACTTGTGCTCTTCCTCAAAACCACACGTCAAGAAGCAGTAAGGCTTTAGGCTGAAGGTGACCTGCCTGAAAGTAAAATGGCAAGAAAGACCAAAACCTTCTTAGCCAGTGGAACGAACTTCAAAAGGAAGACAAAAAGTTAAGCCATCTTCTGGGGTTAAGAAGATGCCATTTGGTCCCAAGTAAAAATCTGTTAGCAGACTAGTTAGGTAGGTGCAAAGTTTAGGAGGAGGTAGATGAGACATGCGACAAATCTGAACCCTGCTGTATGAGTTTATTCTCATGCTGCTAATAAACACAAGCCTGAGACCAGGTAATTTAAAAGAAAAAAAGGCTTAATGGACTCCCAGTTCTGCATGGTTAGGGAGGCCTCACAATCATAGTGGAAGGCGAAGGAAGACCAAAGGCACATCTTACATGGCAGCAGGCAAAGGAGCATGTGCAGGAGAACTCCTTTTTATAAAACCGTCAGGTCTCATGAGACTTATTCATTATCACAAGAAAAGCACGAGAAAAACTTACCCCCAAGCTTCAGTGACCTCCCACCAGGTCCTTCCCACAACACATGGGGATTACTACAATTCGAAATGAGGTTTTGGTGGGGACACGGAGCCAAATTATATCACCTGCTGAGCACCCCCTCTTAGGCACTATTGACCTAACAGAGGGGAAGGCAATCTCTGAGAAGGTGCAACTCAGATGCATCCTGATTCTTTGATCTTTTTTTCACCTAAATGTCCCAAAGCTTTGGCTGGAAGAAAGTTGAGTCTTTTAAACTTGATCCTAAGGGCTCAGTGGCAGCAGCATTTTGCTAAGAGACAGAAATTTCCAGACTCAAAGGAAAGGGGCAGTCAAGACCATCAGTTGCCTAGAAGAAGATAGTAACCATTTAAAGGATTCAAACTGCCAAAGAAATCCAAGTCTTGGCTTGTGTAGCTTCTAAGGTGAGCACCAGCCCAGCATCTCCATCAGCCCAATTTGCAACAGTAAGATTTAGGTTGTTAAAGTAGAATCAGGAAGGACATCCAAGATCTCAGATGCAATTCAATGGGCAAGATGAGGCTTCCCACGGCAGAATTGAGCTCCATGGGCCTCAGGGCAGTGGATATCCTCAGAGTGAACAGTAACAGCCAGCTGGACTTGCTGAACAAGGTGTCCACTCTGTATCTGTGCAGGGGAACTGGCAACAACCGGTCATCAGAGTGTGTTTCTCATGTTGCATCATATGAGATTGACTTTTTGATTCTGCGGCCCCCTCCTTCAATACCACTACATGTTGGCTGTTGCAGGGTGGGTTTTGCGGCAATAGGAGGAACATGACAGAGCGGAAGCTGCACAAGCCAGAGATCCTGGACTTGGTTTTGATGCAGTAACTGGATGAGGCTTTGGGTTTCTCTATTTGACTAGAAACTCAGTATGTTTTTGTGGAGATAGACGTTTTGCATGTGAAATGAGGAGAAGGAGCATGAATCTGTGAATGCCGGGTCTCCTGGTGTCCTGAGGTGTGGGCTGTTGTATGAATGAAGGTTGACCTCACACTGAGCATGCCATAAAGCCTGGGCCTTCGTGCCAGGGAATCCTCCCTCCTCGAATAGTCCCAGCCACACACTGCTACTCAGACTGCCTCTATGAGGCCTGTGCATGGCAAGCTGGAGCCACTCTGTGTGCATGTCACCCCGAGCTGGGGCTTATGCAGGAAAGAACATATCGATAAGATCTAGCAATAAGGGACAATTTCTGAACACTCTGGGAAGTATTTTCTGACTCTGAACAAAATAAATAAATAATAGCCTCTCTCCTAAAAGTGGCATTACACAGCTGTGGGCTCTAAGACTGCCACAGTCATTTTCTCCCAACCTAAGAACAAAGTCAGCAAAGAGAATCCCAACCAGAAGCATTCTTGAAGCAGAAGGGCAGCTGTGAAACTCTGCTTCTGACCTTGGGGTGCTGGCTTGTGGAAAACCATAAAGCTTCACCCTTAGACCACTTTGATTTGGATTTTCTTGCAGCTCAAATCTCCTAAAAGTTTAAACTCTCAAGCCTTTAGTTAATTAATATTTTGTTTACCCAGCAAAGTTTTGGCTCTCTGAAGGTCATTTTGTTCAGATATTTATATTCTACACATTGTCAAACAAAAAAGAAAATGAATGGTAGTTGTATTTGATTACTAGATCAAATACATTAAACAGTATAAATTTAGTGCAACAATATCAATAAATATTAATTAATATTATGAAGAGCTCCTGTGTCCATCACAGTAGGGTCATTCATTTGTTTTTCTGCCCATGAGCATCCCTCTCCTAACACTAAGGTTTAACCTGGCAACTGCTCAATTCACATGGATTTAGATGGATGAACAGCACTGGCATTAGAATGCTATGGTTTTCTCAATAGCCATGCACCCAGGTACTGCTATGATATCAAATTATAGTGACGCTCAGACAGGTTCTACAGATGCTTCCACGTCAGACAAACCACAGAAAGAGAAATTAAAAGACAAGTCAAGTGATCTCAGAGCACACCCTGCAGCTGAGTGGAAGCCCTCCTGATGTCCTCATATTAATACAGACCAACTGAGGCTCTCAAACAGGTTGAAATAATGTCCCTTTCTTTTAAAGGTAGTTTAATTGCACTCTTATGACTTGTGCTTGAATAAAACTTGACCACAGCACTAGAGAAAAGTCTCTGAAACCATTATTGGAAGAAAGTTTAGAAAGAACAAATGAGGAAACTGATATGAGTAACAATAAAACTCTGGTCTTCAGCACAGCCAGCTCTGTGTGAATTATTATTTCTCTATTGCAATTCTCCTGTCCTGGTCGAAGATCACCCCTCACCATCTGGAGTGGATTGATGACAACCGGGACCAATGGGAAAAAGTTTGAGCTTTGCCAGGTCAATATTGGGTGCTAAATGAGGTGACTAGTGTCTTTTGTTATGTGTATTTTTGCTTCTGTGGGGATGAAAAACATTAATTTGGGTCCCTATACAGCCCATTGGGCAGCATCTTGCAAAACTGTGAAGCTTTTGCCTATGGATTTATAAAACAGATACGGATGATTTTCTTTTGAAATGGAGTTTGGTCTCCCACAACAATTGCCAGTCAATGGCGCCAACAAAAGCTGCTCCATTCTTCTAAAAGTTAGAGAGAAAGAGGACCTGGAAACCTGGTATGCCAGAAAAAAGAGTAAGAAATTCTTACCAGCCAAGTTTCTGGGGTGTGTGTGTGTGTGTGTGTGTATGTGTGTAAACAATAAACATCACTGTTTGTGTCCTCTACAAGGGTTTGGTTAATAGAAAATATACCAGGATTTGTGACATAGTCTTAGGCTATAGCAAACCTGGTGCATTTTGTACTAAGAATTTGTCTTTCTATAATGGATAGGTCTCACAGAATAGAATGCGGGTTTAGGTCCTATAAAAGACTGCTTTCAAGGCAGCCCAGCAGGATAGTCAGTTACAAACTTTGCTGCAGGTCCCTGAAACCGATACCAGATGAAATTACTGTCTTCTTCTCTGTACTTAAGAGCTTGACCTTGTGACCATGTGTGGATACTTTCTCTTGGTCTCCACCATTCAGAAGACAGGAATTTTGGAGTTCATGTCACAGCCCTAAAAATTACCTTAAGTGACACTGCATGTTCTCTCTCATAGGCGGGTGTTGAACAATGAGAAAACATGGACACAGGGAGGGGAGCACTACACACTGGGGTCTGTTGGGGGGAAATAGGGGAGGGACAGCAGGGGCAGGGGAGTTGGGGAGAGACAGCATGGGGAGAAGTGCTAGATGTGGGTGATGGGGAGGAAGGCAGCAGATCACACTGCCACGTGTGTGCCTATGCAACAATTTTGCATGTTCTTCACATGTACCCCAAAACCTAAAATGCAATAAAATTAAAAAAAAAAACCTACATTTAAACAAATTTTCCAGGTGATGAGTATATCAAGTCTGATAAGTGCTGTATTAATGTTATAATAATAATAA
Source organism: Cebus imitator (assembly GCF_001604975.1). Lineage (NCBI taxonomy): Eukaryota > Metazoa > Chordata > Mammalia > Primates > Cebidae > Cebus > Cebus imitator. Next base: position 2,976,297 of record NW_016107587.1, on the reverse strand, counting down.
ACATTGGTATAATCCTATATCTGTTTTGCTGAAAATATTAAAGTGAGCTTTGATATATGTAAAAAAAAAAATTACCTTAAGTGGTTAAAAGCCATTGCGAGCTTGAAATTGGAAGCTCTAGGCTTCTGGGAAAAGCAATAGAAACTGTTCAATGCTGTGTAGCTCAGTAGCTAAGGTTTTGTCTTAGCTTTTTTTTTTTTTTTGCAGATTGTCCAACAAATAGTTACTGTATGCCTACTATGTGTCAGGCAGCATTTTAGACAGTGGGTCGGTCATTAATATTGCTAATGATCTGCTTACCTTATGGGAAACTGCAGATCCACAGTATGTGCAGACAAGCTCAGGGCCAGGGATACAGTCCAGAGCTTAAGGTGGGTAGTGGCCTACATTGTGCTAAGAATAATTGTTTCATGAGCTGAAGCCGGGTGTCTTTGGTAAGAGTCACATATCTTTATCTGCGGAAAACTGGGCCTTTTCCTTCTTTGCCCATAATGATAAATGATGTCAGTGGCTGAAAGACACATTGCGTGACCCAAGTTGCAGGGGTTAGGTTTCTGGACTGCTTTGGTCATCTCCATTTCAGACACTTTGGAATGGAAAGTTTAAACGTAGCTATTGATTGAGAGAGATTTGAGTCTGTCCCAGGGCTGACTCCTGCAGAGCCCTGCACCTGGCTGCAAACACATTTCACAGAGGTGCAATTTCACTTTTATCCTCTAGGGAGAACAGACTCTTTTCCAAGTGGAGGATTTTTAAGATGCTGGGATCAAAGCTCCACTTTCATGTGTGGTTGACTCAGAGAGCCGGGAGTCAGCAGGAATATGGTGAGCGAGCTCAAGGTGCTACAGGAACTTTAGGCAGGTTTCCCATTTCTAGCCATGTAGCCTCTCAACAAAGGGTTTCGAGTAGGCCTCCACGGCTTTGGAACATCCCTAGCAGTCTTATCCAGAACAGGAAAATCACGCAGACAATTTGTATCATCTTCAATGGCAGGATTGTTGATAGTCATTTGACACATTTTCTGAGGTATTGTCACCTTTGAGAAACGCCCAGAGATGACAGGGCCACCTCCCTCCAAAAGCTCACATTTTATATCAGGGACTTGAGCATCTGTGGATTTCGGTATCCAAAGGTGATCCTTCAGCCAATACCCCATAGACACCAAGATTCAACTCCAGGGCAGAGCAGTTGGAAGAGGTGAGCCAACAGGATTTCTGTGAGAGCAGAGGTCCCAGGAGAGGTAGAGCTGGAAGGGCTGTTATCCGGAAGGTTGTTCAAGAACTCACGGAATTAAGGAAGAGAGATAAAAAAGCACACTGGAAGTTGGATCTGGTGTCATGCTGACTTTGAGATATGACACTTAGGTTCTGAGCCCAGTTCTGGATCACCATGTGACTCCTCCCTTGCCTTTAGTTTCTCCATCTTGCCTAGAGACCCTAGCCTCCTCAAAGACTTCAGTAATCCCAGGTTTGATTCTTGACTTCCAGAATGATTCCTTTCTAGTTTATTATTTGTGTAACTTTCCACTTATTGAGAGATTTTTTTCTCCATGGATAGCTTCTGATTTCCTGTCTTGAATTTTTCTTTCTCTGAACTACCCTTGGGAAGATTCTAAATCTTGTTAAACAAAGAAACTGCTTACTATCCCTTTAAAACACCTTATGTGTCCATGGTTAAATTATACCCTTAGTTAAAACTTACTAATTTCATGTGGAAGGTTACCTGGGGTAGAATTCAATAGCCAGAAATATTGGTTGCCCTGGCTAGGAACAGATTTAAAAACAATTTTTTTTTCAACAAAAGAGCTCTATGGTTAAAATTAGCTTAATTAAAAATGGATGTCCAAGCTGTATGTATTTAAAAGGCCTTTACTTTTTTCTCTTCTTGAATGGTGTTTTTCTAAAAAAAAAAAAAATTTTCAACCAGGTGTAGTGGCTCATGCCTATAACCTCAGCACTTTGGGAGGCCGAGGTGGGCAGGTCATCTCAGGTCAGGAGTTTGAGACCAGCCTTGCCAACATGGTGAAAGACCATCTTTACTAAAAATACAAAAAATTAGCTGGGCATGGTAGTTAGTGGGTGCCTATAATCCCAGCTACTCGGGAGGCTGAGTCAAGAGAATTGCCTGAACCCAGGGGGAGGAGATTGCAATGAGCCAAGATCATGCCACCACACTCCAGCCTGGGTGACAGAGTGAGACTCTGTCTCAAAAAAACAAAAAACTTTTTCTTTTCTGTCAACTGAATTTATTTCTCCATTTGTCTTCTTGCCACTGTTGATGTCCATGTGAGAGAACCCAAGATGAATTCCTGGGACTCCTGGGGAAAAATTAAGGAGGCATCACAGACCTCATTCTGAGAAGAACCTGTTTACCTTATGAAACCCCGAAAATTGAAGAAAAAAATGTAGGTCCCTCTCAAAATCTAAGACCCTATTCTGTTTTGCCCTGCATTAGCTGATGGTTTTGACTTTTAGGAATATCAAAAATAACTTTGCATTATGGGAGAGCTTTTAGCTTTGGTGTATTATAGCTAGGTAGAAAATATACTTTGAGGAAGGCTAATGCAGTTAGGAAGGGATACTTGGCTCTTTGCATGCTTGAACCAGAGACACATGCTCTTGGCCTCCTGGAAGATACAGGAACATTCCCACCTTCCACTGACAGATGAGAATCCCATGAAGAATGGGCTGATTACAAAATGAGCTGATTAGCTTTGAGTTGCATGGTAGAAGCACAACCCTATCTCCTCCCATTGTATTTCTCTCCTTTTTGGGGAACCAGGATTCAGTACCAAATGACACTCTTAATTTGGGGGATCTGTTCTTGCCTTCCAGCTGTGCCTGCTTCTTAGGCTGTAGAAACTGCAAGCTTTCCTCATTCTCTTCCTCTTCTATTTATGTGTTGTGTGTGTGATGTGTATATAAAAGAGCTCAAAATAATTGGCTTAGAAAAATAAGCACTTAAATCATATTTTGTCAGAAAAATAGAAACTTTAATGCCTTTTCCTTCACGTAGTGTTAGTAATCTTTTGGAAATAAAGACAGTTTTAAAGATTATTGGTAAAATAAAAATGTCTTCAAAATTTAGACATTTGGTCTAAATTTAGGTCAAATATCAGATTTGCTAAATGCTTTAAGGTCATAAATTGCTACTTTGACTTTTAGGAAATTGTTCACTTTACCTACTTTGGAGCGTTAGAGTCTAGATAAGGCCTGGGGACATGCAAAGGTAGCCATGCCTCCTAGCCATGTTGAAAAAAGTCAGATCGAATCTGCACTTCGGTCTGATGATCTAAGCTTCACACCTCGTACATAAATAAATTGCTTTCACCAAAAACAAAACTTGCTTAGAGTTAAAGTTATAACATGTAATTGAGGCTACTGGAGAAACAGCTTTACATACAAGGTGTGTAAGGAAAGTAAAATGTGTTTTTGGTAAAAGATTATAAGATGGCATGCGAGTGTGATTTTTGTTAAAGGGAATGTAATTTTGTCTAGTTCAGAAGGTTTTAAAGATTGCTTTAAACTAAAAGCGTAATAGGACAAATTGAAAGTTTAAGCAAATTTAAAAGGGTCTGCAAAGGTTGGTCTTGTGAGGAAAGTTTTGTTTATATGAGCAAGTTGACTAAGATTGAAGGGGATTTTTACTTTTTTTTCCATAGGTTAATCACTAAAATAAGAGCACACAAATGTGGGGTTCGAATCTAGGCCCATGAGCCCAAATAATGGGATTTTTGTAGAAAATTAATCTGCTGTTTAATGGAAAATTGTAAAGCATTCTAAAAAAGTTTATAAAACTATTGCCTTGTGGTCAAATTAATAAAAAAATGGATGGATTTATAAAATTTTATTTAAAAACTAGCTTTAGCATTAAAGATGCACCTAAAGCAAACATAAAATTTGGTTTCCTCTTTTGAAACAATTTTTTGAAATACTAAGAAACAATAAAAAATGTTTGTTTTCCTTTTAAGTAAACTACAAAAACAAAAAAGGCGGCAGGGATGGGGAAGGAAGAAACTGATTCCGTTGGCTTCATGCTATAGTCATTGAGTCTTGTTATTTGGAAAGCTGAGTTTCCTCTCTATCAGAGTAAAAGTTTTTCCTTTTTTAAATTTTTTTAATTATCATTTGGCTATATAAATGACTTATGGTGACCTGGGATTCTATTTTGTGATATCCAATGTTTTAAACTTTTGATATTTAACAAAATTTTCAAGATCCTATTCTAAGTTAATAATAATAGTTAGAACCCTAAAGTCCGCAAAGACATATGCAGCTTATTTAATGTATTAACTGATAGAAAACTGAAGTAATTTGGTTTTGGCTGTTTTTACTTAAAATGTTGCTGATACTTTGCGTTTTCCAGAGCAACGAAGACTTTTCATTTTAGTTATTTACAGCTTTCAACAACTGAGTAAAACATACTTTTCCAAACAAAATTTGGAGCATATTTTTTTCTGATTTCTCCAGAACTTGGAAACTAGTTGTGAGTTTTCTTACCTTATGATGATAGTGATTTGCATGAGTTCATTAAGAATGTTTTCTTTTGCAACAGGTCACAATTGGAGAAACTGTTTGAATTTATGGGTATTTATTTTATACTTTGGATTGTAATTCAATATGATTTTATATCTTTTGGGGTCACATTGCTCCAGGTTTAGCCTTTTGGAGTTCTTTAAGCAGATTCCTATGTTCCTTCAACATATCTAAATAAGTTGTTTTTGTTTGTTTTTGGAGTATTCCATTATTTGCCAGCACTGCAAAGTGGCTCCAAGATCATCTTGTATAGTCCCAGTTCCAGTCCTAGAATCAGCCATTTCTCCAAGAAGACCTGGTTTGTTTTATTGGAAAATAAGATTAGAAATCAAGATCCGTGTGTGAGATGTGCTTGTTGCTTAGTATGATGCCTTTGCCTCTAGACCCACGTCTTATGGAGCAAGGACACAGGTGTGTGGATTATTGTTTGTGTTCATAATGCATGTGTGTATAAATACATAAAAATACATCCACACCCCTATCTATAACAATTTCAATGTGTAAATATCTGTGTCTATCCTAACCTAAATATGAGTCTACACTGATATTTCCAACTTAACTACTACCTGAGTTATTCTAGCCACCTCTGCTTGCTGTCTATAAATTCCCACTCCAACAGTGACAAACCTGGCTCCCACCATCTACTATCCACTTACTGAATTGTTCAATCTGGGTATACATACCCAGTGGTTTCAGAATTGCCACTGTTCTATTTATCAAATAGAACAGCGCTTATTTATTTACAGTTTCTTTTGCCTTCAGTGACAGACCCGAATCATTTTTAAAGTTTCTTAGGTCAGTACCTCCTCCCCATACACTGACTTTATTGCAGTTGTTTTATACATTTGTATACAGTTAGATTTTCCTGTCACAGCTTACATTTCTTCCTGAGATCTCCTGACTTCCTATTTATTTATTATTATTATTTTTTTTTTTTTTTGAGACAGAGTCTCACTCTGTCGCCTAGGCTAGAGTTCAGTGGTGTGATCTCTGCTCACTGCAACCTCCCCTTTCCGGGTTCAAGTGATTCTTCGGCCTCAGCCTCCTGAGTAGCTGGGACTACAGGTATGCACTACCACGCCCAAGTAGCTTTTGTATTTTTAGTAGAGTCGGGGTTTCGCCATGTTGGCCAGGATGGTCTCAATCTCTTGATCTTGTGATCTGCCCTCCTCAGCCTCTCAAAGTGATGGGATTACAGGTGTGAGCCATAGCGCCTGGCCCTGACTTTCTATTTTTAAAAACGTTTGCACATATGAAAGTTTACTCTTTGTGCTACAATTCTGGGTTTTAACAAATGTATAAAGACATGTATCTACCTATCTCAATCCATTCATATTGCTATAAAGGTATATCTGAGACTGAGTAATTTATTTTTAAAAAAGATTTATTGGGATCACAATTTTGCAGGCTGTACTGGAAGTGTGGTGTCAGCATCTGCTTCTAATGAGGCCTCAGGAAGCTTCCACCCATGGTAGAAGGGGAAGGCAAAGAGTAAGGGATGCAGCTCTGTCACATGGCAAGAGAAAGAAAGCAAGAGAGACCAGAGGAGGTGCCAGACTCTTGTTAACAATCAGATCTTGCAGAAACTAATACAACAATAACTCAGTCGTTATCCTGAGGATAGCACCAAGCTATTCATAAGGGAACTGTCTAATTACCCAAACAACTCCCACCAGGACCCATCCCCAACATTAGCAATCAAATTTCAACATGATGTTTGACATTTGGAGGGGACAAATATCCAAATTATATGTGTCCCTGGCCCCCCAAATCTCATGAACTTTCCACATAACAGAATACAATCATTCCTTTCCAATAGTTACCAAAGTCTTAAATTGTTTCAATTCAGCTCAAGTGTCCAAAACCTCATCTGAGACTCAAGGGAAGTTTGTTTATAGCTGTGAGCCTGTAGAAACAAAAACAAGTTATTCACCTCCAAGACACAATGGTGGTATAGACATTGTGTAAACATATCCCAAAAGGGAGAAGTTGGCCAAAATCAAAGAGTAACAGGCCCCATGTAAGTATGAAGTCCAGCAGGCCATACATTAAATCTTAAAGTTCCATAATAACCTCCCTTGTGTTGCATTCTGGGCACACTGGTATGAGTGGGTTCCCAGAGTCTTGGGCACCCTCACCCTCATGGCTTTGCTGGGCACAGCCTGCATGGCTGCTATCACTGCTAGGAGTCTGGTGTTTGTGACTTTTCCACACTGAGTGTGCATACTGCTGGTGGCTCTAACATTCTGGCGTCTGGAGGGTGACGATTTTATTCTCACAGCTCCACTAGACAGTGACCTAGTGGGGATTCTGTGCAAGGTCTTCAACCCTACATTCCCCCTTGGCATTCCCTTACTAGAGTTTCTCTGCAGGGGCTCTCCTTCTGGGGCTGGCTTCTGCCTGGGCACCCTGGCTTTCCAACACTTCATCTGAGACGTAGACGAAGTTGCCGAGTCTCCACCACTTTTAGATTCTGTGTACCTATTGACTTAGCACCATGTGAGAGACACCAAGGCTTATAGCTTGTGCCCTGTGGAGCAGCTGCCTGAGCAGTACCTGGAGCCCTTTGAGCTGCTGGGACTGGAACTGCAGGAACACAGGAAAGCAGCATCTCCAGGCAATACAAGGCAGCAGCACTCTGGGCCTGGCCCCTGAAACTCTTCTGTCCTATTAGGCCTCTGTGATGAAAGGAGCTGCCCCAAAGATTTTTGAAATGCTTTTGGGAACTTTTTTCCACTGTCTTTACTCTTAGCCCTTGGCTCCCTTTGAGTTATGCTAATCACTTTAGCAGCCTGCTGCTCCTGCTCAGTCATAATGTTGAATTCTTCCCTTGAAAATGCTCTTTCCCTCCCTACTACATGGCCAGCTGTGAATTTTCTAAAGTTTTATGCTCTGCCTCCTTTTTAATTATAAATTCCAACTTCAAATCTTTCCTTTGCTCCCATATCTGATTGTAGGTTGTTAGAAGCGGCCACCCTACTTCTTCTTTTTTTTTTTTTTTTAGATGGAGTTTCACTCATGTTACCCAGGCTGGAGTGCAGTGGCGCGATCTCGGCTCACCGCAACCTCCGCCTCCTGGGTTCAGGCAATTCTCCTGCCTCAGCCTCCTGAGTAGCTGGGATTACAGGCACGCACCACCATGCCCAGCTAATTTTTTGTATTTTTAGTAGAGACGGGGTTTCACCATGTTGACCAGGATGGTCTCGATCTCTTGACCTCGTGATCCACCCGCCTCGGCCTCCCAAAGTGCTGGGATTACAGGCTTGAGCCACCGCGCCCAGCCCCACCCTACTTCTTGAGCTCTTTGCTGCTTAGAAATTTCTTCTGCCGGATACTCCAGGTCATCGTTCTTCAGTACAGCCTTCCACAGATCCCTAGAGCATGAACATAATGCAGTCACATTCTTTACTAAGGAGTAACAAGGGTGACCTTTGTTCTACTTCCTAAGATCCTCATTTCCATCTAAGTCCCCCATCAACCTGAACTTCAGTATCTATATTTCCACTAGCATTTTGGTTGCAACCACTTACCTGCAATCTTTCTTCTTTCTAATATGTACATTCTATAATGTACACATTTAAAGCTATAAACTCTTTCCAAGCATTGCATCCACTGCATCCCATCAATTTGGATAAGTTGTGTTTTCACTTTCATTTAGTTCAAAAAAATGGTTTTCCAAGTCTTTAAAAACTTTCTAGCTATCTTTATTACTTATTTCTACTTCAATTCCATTGTGGTCTGAGAACATACTTTGTATAATTTCTGTATTCTACATTTGTTAATGTATGTTTTATGTCCCAGAAGGTGGTATACCTGGGTGACCTTGAGAAGAATGCATATTCTGCTGTTGTTGGATGAAGTATTCTATGAATGTTCATTAGATAAGAGTTGTTTGATAGTGCTATTTAGACTGACAGTATACTTACCAATTTGTTTTTGTTCCACATATCATTAGACTGTGTGCATCATGGATCATTATGTGTTTTTGAATTTACCCCTTTATCAATAAATGGTGTCCTCTGTGTTTCTGATTATTTTCTTGTTCTGAGAGGAAGGTGGAGCATGGTCTTTAGTGTGTCCATGTCCCTGGAGTGTGACCAGCACTGTGTTTCTTACATTTGAATTCTTCCCCCACCCTCCACCAGTGAGGCAGGAAGACTAGAGCAGCCTGGAGGTTTCTAAATAGCTTTCCTTGCAATATACTTTCTTTATAACACCTAATTCTAACATGAAATTAAAATCTAGAGTTTGCTTGTAAGTTAAGCCGAACCAAATTTCCCTTATATTAATAAATATTCTCAGCATTATAACCACATTTTAACTGCTCTTAATTAAGTCCTAAAACCATTTGTTAAATATATATGTGTATATTTTAAATGGGTATACATTTAAATACATACATAATTTTTAAAAATATATGTATATATAAAATTTCTCCATAACTGATATAACCACATAACAAAAAAAAAAAGTACAGAAAGGAAACAAATCTGAAGAAACTGTTTACAATTGCTTTTCCCACAGTTTGGGTTTTTCACATTGGAGAATAGACAATGTATAAGTGAGAAAAAAATGCCACCAGAAAGCTAACAACGTTGTACATTAAGCAATTCAACCTTTGTTATACATATAAAATTTGAAGTTAAGAACGTTTTCGGTTGATATCTGAGGAATACACCGTAAATGTATACATATATATGTTTTACTTAGTTTCTAAGTAGGGAAACCTTGTCAGGTCACAGTAAGTAAAGTTCTACAAAGAAAATGCCTTGCTTCCTGAATTCTGGGGCTGCTGGATGCTCACTTGAAGACGAGGACTTTTCTGGTGGGTGAACAAGTTACATTGGCTGACATCACAGTTATCTGCACCCTGTTGTGGCTCTATAAGCAGGTTCTAGAGCCTTCTTTCCGCCAGGCCTTTCCCAATACCAACCACTGGTTCCTCACCTGCATTAACTAGCCCCAGTTCCAGGCTGTCTTGGGGGAAGTGAAACTGTATGAGAAGATGGCCCGGTTTGATGCTAAAAAGTTTACAGAGAGCCAACCTAAAAAGGACACGCCATGGAAAGAGAAACGTTCACAGGAGAAAAACGCAGCTTGTCCGGCTTCTGGGAGGAGACTGATGAATATGAGCAGGTGCAGGTTGCTGAGCCCAAGGCCAAGGACCCCTTTGCTCACCTGCCCAAGAGTACCTTTGTGTTAAATGAATTTAAGCGCAATTACTCCAGTGAGGACACACTCTCTGTGGCACTGTCATATTTCTGGAAGCACTTTGATAAGGATGGCTGGTCCCTGTGGTACTCAGAGTATTGCTTCCCTGAAGAACTCACTCAGACCTTCATGAGCTGCAATCTCATCTCTGGAATGTTCCAGTGACGGGATAGGCTGAGGAAGAATGCCTTTGACAGTATCATCCTCTTTGGAACCATCAATAGCAGCTCCATTTCTGGATTGTGGATCTTCAGAGGCCAGGAGCTTGCCTTTCCACTGAGTCCAGTTTGGCAGGTGGACTACGAGTCCTACGCATGGCAGAAACTGAATCCTAGCAGCGATGAGACACAGCGCTGGTTCGAGAGTCCTTCTTCTGGGAGGGGGCCTTCTCGCATGTGGGCAAAGCCTTCAATCAGGGCAAGATTTTCAAGGAACGTCTCTTGCCATTACCTAGCTGCCTGCACATCCCCTTCAGGGAGATGGGAGTCATTAAAGGAAACTGAACATTGAAAAAAGGACAAGAAGAAAGAAAATGCCTTTCTTCCAAATTCAAAAAAATGTGTTTACATTTTATTCCACACAGGTATTAAAGGCTGTGAAGAAATCCAAGAATAATAAAATCTAGCAGGGAAGATGAAAACTGCGTACATTGAAAGGTATACTTAGAAATCTTATTTCTGTCCTCGAATTTTGGTTTCCTCACATACAGGATTCAAAGGTACAGCTACTTGGTTTGCAAACTTTTTTTATAACTCTTAAAATATGTGATTCTGTAATTAAAATAAATTATAAGTGATAAACATTAATTAGAGAAAAACTCGTTTTCAATAAGATGATAAAGAAAATTTGAGAAGAATTAATACAGTATCTTTAGAAAAGAGTTTGACATTAACTACTAAATTTGAAGGCAAACATTTCCTAAGACCCAGCAATCCACTTCTAGACAAATTCATGCACATTTTCATCAAGAAACACACAAGCAAATGTTAATTCAAATGTTATTTGTAACATCTCAATCTTGGAACCAACCCAAACACCTAAAGACATTTATAGAATAGATAAGTACACTGTGGGAATATTTATTATACCATGCAATAGGATATTATCCCATGCATAAACTGTCTTGATGTAGGATAATTTAGATGAAACTTAGATAATATTAAGTAAAATAATTCACACCCAAAATAATGCATACTGTATTATTCAAGTGAAATAAAGAGCTTCCATCCACTATCTATGAAGCCCTCCACCTGCCTGACATCAAGTTTTTTCCTAATGTGTATGCATTGCTAAAGGTCCTGTGTATTCATCCTGTGATAAAGGTTGAAAATAAGCAGTATGAAAATGGATGAAAACGTCTTAACGCATATTTGAGGAACACTTTGACAGACCAAAGGTCGAGTAATTTGGCTTTGCTTAACATAAATTTTGATATAAATCATGACCTGGATTTAATGGTGGACACATATATTAAACTCTATACAAGTAAGTTAGAGCTTCCCACAGAGAATTCAGAAATCATGGAAAGTACCTAAGAGACTTTTAAAAATAGGTTTTCTTATATTTTATATTTGGAAGAAAAGCTGTAAGGTGTATGTAAGCCACTTAATCACTAAATATCTTTGCCTATAGGACTTCATTGAATACATTAACCATTGATAATCTACCTGTTTAAATGACCCTTATTTGAAATCTCCTGCTTTGAAGGCCTATCTGTTCTTCCAGAAGAGAACGCTTAAAGTGCCATGTTTCCTTCTGTGTGATCTCTGCTGGTGGCACTCTGGAATTGTTTTAGTTAAGTCATTTTAGACATAGCATTTATTATATCTGTGGACCTCTACTCATTGGGTGTTATGAATTCTTTGAAGAAATATATTTTGAAGAGGTGTGGGAGGAAGAAATACATTTTATAAAATGTTATAGTGAAACTCACAGTTGACCTTTGACTAATGGGAGTTTTAAGTATGTTAAAAATCTGTACTGGACAGTTATAAGAAATTACCAGAGAGAAGCTTGTGAGATCACCAAAAAAGGATTTCAGTGTAGATTCTGTCTTTCTGAAATGAACTTAAGGAACAAATGACAGTAAAAGTTTGAATGGAGGAGCCTGCC
>NW_016107587.1:2947701-2964247 GCF_001604975.1 Cebus imitator | reverse complement strand
AACCTGGAAAACCTACAAAAATAAGTGTTGTGGTTTATCTAGAAAAATATGGAAAATATTGCTGTTATTTTTGGTGAAGAAAACCAATTTTGTATAGTTTATTTCAATCTAAATAAAATGCAAATTTTGTTTAAAAAAAAAAAAAAAGCAAAACTGAACTATTGTGATCGAACTTAGGATAAAAGAGGAGTGACCCAGAGGACGCAACCAGCGGGTTGGGACTCTAGGCTCTGGCAGTGTGTTATTTGGCCTCTGTTACGGTTACATGAATGTTCTCCTGCCATGATTCATTGACCTGTATATTTCATCCCAAGCGCAGGATGTTTGGAGGATTTCTTTTTATTGTAAATTTTCTCTATATGGGCTTCACAATAAACAAAAAGGGTTTTGTTCATTTTTGTTTTATTTTGTTCTGTTTCATTTTTTTAAGGAAATGAATAAATGCATAATACGTAGTAAATGCAGCATATTAACAGTCACAGCATTAAGGCTGGCAGGATACAGAATTTTGGGGGAAGCATGGATCCTAGGGCCGAGAATGCTAAAATATACTATACTCAAAATTGAGGAGAAGCTCTGAAGCTCTAAGACCTTGTAATCCTGCTTACTCACAATGGGAGAGAAATGAGATTGGTGTCTATAAAATGGGATGTGGTTGCTGCAGGACCATTCTCCGGGGATTTTGGATAGTTCTCCCTTTTTTTCTTGGCTTTTAGTTTTCAAGAATAACTGTAGTATGTGCTGGGAATGCAACATTCCAAAATTAGCAAGGAGCTGGCCAGAACAATCTGTTCTCTGTTCTGGCCAGCCCTTCTTTCCCCAAATAGGAGGTCCTTCAATGCTTTAGTACGGCTCACAAGGCCCCGCAGTAAACAATCCAGGGTGGGCTGCCTTTCAGAATCTCTAAGCTGCAGTGCAAATGGAGCACATAAAGAGGAGGCTCCATCTGCCCTAGGCAGTTTTCTCAAGCTTTGGGGGACTGGCTCACAATGGATCCTAGGCTTCTGTTGGCTCTTGCTGCCAATCGTACTTAACAAATCCATTTCACGTAACTTTCTGGGCATGAGGGTTCTGTCTCACCAAACTCAGATAAGTTGGTAACCAGCACATAGCAAATCGGCTTCACAGTTGCTCAGGTACTCAATTACAAGCTTGTATTTAAAACATGTCTGTAATAAAGTGAATGTGAGATAAACTAAGCCTACAAGTGGACATAAATAAATTGACTTACTCAGAATTATATCCCAAAGAAGTAGAGTATTAACTTATGGGAATCTTTACGGGGGATATACCTTGACAGAGCTGATTTCACACAACCATTGTTGAAGCAAAGACATGTTAATTTTGCCTCAAATCAATCAATGAATAAAATACTCATAAATACCATAAAACTCCAATTTTTAAAAGAATTGTAATGCAATGTAAACAAAAGCCAAGCTCGATCCAAAACAGCCCTTCCCCTCTCTCTCTCTCTCTCTCTCTCTCCATTGTCAGCCTTCCAGCCCGCTGCATGGAGTTTGGTAAGATGGGATCAGGGTTTGGGTACGCGTAAAGGGGGACAATTTTAAAGGATACTGTTTGGCAGATGGCTCACTCCTCTAGAACTGGTGAAGGACGGGGCAGCAGGCGTGCTCATGGCACACACATAAATCTGGCCCACAGTGAGGAAGCCTCTAGGATAGACATGGAGGTCACTCTTTCTTCCCTCTTGGGCTAATGGTGAAACTTCCAGAATGCAGCACGTTGCTTTTGGTACTAACTGCTCCACCTTAAGTCCATCTGAGGAGGATGGCAGAGTGACAAATTTATTTAGAAAGATTATGCTCTAGTTGTAGACAACTGGAAGACAGAAAGCTGTGTTAACGGATGTTCACATTACTTTTGAGGCGTATGTGTGTGGGGGTGTGTGTTCTTGTGTGTCTGTGCTGTATGTGTTTTAAGAGATAAAAAGCAGAATAATTGTATCAGAAAATCTAGGCTGCCCACTTGATGCCTTCTCATAGCAGCGGATAATGAAGGCCTTGCAAGTCTGTCTACCTTCTTGGTTCGTTGGTTCCTACAAATGTACACATTTGGAGGAAGTATCAGAGATACACATTAAATCTTTTTTACATATTATGTATTTTTCTCAGTATATTATTAAGGAACAAAACTTCTTTCACCCTTCTGTATTTTTAGTTACACACAACATTAAAATCCCAATAAAAAAGAAAAGAAAAATATAACTTATCCAAAAGTTGAATTTTTGATTTGGCAACATCTGTCCTCTGTCCCAAGATCCTTTTTCCCAAGATCTAATGTAATAGGTACAGTTTTACACTCTTCTTTAGCACATTGTTTATACTAACATTGGCTTGTAAATGCTTGGCTGTGACAGACAGCATATTAAGCTCCCTGTGATCTCTGAGTGGCTATGGTCTTTCCTTCTAGAGATGAGCACTAGTTTTCATTGTCATTACTTGTTACACAAGTACTTTTCCCTGTATTGCTGCTAAGCAGCTTGTCTCTGATTATACACTCTGACCTAGGTGGCGCTTTTTTTCACTAGAGTAAAAGAAGCTACTTGCAGCAAGTAGTACAGAAAAACTTGTTCTCCGTGTGCTGGCCACTGGCCTACATGGGCATCCAGCCCTACTGTGGAATATGTTTTCTTTTCTGCAAGCAACAATAGAACATCATCACAACTGGGATGCTTAGGATGGGGCAAGAAGTCTCATAACTATGATTTTTTTTCCTTTGTGCTACTCTTTTTATGGATCACTGGAAAACCTCCCTGCCACATTGGGTATTGTACTTTTTCCTAAAGTTATCCACTTATCCATAATTTTGTTGAGCTAAAAGGGACTCCAGAAATCAATGTATTCAAGAAATATCATTTGATGATGTTGTTTGTTCATCTGAAGTGAACTAATTATCTATCAAGGTGTGAAAGTCTTATGATATGCCCAACTCTCTTTTTCAAAGTACAATAAATTTCTTCAAAAGACTGTAACAGTAATGAGCCCCGAATTTCTAAGAACAAGCTCATCCAAGAAGTCTGTATACTGTCCAACACCCCCCCTCCCAAAACGTAACTGGTCATCCAAGCTGCAACTCTATTATTTTATACAACAAAAAGGGAGAGATGTCCAGATGTCCAGGCACTATGCTAATTGTTGGGATTATACAACATGCATCCAGTGAAAGAATCCTTGTCCTCAAGGTTCTATTCTACTGAGCAAGGAACACATATAAACAAATACTTGCAATAGGGTATCAGAAAGTTAAGGATATAATTCAATGCAGGATAAAAATGAATACAGATTCAGCATCATCCACTATTCCCTGGAACATCAGAGAATACTTTAGAGAGTGTTAGTCTCAAAACAGTCTAAATGTTCAATAAGAGTTTTTAGTTATGAAATGGGAAGGTGATCTCAGGAGAGATGTGATCAGATAATCTATGGTCGAAACTGCATGGGGATCTTGGGAAACTAAACTAATTGGGCATGGTCAAAATTTAAAATCCGATCCGATCTTGCTATGAGAGTTGAGATAGGAGAGACAGGCACGAGACTGGTAATGGGGACACGCTAGGAGCTCTCGCTTACTCCTCAAGTCCTCCTTAACCTCACACAAATAGAGATCAGGACCTCATACCCCTAAGCTGCATAAGTCTTTGGCTTCTAAGATTCCATAGTACACTATTCAAATTTCATAATCATATATTACAATGTGCTTTTGAGGACTATTATTATATTTGTCTGAAACATTCTCTCATGGCTCATTATTTCACAACCGATCTTCATGCATAGGACACTGTTTATGTGTAGTGCATTCTACGAAACATAAAACCAATGTCCCCAAGACACTGTTTTACCACGGTTCATCTAGATTCCAAAGTCCACAATAAGCCTGATCATCGGCATGGTAATTTCATGCTCTTCACAGGTACATGCTTCTGCATTTTATCACTTCTAACAATACTGACTCAACTCTCCCCATCCCAATTCCTTCTGGGAGTGACAAGTTATGCTTCTTACTCTCAAACTCCACTCCAAGTCCTGACTTTGCTAATTCTAAGTCTAAATATATATATATATATATATATATATATATATATATATATATATATAAAAGAAAAACAGCCCTCCTTATAACTTCAAAACCCCTCAGGGTCACCAAAAATCTTACCTCTAATATGAAGGACTTGCCAGTAATAGCTAATGACTATTTAAACCACAGGACTCTAAACTCCATGAGATTAGAGGCTGTTACCTGTGAGATCCTTGACATTTGGTGCTCAATGAGCATTTGCTGAGTGAGGTGAATAACTGATTAACCTCCTGCTGTGTTCCATGAGGGCAGGGATCATACCTGATTTATTCCTGCCACTGTGTCTGGCACAAAAAAATTGGTTAATAAATGTTTGTTAGATGAACTTTCCGTTTTCTCACAACACGAAACACAACTTATGTTCTTGGTACATGATCTATATTATGTTCTTGGTATGTGATTATCACCACATGACTATGTTATTTTTGCTGCTTTGCTGCTTTAGTGCCTTTTTTTTTTTTTTTTTTTTTTTTTTTTGAGACGGAGTTTTGCTGTTGTTGTCCAGGCTGTAGTGCAATGGCTTGATCTCGGCTCACTTCAACTTCCAGGTCTCCTAGGTTCAAGCAATTCTCCTGTCTCAGCCTCCTGAGTAGCTGGAATCACAGGTGCATGCCACAATATCCAGTTAATTTTTGTATTTTTAGTACAGACAGGATTTCATCATATTGGTCAGGTTGGTCTCGAACCCCTGGCCTCAGGCGATCTGCCTGCTTCAGCCTCCCAAAGTGCTGGGATTATAGGTATGAGCCACCACGCCTGGCCATGCCTTTGTTTTATGAATTCATGTCTTCTTTCTCTAACAGAAAGCAACTTTGTTCATTATTTTCCTCTGCTTATTCAATGCAGCACACATTCACTAAGCCTAGCAGTTCTGTTAGTCATTTAAAGGATACAACAATAAATAAGATGTAGTGACTCAAGGAACAAACACATGAAACTAACATGTTAACACCTGATGAACACATTATGCTCCAGAAAAGTTGACAAGAAAAGATGTTTATTTCTAATGGAGAGAAAATGGAAGACTCGGAAGAAAGGGTCTCTTGATTTGCCCATGTGGAGGCAAGATCATATATGAACAAAAGGGGGAAAAGCTTGGGAAAGCCTAGAACAATGAGTGTAACTAGGATGCAGAATAGATGAAAAAGAATAATGAGGGGAAAGGTGGAGCAAGGTGGCAGGATAGAATGCTCCACTTATCACCCCCTCAACAAGGACACCAATTCAGCAACTATCTACACACAAAAAAAATCACCTTGATAAGAACCACCAATCAGGTGAGCATTCACAGTATCTGGTTTTAACTTCATATCACTGAAAGAGGCACTGAAGAGGTAGGAAAAGAGTTTTGAATCATTTATGCCTCCCCTACCTCATCCTTCGGCAGTGGCACAGCAGAATATGGCACTGGCCAGGGTCATGAGGCCCCCTTTTCAGGCCTTAACTCCTGGCCAGCATTTCTAGACACATCCTGGGCCAGAAGGGAACCCACTGCCTCGATGAGAAGAACCCAGTCCTAGCAGGATTCATCAGCGGCTAACTAAAGAGCAATAACCAGCTGATAGCTATGCAGTATGTCATGAGCTTTGGATGAGTTACCAAAGCTTGCTGGCTTCAGGTAAGACTCAGAACCTTCCCAGCTGTGGTGGCTATGGGGAGAGATTGTTTCCGCTTGAGAAAAGTGGAAGAACAAGTAAAAGAGGCTTTGTTTTGCACTTTAGGTACCAGCTCTGCCACAGGGGGTAGAACACCAAACAGTCTCTTGGGGTACCTGAGCCAAAATATCCAGGCCTTGGCTATTAGATGGTATTTCTAGACCTGCTCTGGGCCAGAGAGGAGCCCACTACCCTGAATGGCGAGTCCCATATCAGGCAGCACTCACCACAAGCTGACTGAAAAGCCCTTGAGTCTTAAAGAAACATTAATGGTAGTCTAGCTGTACTCTCTGTGGCCTGTGGTGTCAACAGCCATGGGGTGAGGCTCTTCTGCCTTTGGAAATGGGAAGGAAGAGTTGGAAGGACTGTATCCTGTGGTTTGAGTGCCAACACAGCTCCAGTACAATAGAACACCAGGTAAACTTTTAAGTTTTTTAATTCTCATCCCTGGCTCCTGGACAGCATGTCTGGACCTGGCTAGAGAATTCACTTCCCTGAGGGAAAGGGCACAGACCTGGCTGGCTTTGCGATCTGCTGGTTGTAGAGCCTCAGGGCCTTGAGAGAACATAGGTGGTAGGTAAGGGATGATTCCAGCAAGCCTTGGGTGAGACCCAGTGCTGTGTTAGCTTCAGTTCTGAGCCAGCACACTCCTAGTGGTGATGGCCACAGGGGTGCTATGTCACTGCATCCCTAGCTCCAGGAAGCTCAGAACAGAGAGAGACTTCATTTGTTTAGTAGAAAGTAAGAGAAGAGAACAAGAGTCTCCCTGATAATCCAGAGATTTCTTCTAGATCTTGTTCAAGACCTTCAAGGTAATACCGGTATGAGTCTGCCAGAACCACAGCATTACTGGGTTTGGGGTGCCCCCTAATGCAGATACAGCATAAATCACAACACTGAAGTATTTTGAAACACCTGGAAAGGCTTCCCAAGAAGGATGAGTACAAACAACCCTAGACGGTGAAGGCTACAGTAAATATCTAACTCTTCAATGCCCAGACACAAATATCCACAAATATCAAGTCCATCCAGCATAACAGGACCTCACTAAATGAGCCAAATAGAGCACCAGAGACTAATCCTGGGGAAACAAAGATATGTGACCTTACGGACAGAGTTCAAAATAGCTATTTCGAGGAAACTCAAAGAAATTCAAGAACACACAGAGAAGGAATTCAGAACACTATCAGCTAAATTTGGCAATGAAATTGAAATATGAAAGAATTGAAATTTAAAAGAATCAAGCAGTTCTGGAACTGAAAAATGCGATTGGCATATTGAAGAATGCATCAGAGTCTTGATAGCAGGATTGATCAAGCAGAAGAAACAATTAGTGAGCTTGAAGACTAGCTATTTGAAAATACATAGAGAAGACAAAAGAAAAAAGAAGAAAAAACAATGAAGCACATCTACACGATCTAGAAAATAGCCTCAAAGGGGCAAATCTAGGAGTTATTGGAATTAAAGAAAAAGATATGAGTAAAAAGTTATTTCAAAGGGATAATAACAAAGAACTTTCAAACATATAGAAAGATCTCAATATTCAAGTACAAGAAGGTTATTGAATACCCAGCAGATTTAACCCACAGATGACTACCCTTAAGGCATGTAATAATTAAACTCCCAAAGGTCAAGGATAAATAAAGGCCCTAAAACAGCAAGAAAAAAGAAACAAACTAACATAAAATGGACCTTCAGTATGTCTGGTAGCAGACCCAAAAGACGTTGGCATGACATATTTGAAGTGCTGAAGGAAAAACAAAATTACCCAAGAATAGTATACCCAGCAAAAATATCCTTCAAACATGAAAGGAAAATAAAGACCTTCCCAGACAAACAAAAGCTGAGGGATTTCATTAACATCAGACCTGTACTACAAGAAATGCTGAAGTGAGTACTTCAATCAGGAAAAAAAAAAGGACCTTAATGAGCAGTGAGAAATCACCCAAAGGTACAAAACTCAATGGTAATAGTAGGTGACCAGTGACCAGAGTATTATAACACATAACTGTGGTGTGTAAATTACCCTTAAGTAGAAAGACTAAACAATGAACTGATCAAAAATAATAATTCCAACATTTTAAGGCATAGCATAATAAAATGTAATAGAACTAGCAAAAAGTTAAAACTTTTTTGGGGGAAAGGTAAGGTATAGAGTCTTCATTAGTTTTTTTTTTCCTTATCTGTTAGTTTATTTATGCAGATCATGTTTTCACATTTATCATGTATTTATATTCAATGTTGTTACTGATAAGTAAAAACTTACTTCTGCCATTTTGTGGTTTTCTGGCTATTTTGGGAAAACCACAAAATAACCAGACCATTATATTCAATGTTGTTACTTATAAGTAAGAACTTACTCCTGCCGTTCAGTGTTGTTACAGAGTGGCTGAATGGATAAAAAAAAATAAGACCCAATAATCTGTTGCCTAAAAAAAACATACTTAATCTATAAAGTCACACATAGACTGAAAATAAAGGAATGAAAAAGATGTTCCAGTCTAATGGAAACAACAACAACAAAAGAGCAGGAATAGCTATACTTATATCAGACAAAATAGATTTCAGGACAAAAATTGTAAGAGACAAAGTCACTATATAATGATAAAGTGGTCAATTTGGCAAGAGTATCTAACAGTTTTAAATATATATGCAACCAACATTGAAGAACCCAGATATATAAAGTAAATATCATTAGCACTAAAGAGAGAAATAGACCCCAATACAATAATGGCTGCAGAATAAATATCCTTTTTCTTAGCACATGGATTATCCTCAAGGATAAGCCATCTGTTAGGTCACAAACAAGTCTTAAAACATTCAGGCCAGGCATGGTGGCTCATGCCTGTAATCCCAGCGCTTTGGGAGGCCAAGATGGGCTGCTCACCTGAGGTCAGGAGTTTGAGACCAACCTGAGGTCAGGAGTTTGAGACCAACCTGAGGTCAGGAGTTTGAGACCAGCCTGCCCAAAGTGGCAAAACCCCATCTCTACTAGAAGTACAAAAAAATTAGCCAAGCATGGTGGTGGGCACCTGTAATCCCAGCTACTTGGGAGGTTGAGGCAAAATAATTGCTTGAACCTGGGAGGCAGAGGTTGCAGTGAGCTGAGATCATGCCACTGCACTCCAGCCTGGGCAACAAAAGCAAAACTCCGTCTCAAAAAAATAAATAAATAAATAAAATAAAATAATTAAAATGATATCAAGTATCTTCTCTGACCACAATGCATTAAAACTAGAAACCAATAACAAGAGGAATTTTGAAAACTGAAGAATACATAGAAATCAAATAATATACTCTTCTTGAATGACCAGTGGGTCAATGAAGAAATTAAGAAGGAAATTGTAGAGTTTCTTGAAACAAATGATAATGGAAACACAAAATACCAAAACCTATGGGATACAGCAAAAGCAGTACTAAAAGAGAAGTTTATAGCTATAAGTGCCCACATATAAAAAGAAGAAAAGCTTCAAATAAATGTCCTAACAGTGGATCTTAAAGAGTTGGAAAAGCAACAGCAAACTAAACCCAGTATTAGAAGAGGAAAAGAAATAATAAAGATCATGCAGAAACAATTGAAATTGAAATAAAGAAAACAATACGAAATATCAATGAAACAAAAAGTTAGTTTTCTTAAAGTCACAGATGAAAATTGAGACATTTCAAGTAATACTGAAGAAACTCAAAGAATCATTAGTGGCTGCTATGAGCAATTATATGACACTAAATTTGAAAACCTAAAAGAATTGGAAAAATTCCTAGACACATCCAACCGACCAAGAAGAAATCCAAAATTTAAGCAGACAAGCAATGAGATTGAAGCTGAAATAAAAAGGCTTCCAGTAACAAAAGAGCAGGACCCAACAGCTTCATTGCTGAATTCTACCGAACATTTAAAGAAGAAAAAATACCAATCCTACTAAACTATTTCAAAACTAGAGAAGAAAGCAATATTTCCAAACTCCTTCTGTGAGGCCAGTAATTACCCTGACACTAAAACTAGACAAAACATTGAAAACTACAAGCCAATATCACTGATGATATTGATGCAAAAATCTTCAACAAAATATTGGCAAATTAAATGCAGCATCACTTGAAAAGATCATTCATCATGACACAGTGAGATTTGTCCAGGAATACAAGGATGGCTTTACATATGCAATCAATGTGATATGTCATATAAACAGAGTGAAGAACAAAAATCACGATTTTTTACACTGAAAAAGCATTTGATAAAATTCAACATCCCTTCATGATAAAAAATCCTCAAAAAACTGGGGATAGAAGGAGCATACCTCAACATAATGAAAACCATATGCAACAGACCTATACAGCTAGTATCAGACAAATGAGGAGAAACGGAAAGCCTTTTTTCTAAAATCTGGAACACAACAAGAATGCTCCCTGTCACCACAGATATTAAACATAATACTGGAAGTCCTAGCTAGAATGAATATACAAGAGAAAGAATAAAAACCCTCCAAATTGGAAATAAGTCAAATTAGCTTTGTTTGCAGATGATATAATCTTATATTTGGAAAACCTAAAGACTTTACCAAAAAACTATTCGAACTGATAAACAAATTCAGTAAAGTTGCAGAATACAAAATAAACATAAAAAATCAGTAGCATTTTTATATGCCGACAGCAATTAATCTGAAGAAATCAAGAATGTAATCCCATCTATAACAGCTACAAATAAAATACAATAACTAGGAATTAACTTCATCAAAGAAGTGAAAGATTGCCACAACGAAAATATAAAACCTTGCTGCAAGATCCAAACGAATGGGAAGATATTCCATGTCCATGGGTTAGAAAAACCTATATTGTTAAAAGATCCCTACTTCCCAAAGCAATGTACAGATTTAATGCAATTTCTAGCAAAATACCAATTACATTCTTCACAGAAATAGAAAAACCTATTCTAAAATTTATGTGGAAACACAAAAGACCCAGAATATCCAAAGCTATCCTAAGCTAAATGATCAAAACTGGGCCAGGCACAGTGGCTCACGCCTGTAATCCCAGCACTTTGGGCTACTGAGGGGGGCAGATCGCAAGGTCAGGAGTTCAAGACCAGCCTAGCCAATATGGTGAAACTCCATCTCTACTAAAAATTCAAAACTTAGCCAGTCTTGGTAGCAGATGCCTGTAGTTCCAGCTACTCGGGAGGCAGAGGCAGCAGACTGCTTGAACCCGGGAGGGGAGGCAGAGGTTATAGTGAGCACTGCCTGAGTGACAGAGTGAGACTCTGTCTCAAACAAACAAACAAACAAATAAATAAATGAATACTGGAGGAATCACATTATCTGATTTCAAATTATACTAACAGCATGGTACTGGCACGAAAACAGGCAAATAGACCAGTGGAACAGAATAGAGGACTCAGAAATACATTCATACATCTACAGTAAACTCATTTCAACAGAGGTTCCAATAACAGACACTGGGGAAAGAACAATGTCTTCAATAAATGGTTCTGGGAAAACTGGACATTCAAATGCAGGAGAATTAAACTAGACCCCTATTTCTCACCACATACAAAAATCAAATCAAGATTTAAACAAAAACTTAAATCTAAATCCTTAAACTTTGAAGCTAGTAAAAGAAAACATTAGGAAAACACTCTGAGACATTGGAATGGGCAAAGAGTTCTTGAGAAATACCACACAGGCACAGGCAACCAAAGCAAAAACAGACATATGGGATCATACGAAGTTAAAAGCCTTCTGCACAGCAAAGGATACAATCAACAAAGTGAAGAGGGAACCCACAAAATGGGAGAAAATATTTTCAAGCTACCTATCTGACAAGAGATTAACAACCAGAATATATAAGGATTTTAAACAACCCCATAGGAAAAACCCTAATAATTCAATTTAAAAATGAGCAAAACACCCACGTAGATATTTCTAAAAAAAAAAAAAAAGACATGAATGGCAAACAGATACAGGAAAATGTGTTCAAAGAAAAAATTGATTATCAAAGAAATGCAAAACAAAACTACAAAGGGATATCATCTCACCCCAGTTAAAATGTTTTTTATCCAAAAGACAGACAATAACAAATGCTGATAAGAATGTGTAGAAAAGGAAATCCTCTTACATTATTGGCGAGAATATAAATTAGTGCAACTACTATGGAGAACAGTTTGGAGATTCCTCAAAAACTAAAAACAGTTACCATATGTTTCAGCAATCCCACTACTAGGTATATACGCAACAGAAAGGAAATAAGTATATCCAAGAGATCTCCACACTCTGGTGCTTATTGCACCACTATTCACAATAGTCAAAATTTAGAAGCAACCTAAGTGTCCATCAACAGACAAATGGATAAAGAAAATATAGTACATATACGCAATGGAGTACTATTCAGCCATAAAAAAGAAAGATTCAGTCATTTGCAACAACATGGATGGAACTGGGGTCATTATTTTCAGTGAAATAAGCCAGGCTTACTTCAAAAAGACAAATATTGCATGTTCTCATTTATCTGTGGAAGCTAAAAATCAAAACAATTGAACTCATGGACATAGAAAGTAGAAGGATGGTTCCCAGAGGCTGGGAAAGGTACTGGGAGATGGGGAGAAGAGGGAATTGTTAATGGGTACAAAAAGCAGAAAGAATAAACAAACCTAGTATTTGCTACCACAACAGGGTGATTATGGAAAAATTAATTTAATTATACTTTTAAAAATAATTAGAGGAATATATTGGATTGTTTGAAACACAAAGGATTGAGGTGATGAATACCCCATCTACTCTAATGTGATTATTATGCATTGCAGGCCTGGATCAAAATATCTACTGTAACCCATAATATATACACATACTATGTACCCACAAAATTTTTTTTTAATTGTTATGAGTGATGAGATCTGAAAAGCTGCTTAGGATACAGCTCATTTGGCACTTTTTGAAGGTTATTGGAGATTCACCAAATGCACTCAGGGAAGCGACAGAATTGATCTCCTGTGATTGTTTAAATACCCAATATATTGACAAAAATTCGGCCTTCCCTTTTCAATCAACTATTTTGAATACTCCCCCACCATCTCTCTCACTTGGAAATCTTATCTAGACATAACCATTTAAACACATTGTGGATCAGGCAAGTTTATTAGTAGCTTTAAGAAGCTGTAGGTGGCTCCGGTTGAGTAAGCAGAAAGCATGTTTATTAAATTATATGAGAACTACTCTGAAGAGCTGCAGGAAGAGTGCCCATCACTGGGCTGCAAAAGGGGCTTGATGATGGAACTGTTTGTTGTCACTGCTCCTGCCCCACCCAAGTGTAGAAGAAGCCAGAGCCAAGGTTTGGAACCCACTTTGTACCAGTCCTTTGACCGCACGGTTCCTGGAAACTACACTCACTCGCAGCCACCAGCAAAGGCCACGTGCTCCACCAACACCTGACCCACACTGTAAAAAAGGAGAGTTCCTGCAGAGCCTGCATCCTCACGCTCCTCTGCCATATTTCATCTATGGGCACAAGATAGGCATAAGCTGGCTCTTTGCTTTTATTCAGCTGCAAGAGATAGGGCATCTGGATGTTGCCTCTTCAGTTAGAGGAAGAGAAAACACAGCAAGAATACTTTGCGAAAATGGAAATGCTAAACAAAGGAAAATGGACAGCCTTCTCATTACTACTTATGTTCCACTTCCCCTTATGAACAACTTAGTCCTGCAGCTGTTAGGTAGGGAAGCTGGGAAGGCATCTATGCTCATAAGTGGGGGAGAGGGACATGAAGTACTGGAGCACGTGTCACAAAAGAAGACATAAAATAATACATATTGCATTATTTCATTTAAATGAATTTTTGAACAAAATTAATCTGTGGTAATATAAAATAGATCACTGGTTGCCTGATGAGGAGAGTAGAGGGAGCTGATTCAGAAAGTACATGAGAAAATTTCTAGGAACCTAGGAATTGTTTATATCATAATAAAGACATATATTTTGTATTATACATTTGTCAAAAGTGTACAACTAAAATTTCTCAGATTCATACTTTTGTCAAATTATAGAAATAAAAACATGTAAACCTAAGATTTATAGATTTCAATTTATGTAAACTTTACCTTAATAAAAACTTTAAAATATAATTTAGGACTTAGGCTTTGCCTTAAGATGCAGAAAGCTACAAAGCAGCCATTCTGCTTGTACCATGGCCCTGTTTTGTTTAGTTGTTAAGAGGTTTATTTTTGTACTTTTGCAGAAGGAAATTTAGTAAGCTAGAACTGGAAGGTACTTTAATTTTTTTAATATATCTGTTTTTCCTTAATGAAAGCTTGATTACATGAAATGTAAAAATTTTTGCCGAATACAAATGGAAAAAGTGATGTGTATTGTATCATATT
Organism: Cebus imitator; assembly: GCF_001604975.1. Classification (NCBI taxonomy): domain Eukaryota; kingdom Metazoa; phylum Chordata; class Mammalia; order Primates; family Cebidae; genus Cebus; species Cebus imitator. The sequence continues at coordinate 2,950,134 of NW_016107587.1, read as the reverse complement.
GCTTTTTGCCCATCTTTGTGGTTTATTTTATTTACTCCATGTTTTCCCTTATAAAATTGTCAAGCTAGCAAAAAAAAAAAAAAAAAAAATTCTTGTTTTCTTAATTGGGAGAGAAGAGACCGGCCAGATTATCTAAACTCTTCATTTCTTAAAAGACCATTTCCTGTAAAACTGTTCTAGTAGACAAACTGAATTTGAAATAGACTGTGAAGTAAGCTGTAACTTGTCATTTTAATTTTGCTTAACATGGTCACTAACTTATATAACATACTGAATATCAAGAAAAAGAAAAATGCTTCTAAAAACTATTTAGAATTCTCTGGGTCACCAAGTCAAAGAGCTATTGATCTGTGTTAATCTGAGTAACTTATTGTCTAGCCTATAAATAAATTCCAATTCAAAAAAAAAAGACCTAAAAGAAATCTGTTATAACGTTGTGAGAGTTCTTAAAAACAACTTATAAATAGTATGTGATTATAGATGTTACAGCTATAGACATGTGTGATAAATCTAGGTCCATAAAAGCAAGTGAGGGCTGGGCACAGCGGCTCACACCTGTATCCCAGCACTTTGGGATGCTGAGGCAGGCGGATCACCTGAAGTCAGGAGTTCAAGACCCCGGCCAAGATGGTGAAACTTCATCTCTACTAAAAATATAAAAAGTTAGCTGGGCGTGGTGGCATGTGCCTGTAGTACCAGCTACTCAGGAGGCTGAGGGCTGAGGCAGGAGAATCATTTAGCCTGGAAGGTGGAGGTTGCAGTGAGCCGAGATCACACCACTGCACTCCAGCCTGGGCCACAGAGTGAGACTCCATCTCAAAAAAAAAAAAAAAAAAAAAAAAAAAAAAAGTGAGGCAAGATTCTGTGTCAAATTACCAGATAGAGAGGATTTTTAGAAAAACAATCTAGCCTTACATTCCTTGTGTGTCAAGGAAAAAAGCAAACTAAATACATAAAACAAAAATAAATTATGAATAAATGAATGTAGAAGGAAATGAGTTTTGAGAAACTTTGCCCTGCCAATTTGCATCTTTCCCCCCATTGCCTTTAACATTTTATCTGAGACATGCACTGAAAATCATCAATATTGAAAGATTCTAGTGGAGATTCTATAAGTTTCATATTGCTCAATCCTATCCTGTCAAGCCCACCATTTTGAACCAAGCATGACCATAATATTAGCATTTAATATTGTATAATATATGCATGACATTTGTATTCCGAAGTAATTTCATTTATCCTGCCAAATTACTGATAAGAATCCTAATGACAAGCAAAAATGATAGCAAAGGCAATTTGAAGCAGCAGGATTATATACCATAATGTTTTGTGTAGACAGAGATTTTAAATGCAATTGGGTACATTGGTAGGAACGCAATTGCTGTGTCATATTTAACACTGTGCTTTAGTTTTGTAAGAAACTACCAAACTTCTGCCAAAGTGGTTGCATCATTTCACATTTCATCTACCAACAGATGAGAATTTCTGTTGCCCCTTGTTAATTTAGTTTACACTGAAATCACCAACCTTTTAATTACTCATTATTTGTATAAGATTTGCTCTAAATAAACCTTAATTCTTTTCTGAAATATTAGAAAAGGCTTATTTGTGTGACTTGCAGAGATATCCAGAAATATGCATTTAGAGAATGCAAGTTCCTTTCCTCAGATGCCAAGTTCAGTACCTTGCCTTTGCATTGACATCTTGCTACTTCCGTGGACAAACACACTGAGAAAGGTGCTTTGTACAAAGAAAAGGCATTGGTGCCCACAGCAAGAAGATTGCTCCTTACCCATTAATGAATTGGCATTTAGGTGTGTGAATCAGATCCTGTAAACTTTGTTAGTGTGAGTCACTCACCCAGAGCTGTTTAGTTGTAAATGAACTTCCACCTTGATTTCTAGAACTTTAACATCCAAAGTTCACAGCCAAGACAAGTGGTCATTTTCCAGCATGGAGAATCAGCTGGTCCAAATATTTCTGTTTTACCAGTTGTCACCGATAAAGCCTGTGTTACGATTCTCATACATGACAAGGAGCAGGTATTTAGAATAATTTGGAACATGTATAATTAATTGAACTTGGAAAGGAAATATGGTATGTTTAAAACATAAGCTTTGAAGTTGGAACTAAATTTAAATTTGGGGTCCTTCATTTATTGGCTGTATAACCTTGGTAAAGCTCATAACTTTCACAGTCCTCGGTTTTCTCATTAAAAGGATGTGTGTGTGTGTGTATATATATGCACATATATATACACTCACATATCTCATTAGTTTTTTGCAGAAATTAAATGAAATATCACTTGCTAAGTTTTTTTTTTTTTTCCATTTATTTATTTTATTGTATTTTAGGTTTGGGGGTACATGTGAAGAACATGCAAAATTGTTGCATAGGAACACACATGGCAGTGTGATTTGCTGCCTTCCTCCC
>NW_016107587.1:2882615-2946691 GCF_001604975.1 Cebus imitator | reverse complement strand
GCGCCGACAAAGCAGCCGCGCTGGTGACCGTGGAGCACCTCTGCCCGGGAATTTCCTAGTCTGTGGGCAATAAAAACACGGCGTCCACTCACCCTCTGCGCTTTCACTGGGAGCTGCAATCCTGAGCTGTTCCTAAACGGCCATCTTGGATCCACCCCGGAATCTAATCTCACTTGCTAAGTTATAAAAAGCACTGTGTATAAAGCACTGTGTCAATATTGGTCACTATTCAGTAGTAGTTAAACTGAGAATTACAGGATTGAGTATCAACTTTGTTATCCCTAGAATTCCATGGATATTCTAGAAGCCTCAAAACAGGCTGCCCTGATTTTGAAAAACTGTTAAAGAGAAGTCAGTTTCCCTTTAACACAATTTCACCCAATGCATATGCATATAATTGGAAACAAATAAAATGACAAGTATACACGATTCTACCTAGGCATTTGTCTCATTGGTATGAAATTATGTTGACTAATCTTAAATTATTTTTATTGGTAATTTGGTTTTAGTTAGGTTATATTATATTAACTGGCTAAGCAACCCAGGGATTCATGCTAATAGGTTCTATTAAGTCAAGGTCCCAACCTAATAAATTTTCTTTCTGTCACATTTTAAGTTATTTCATTAGTGTACTCATAAAGAAATTATCAAGTATATTTACTATTTGGAAAATAAATACAATAATAATAATCAAATACTAGTTTACCCTAGTTTGTTTTTTTTCACAAGCTAGGCACTATGCAGGGGCACTTCCTAAATATTTCTCCATTTTCATGTCATATCCAACTGCAATAGAGTTTTTATTTCAAGATTGCAGATGAGGAAAAGGAGTATCTAAAAGGGTAGGGGAGTCTCTATGGCAATACACAAATGCCACTTTACTATTTTTTTACCTGCCCTCAGAGAAAAAATAGCCATTTAGTTAGTCATGTTTCACCCTTGAAAACTATGTTCTTAATAACCCAGAATCAGAAGTTGTACAAGGGGGTAGTACCAGGAAAGAGCATGCTTGATTTAGCACTGCGGTTAATAGTAGACACTGAACAATCCAAAGCTGTGAAATAAGCAGTTACATGACACACAGTTCTTTGAATTGTAACTTAATACCCCGCCTTCTCATGTCCTTAGGTGAATACTAAAAATTCAGTTGCTCACAGCTCTCAGTAATGCATTTCTCCACAGGACAGTTGGAGATGAAAGAAGAGGGAAAACTTGCCTTTGTAGTGAAAGCACGTTCAAATTTGTTCAAATTACTCAGGCAGCCACTCATCAAAGAGAGTTGTAGTCTGCGGAATGGCAACACTACTGGCAGCCTTCTGAAGGGAATGAAAACCCATAATAGAATTTCTGGTCTGCCCTTATCTTATATATTTGCATTAAGGCATTATTTGTGAAAATGAGAGGTGGAATAAAATACATAAATAGAAAACTCACTGCAGGTAGGATACCTTTTAAAGTTATCCAAGTATTCCTCCTGAGTCTGCCAGCCTCCAAAGCTTCAGCCTGTGGACTCTTGCATGGCTGCATATTTGCCATCTGTGTATCTTATTTGATGCAGACTCTGTACTATTTTGCCCATATTTAATTGGATTTTCTTTTGTCTTATTATTTCAGTTTTAAGAGTGATTTGTATATTTTAAATACCAGTCCTTTACTAGGCTTGTGTTTTTCAAAGATTCTTTTCTAGCATGTACTATATCTTTTCATTCTTTTACTAGTTTATTTTGCTAAGTAGACATTCCTAATTTTAACAAAGTCTGACGAATCGTTTTTTTCTTTCCTTTCATAAATTATGCTTTTTGTGTTGTATCTACAAACTCATCACCAAGTTTAAGGTCACATGAATTTTATCCTGTTTTCTTTTAGATTTTTACTTTGCAATTTTACATTAAGGTTCATGATTCATTTTAAGATAATTTATGTGAAAAGGGGAAGTGCTATAAACTTGCAAACAATCATGAGGACTCTTTCACTATCCCACCCCCCATGATCTCATCACCTCCCACCAGGTCCCTCCCCTGACATTAGGGATTATAATTCAACATGAGTTTCAGATGGGGACACAAAGCCAAACCATATCAATTGCCTCTGTCCAGATCTTAAGAGAAAAGCATCCAGTCTATCACCATCAAGTACAATGTTAACTGCAGCTTTGTTGAACATATTCTTCTTATGTTGAGGAACTTCTCTATTCTTAGCTTGCTGATATTTTTAAATGAATTAATGGTAAATTTAGTCAAACACTTTTATCCGTGTCAATTGATAAGATCATAGTTGCTTTTCTTCAGATTGTTCATGTGGTAGATTAAATTAATTCATGTCTGATGTTTAAAAAAGCCTTGTATACCTGAAATAAATTCCAGATGATTGTGTTGAATAATTCTTTTAAACATTGCCGGATTCAATTTGCCAATAATTTGTTGATAATTATTAAATTTGTCTTCAAAAAAGATCTTGGTCTGCAGTTTTTCTTTTTCATAATGTCTTAATCTGTTTTTTTTCTATTAGGATGGAATAAAGCTGGCTTCATAAAATTAGAAATTGGTTCTTCTGCTTCAATTTTGTGAAAGATATTGAGAGGATTTGTTTTGTTTTGTTTTTCTCCCTTAAATATTTGGTAGAACTTACCAGTGAAACAATCTGGCTTTATTTTTTCAGAGGGCTAGTATTTATTAATTTGTTTAATAGATTTAGATTATTTGGATTATCTATTTATACTTGTGCTAGGGTTGTAAGTTTGTGTCTTCATGTTATGTCAAGTTGCCAGATTTTGGGAAAGAGTGCTATATTCATCAATCCTTTACTGTTTTTAATATCTAGCTGATCTGTAGGAAGCATCATTCTCTTATTTCTGATGATGGTAAATTCAGTCTTCTTTCTCTAGACCTTGGTTAGCCTGTATAGTAGTTTATCAATTTTATCAATCTTTTTTGAAAGATCAATTTTTGATTATGATGATGTTCTCCATTGTTTTCTCGTTTTTAATCTCATTCACTTCTGCTTTGAACTTTATTATTACTTTTCTGCTCTGAATTTTATTATTTCTTTTCCTCTGCTTGTTTTAGGCTTAAGTTTTTTTCTCTTTCTGTAGTTTATAAGGAGAATCTTAGATTATGGCTTTTACATTCTTTAAATATATACATTTAATGCTATACATTTCTAATCACTGTTTTTATTGCATCACAAAATTTTGATAGGTTATACTTTTATTTTCATAAAATAAAAAATAATGTGTAATATCTCTTCAGACTTTGTCTTCGACACATATTATTTAGAAATGCGCTGTTTAATCTTTGAATATTTGAAGAAATTCCAATTGTCTTTATGTGATTGATTCCTAATTTAAGTCTGCTGTGGTCTGAGAGTATACATTGCATTATTTCTATTACTTTAAATTTGTTTAGTTGTGTTTTATTGATCAGGATGTTGTCTACCTTGATGAATATTCCGTGTAAACCTGGGAGGAATGTGTATTCCGCTGTTGTTGGGTCGAGCGTCCTATGAATACCAACTAGATCAGGTTGATCAATAGTGCTCTTCAGGTCGAATTTATTCATTCTGACTTTCTAGTTTACATGACATATTATTTACTCTTAAGATGTCTTCAACTGTAAAGGGTGAATTTGTCTATTTCTCTTTGTGGTTTTGTCAATTTTTCTCCTCAGGTATTCTGATGCTTTGCCCTAAGGTGCTTATACATTTAAAATTATTACATCTTCTTGGAGAATTGGCCCCTTATCACTATATAATATCCCCCTTTATACCTGATAATTTTCCTTGTTTTGAGTCTGCTTTGTCTGAAATTAATATAGCTACTTCTTAGAACTTCATTTTCTTTTCTTCTCTTTTACTTTTAGTACACAAATGCCTTTATATTTCAAGTAAATATTTTGTCCACAACACATAGTTTTTTTTTTAATCTACTCTGTCATTCTTCTAATTGGTGCATTTAGATCATTTGTATTTTAAAAATTATTCATGTAGTTGGAAAAAATGTGTTGCATATTTGAAACTGTTTTCTATTCACTGCCTTTATTCTTTGTTCTTTTTTCTTAATTTGGTTTTAGTTTTTTATGTGATTCCATTTTCCTTCTTACCAGATCAATTATACTTTCTCTTTTAGTGGTTTCTTTAATGTGCATTTACAAGTAATTCAAATACACTTTCAAATGAAACAATACCATTTCATGGGGTAATTCAGGTTTGTTTTAATAGAGTATTCTCAGTCCTTCCCTCTTCTTCCTGATAAAATAGTTGTCTTTGGTGTCACCTGTCCAATGCAATAATACACAATACATTTTTACTATTATCTTTAAACAATCATCTAATATATCAATTTTGATAAAGAAATATAAAATATTTTACTGTGTTATTTATACCATCTCTGATGCTTTTCCTTTCTTTTCATATACTTGAGCTTTTGGCCTATATTATTTCCTTATCCCTGTTGAACTTAAGATTTTTTTTTTTTTTTGCATGGCATTTGTGCTGATGATGAATTGTCTCAGTTTACGTTTGTCTGAAAAATCCTTATTTCTTCACTTTGAAGAAAAATTTTGCTTCATACAGGATTTATTTTTCTTTCAGTACTGTAAATGTTTTACTGTATTTTTTACCTCACTTCTTTCAAAATGTTCATATTGTCTTTAGTTTTTCCTATTGGAATATAATAAGTATTGATATTTTGTTGCTTATTTTGATTGGTGTTTAATGAACTTCTTAAATCTGTGGTTTTTCGTTTCTGACATTAAATTTGAAAAGTTCTCAGACATTATTGTGCCAAATATGTATTCTGCTTTATTATCTTTTACTTCTCATTATTGTAATTACAAATATGTTCACCTTTAAAATTGTTTCATTGTTCTTAACTTTTCTGTTTTTCCTCTTTGCATTTTGGTTTAGGAAGTTTCTATTCACCTCTCTTTAAGGTCACTGATTCTTTCTTTACCTATTCTCAGTCTATTGATGAGCCCATCAAAGACATTTTTATTTATGTACAGTGGCTTTTTTTCTTCTATCACTTCCTTTGAGGGTTTCTTTGACTTCCTGTCTCTCTGCTTTTGTTAACTACTCATCTATTCTTGTATGTTATCTCATTTTTCCACTAGAACCCTTATTATACTTTTGTAGTTATTTTAAATTCTCCATCTGATAATCCCTAAATCTGGACCATATCTTAATACAGTACTAATTCTTGTTTTGTCTTTTTCATTGCGTTTTTTATCCTGCTTTTTACATATCTTGTAATCATCTTGAACCCTGAAAATTATACAGAAAGTGACAGGTAATGAAGTAAATTGGCCTTTAGTGAGAGGTTTTATGTTAATCTGGTTAGGAGTTGGGCTGTGTTTACTGCCTTTAGCTCTTCATTATTTCTTATTAGAAATCTAATCTTAATCACATTGGTATTGCCTTGTACATGATAGCACATAATATGTCTTTTTTTCCTTTATTGCTTTCAAAATTCCTATTTTTACTTTTCAACATTTGGAATATGATATGTCTGCATGTATGTCTTTGTTTTTATTCTCTTTGAAGTTTACTAAGCTTCTTGGATGTGCGGGTTACTGCTTCTCACCAAATATGGGTTATTTGTGGCCATTATTTTTCAAATATTTTTCCACTTCTTTCTCTGTCTCTTCTCCACTATCATTATGTGTATATTTGTGCACACATAGTGCCTTACATATGAGAGATCTCCAAATCTGTTCATTGTTTTTCATTTTTTTCTCTCTCTGTTCTTCAGATTGTATAATCTCTATTGAGTTATCTTCAAGTTCACTGATCCTTTTTTTCTGCCAGTCCAAGTCTCTTGCTGGGACCCTTTAATGCATTTTTAAAATTGGAGTATCTTACCTTTCAACTCCAAAATTCCCATTGTCCATTTTTTACAATTTCTATATCTTTATTATTATATTCTACTTGAGGCATTATTATTTTATCTTTAATTGTTAAAAAATAATTTTCCTTAATTTTAAAACACATTTTTAACAGCTACTTCAAAGTCTTTGCTAAGTACACTAACTGAGCCTCCTCAAAGCTATTTTATATAGCTTATATTTTTTTTCCTGAGTATAGGTAACACTTTCTTGTTTCTTTCGATATTTCATAATTTAGTTTTTAAAACTGGACACTTTAAGTAATATGACAATATTTATTCATATTAAAATAATAATATTACAGTAAGGCTGTATACTAACTTTCTCTACACTCTGGGGCTTTCTCTCATTTATTTGCTCCTTTACTGACTTGAATGGATTGAGTGACGCCTACCTTCCTTGCAGTATGCATCCCCTGAAGACCCCACTCAAGATATTTTTCCTTATTTTTATCTTTAACCTTGGCTTCTTAGGGGCTGTACGTGGGTCAGAATCACTTAGTGATCAGCCACTGATTGGTCAGAAGTTTTGCATAAGCCCCCTAAACCAGCAAGATTTTCACTTTTGCCTGTTGGATTTATGTGTGGTTTAGAGGCTGCTTTCACTGTTTGGAGATATTATGAGTTTGACCCATGTTTATCCAAGGACTTATAACTCAGAAGGTCCCTCTCCAGCTGCTCCTCAGAGGAAGGTGCACTTGGGCATAAACACACATCCTGAGCACAAGAAATAACTTACTGTGATTCTAGATGGGCTCTTTTATTGTCTCTTCCCTTGATTTCCTTATTAAAATTATAGGTTGTTTGCCTTTATTGGTATTACACCTATTCATTAGTCTCCACCAATTACTAGCTGATTTATCCATGTTTTGATCTCCTTGGTGGGGCCAGAGTATGACTAGTCTTTGAGGCTTGCTCCTATCCTCCCCTGGGCAGAATGTCTGCATTCTAGAACAGGAGATTGGGGAAATGAGTAACTCATTCTTCACTGGCTGCCTTACCTTGATCCTTCCTATGGAGCAGGTGCTGTACTGGGGAAAGGGGATGACACTACCTGGTTGCCACCACCATCAAATGTCGATCTTCCACTGCCCAAAGATAGAGGGGATAAGATCTGTTTGTTTTTACCAGCTACTCAATCCACTCAAAACAGCTCTCCACAGCCCCAAAACCAGAAATGTGGAGTATATAGGAGCTATCGTTGCATTGCTAAGCCCAGTGGAGGAGCTTTCATGCAAGACAAGAGGATCTGACTCTTTATTCGTTCCCCACTCAGATACTCCTTACAAATGGGAGTTAGAGTTGGGAGAATAGTAACTGCCTGCTCCCACTCAATATAGGCATTGCTTATTAAAAAGAAAGGGGGGACCTATCAATGTTAATGGGTGACTGAATTCAACTACAACACTTATTCTGTACTAGGGAGTTGAGCAGACAGGAACTGCTGAGCTTGTTGGACCGGCTCTTCCATTAGCACTCACTGAACTGAACGTCATAGTCTCGCATATTCTTACCAAGTTTCTATAGACTGTGTTCAACAAATGCTTTTCAATTTCATTTAAGTTCTTTGAATAGTCTCCAAAGATCTTAAATAATTGACCTTGTTAATTTTGACCAGCTTAATAGTTGTCTCTTTGAGAAAGAGATTTCTCCAAGCTCCTCACATCACCATTCCAGAAGTCTCATCTACAAACCACACATTTTACTTTTGATGGTTATTCTCTGTCCTTCCTCTAGCATGTAAGTTCCATAAAGGCTGAATTTTATCATTTTTTGTTGGTTCATTTGGTTGGTTGGTTGTTTTTCACTATTAGAAGAGTAACTGGACATAGTAAACATTCAATAAATTTAAATAGGAAAATAAAAATTCCTCTCCTAATAATGTACATAACGATCTAATTCTACCAAATCCTTTAACTGAGAATAGTTGGAAAAGATATTTTTCCAAATATATTCTTAAAGGTATTGAAAAGCTACTAAGAATAAAGGATTATCAAATCAAGATACAGATTTTTAAAAAATCAAAGGATTAATAAAGGATTTTTTTTTCTCTCTCTCTCTCTCCCCTAGGAACATAAGCAAATTCCTGAGAAGCTGAGTGGGCTTCTGAGAGTTATCACAGGGCAGGAAATTGGTTATCGTAATCCATGGTTGGCTATGTCAGGAGTGGCAACTTTTCTTCTTTCGGTGGGAACAGTTGCTTTCCACAGTAAGGTCAAAATGGGATTATGGGGAATGACAATAACCTTGCAAATCAATGCTGGTTTTTGAGAGTTTTTTTAAATCATTTCTTTTCTCTTTCATTTTAGCATATTAAGCCTGGCATTGTCCATATTGCCAAAATGTGAAGAGGATGCCCCATAAACCTATGACGCCTCTGTAAGAGAAGATATAGTATAAAAAAGGAAATGAGAAACTTCACTACTTTTCCGGTTTTGAGTATCTCTCCTGGGTTTGTGTTTCTGGCAAACTCTGATTCATTAGTGTCAGGTCTTCTGTGCTTTGTAGGTCACACCCCTCAGCACTATGGCAGACAGTTTTTTTCAAGGAGCCTAGGTTAGCTCTAGTTTAATTTTTCCTCAATTGTGACTTTTTATGCATTGCTTCCCTACTCCATAACCTTAGCAGCTTAGTAACCAATAGCTCCTGTGTTATTTTGTTGTTCTTGTTTTTCCCCAAGAAAACTTGATGTGAATCATTTCTTTTTGAATGGGTATTGGAACTAACTTCAAGTTCTACTCATGCAGTTATTGTTGTGTCCCTTCCTCTTCCAGCTTTGATTCTTTTTTCGTTGCATAGTTTCCTGTGTTTCATTTCCATTCCACACCCTGAAAACCACCCCAATGCGACCCAGAACATTTATTCTTTTTCTCCCTTGAGTGTCCCTCACCATTCTGCAGAAAATTCCTTGTGTTTGGCTTCTCATTACTTCCAAATGCATAACAATGCCTTCCAATTCACAGCTGCCCACTATTGCCAATTTCATCATCACTTTTTGCCAGATGCCAAACCGACCAGCAGGCGGATATTTACCTCAGGGCACTTACCATTATAAATTGCAAACTTTGTGGCGATTCAGTGTCCATACTCAATTTGAAAACAATCAGCAAGCCTCTTTATTCAGTTAAGCAATAACAAAACAGTAAGTGTATCATCAATTATGTTATTCATTCCATTATTTATATCAACAAAATACCCAGTTATGTTAGTTAGATAAGGGCCAAGTTATTGCAGAATTTTGTCCCAGGTGTAAGTGAGTTCCGACACTTTTTCTAAAAAGTCAGAAAAGGTAGTAATTCCATGATCATTAATATTATTCTGTTATGTATTCAGACCAGTGCAAATGTTCTGGGACATTTTCATAATTTATAAGACATTCAAATTGTTTCAGATCAGCCTGAGCCTATATAATTATCATTGTAATAATTTGATTTTAAAGAGTCACCAGTGCATTAATAGCTTTTCCAAAAAAATGGTGAAAAAGACATACATCAATTGTAAAGCACACCTTTATATCAGATACATTAAAATGTAAGCCAATGTGCACTTCAGGATCAAGAACATCCAGTAAAACCCTCAATCTTTTATACAACAACACATGTTGATCATTTTCTAACTACCAGGAACTATGCTAGGAACTGGACACACTCAGGTTAATAACACAGCCTAGTCACTGTTCTTAAATTGTGCTCAGGAAGTGGAGAAGAAGAGCAAGTCAATAGATAATTGAAACACAAGGTGTCAGTTAAAGGTTTAGTTCAATATCCAGTGAAGATTTTTGAGCATTGTGTCAGACATTCACTGTTAAAAAGATTTAAAAACAAAAATCATTTGTTTCAAGTCAAAGATTAATGAAGAAAAGAAAAAAGAAAAAAGTGCAATCTGTGACCCTAGACTGGAAGTGCAGAAAACAGGGCAGAAGAATCAATGGAGCTCAAAGTGGGTATGCTGGCCAGCAGGTCCCTGGGGGAGGTGAAAGCCTCGGCAAAGCAAAGCGCCAGGACCACCTATAAATGCCATGGTGGGCTGCGGGCATGGCGATCCTCTCCAAGTAGCCTGAGGATAAAACCTGAGAAGTAAAAATAATTCTAAACCTCCTAACCAACTGAACAGACCATCTTTTGGCCAAGAGGACCCCAGAGTAACCTTGAAAACTGAGTTATCCTCCATGAACTGAGGTCAGACAGGCCTCCTCACACTTCCTCCCTCACTAACCACCATTAGCTTTTCTTCCCTAAGGGCTAAACAGAAGCCAGCCTTTTAAGAAGACTCCATCGCTGATATCATCCAATCTCCTGATGCTGCCCCTCTTCTTTTATCTGATGAGAGACCACGAGCCATAGAGTGATTCTGGCAAACCACAGAGAATGCACAGTGAGAGTTTTTGCATGCTCTGCTTCACCTTTTGATGTCAGAGGGACAAAAGTTCCGCCCTCATACTTTCCATTTTTTGTACATGAAATCTGTCTGTGAAGAGGCACAAAAACACAACTGCCTGCACGTTCCTCCTCTTAAAAATATTCATGACTCTTTTTTTTTTGGCTGCATAGTATTCCATTGTGTACATGAGATCATGTCTTTTTCAGAGACATGGACAGAGCTGGACGCCATTATCCTAAGCAAACTAACACATGAACAAAAAAACTAAATACCACGTGTTCTCACTTATAAGTAGGAAACAAACTTTGAATATGTATGAACACAAAGGGAGGAGACACAGTGGCATACTTGAGGGTGAAGGGAGGGAGGAAGCAGAGGATTCCAAAACTACCTATTGAGTACTATGATTATTACCTGGGTAACAAAATATTCTATACACCAAACCCCCATTACATGCAATTAACCTACATAACAAACCTGCCCATGTAAACCTGAATCTAAACATTAAAAAAAAAGAATTCATGACTTCTTCTATAACTTATTAAATATGTATATTTGATCACCCTGTTCAGCATTAATTTCTGTTCCCTTTGCCCCTTCTGGCCAGAGACTATGCTCCCAGCCTGTCAGAATGGACACCCTGCAGGCTGCAGCCCTTTAAGAGAAACAAAGCTCTCCTCTCCACATTTATGAGCCCATCATCCTCATTCTTCAGTCGCCACACCTAAGGAAAGAGCCCTGGGGATGAAGAAGGTAAGAAGCCCTTCTTTGCCCCAGTAGAGAGAAGCTAGTATTTCCAGCCTTCCCAGAATTAGGTGAAATGAGGAGAATCCTAAGTTTCCCCTTCTCCCTTCCCTTCCCTACTTTCCCCTTTGCCTCTCTCATCCCCTCTCCCCTCCACTCTTCTATTTCCCTGTGTCTCTTTTCTCCTTATCCATCCAAATGCGTAGAAAACATTTACATTTCAAGTGTTTGGCTTAGAAATCATAGAGCATGTATGCCCAAGCTTATGCAGTAATATTAACTAACTTTGAAACCTCAGGCCTGCTTTTACCCACTCTCTTGTTGCACTTGCTCCTGGGTTCAGAGACTCAGGCTAAGAGACTTTGATTTCCGTGTTCAATTTTCGATGCCTTCTGACCTGACTCAATTTATTCTTTTCCCGCCTCTGCTGCAACTCATGGCTTCTCTTGTGCATGATGATGCTCCTAAAATGTATAAATTGTCAGTTTGCTGTGTCAAGAAGAGATGTTAGTCTTATTTGATGCGCTTAAGGAAAGTAGCTTTCTCAGGTATCTTTGGGGGGAAAAATATGTTTTTTCAATTAAAATGCATCCCCATGAGCTACGTATTTCTTAAAGTTGCACTACAAGCTGTCCTTAACTGGAGGGAGCTCTATTCACCCTGAGTGTCCCAGGCCTCAGAAGCTCCTTGCCTGCTTACAGGCAAAGGGAGCCTGAGCAGGAGTAGCTCAGCATAGCTCTATCACTAGAGAAAGGGTTTGAATTTCAAAAACCCACATCAGAGCCAGTGAAGTTCAAGAGAGAAGTACAACACATCTTTTCTCCAAGGATTACTGGATAATGGCTTTTAAATAGAGTTTTGCAAACCTCACACCTAACAGTGGCCCTGGAGACTCTTCCTGCTGAAATGGGAGAGTTCTCTGACTCACTTGCGGGATGTGTGACAGGGATGTGGTTTGTCTGTTCAGCTGCTGCTTTGTTCTCAAACCCCTACAGGATGGGGAGCACACAGACTGGCAGATGCAGGAACCAGGGCAAGTGCTTTTTGGGTACTGTCTCCATGGTAGCATCTAAGGGTGGGGCCTGTAACTCCCAAAGCCCCAGTGGGCATGTTACAGTCTCTTTTAGCTCTGCTGTCTGCAGACAGCTTAAGTGTTAACCAGCTCAGCGTCCTCTTGGTACCCAGGTCCTTTTCAGGCATTAAGGAAGAATCAGGTAACATACAGACTTGAAGATTGATGAATGTAGATGTTTTATTAAGTGGTGGAGGTGGCTTTCAGTGGGATGGATGGGGAGCTGGAGAAGGGATGGAGTGGGAAGATGATCTTCCCCTGAAGTTTGACCGTCCTGTGGTTGATCTCTTCAACCATCACCAGCCAAGCTCCCGTTGATGTCCAGATACTCCTTCTTTTCTCTCCTTCTCTGCTGCACCATTCTGCAGTTCTGCCACTCTTCTGTTCCTCTGTTCTTCTGCTTGTGGAGCCTGGGGTTTGGAGTTTATATGGGTACAGGATCGGGGGTTGTGGCAGGCCAAAAGGCAAAAATTGGGTGTGAAAGTATAAATGCCTGTTCCCATGTAGGGCTGCAGGTTTCCAGGCTTGAAGTTGGGGCCTTTGCCAGGAAACTGCCCTCTTCTACTCATTATCTCCCTGCTTCCTGTCAATATAACTGCCTATTTGGTAGGTTCAGAACTGATCAGATAAGAGACAGCTCTTCATTCATCATATAAGCGTACAGCCACAGAAAACCAAGAACATCTGCTAAGTTTCCCAAGAATATGTAATCCTCTCTTCCTCTAGCAATTGGCTAGAGGAAGAGAGAGACACAGAGAGAGAGAGTTAAAGTGTGAGACTCTGTGTGGCCCTGAAGTCAAGGTTGCCAGGAAGGAAGCTGCCCAGTGTCTCCTCTCATGGTGCTGCCTGGCCAGGGTGACCTCAGGTACAATGTCACCTCTGTTCAGACAAGTCAGGTTTACTGGGCTGTGGGCTCAAAAGGGCTTCTCAGCCCAGAGATGGCCAAACGCTGCTATGAAGTGTGGCCAGTAAGAGGCTCTCCCTCCCCATGCACACCTTGCTTTTTTACCTATGTCTGAGGAGAGGAGATTGAGGTTTCCCCTCCCACTGTCTTCACCCTCACTTCTTGCTTCAAGACAGCTGGGAAGAATGCTAAGTTAATAAAAACGTCTATTCAGAAAACCCACTGAAAGGGCATGCGCAACTAAGCCTATTCACGACAGTGAGAGGCCAACAGAGAAGCCAGTTGGCCTTGAGCTCAGGCTCACTAATAATAGCATCATCCAGCCCAGCTCAGAGCTGCGGGGGACTGCAGATGGATGCAGGAGGGATGGGCAAACTGCAAGGTCCCAAGGGCTGATGAACACTGGAAGCTGCTTGAGAAAACCCAGGTATTCTCAAGCCATGAGGCAACTGTGGACTGAAGTTACTCACAGTGAAAGATCTACAGAACAATTACTGGTGTGGTCCTTGGAAACTCCCCTCCTGTGAGATTCACACTGAGGCACTGAGAGGGGAACAGAGGAGGCATTCTGGGAAAAGCAGATCTGTGTTGTGTCGGGCTGCACCTTCTGTGGAAGGGTGGGCATCCTGGGAACTCTTAGAGAGTTTTCAGTGTTTTCCGGTTCCTGAAATTGGCTGCTGGTAACAAGCAACGAGCATCTCGCTATAACCTGTCCTCACTTAGGCACACAGCACCTGCGCCTTTGTAAGGGCACGGGAGAAGGGTGTCCCTTCTGAGAAACAGCTGTTGGTCTACTCACATAACACAAGCCTTTGCGGAGGTAATTAGGGAATTGTGAGAGTATTGACCCTACATTAGGTTTGAAAAAAATCAGACAGTAGGAAATCTCTTAAATCCCTTCCTAAGCTGAAAATATTATCATAAATGTTTCCATTTGGACCAAGTCAGAGTTAACCCTCCACACTCCTCACTCCCTGCCAGAAACTGACTTCATTTTTATAACAGAGACAGGCTGATGATGAATGCCTCTCATGTTCAGTTTTGACCAAACTTAGAGTAAAATAATTCATATTGTTTAAATTTGAGAGCATTTATTTTGTTTTGGATTCAAAAGCAACATTTGTTATATGTGAAGAACTTATGTCTGAGTGAGTGGGGCACATCACCACATGGCAAATGTTATTGACAGTTTTTCTGTTTTTGTTTTTGTTTTTGAGGTGGAGTCTTGCTCTGTCGCCCAGCCTGGAGTGCAGTGGCACAATCTCAGCTCACTGAAACTTCCACCTCCCCGGTTCCAGCGATTCTCCTGCCTCAGCCTCCCAAGTAGCTGGGACTACAGGTGCCTGCAACCATGCCCAGCTAATTTTTTGTATTTTAGTAGAGACAGCGCTTCACTTTGTTGCCCAGGATAGTTACTCTTTTTTTTTTTTTTTTTTGAGACAGAGTTTCACTCTTGTTACCCAGGCTGGAGTGCAATGGCGCGATCTCGGCTCACCGCAACCTCCGCCTCCTGGGTTCAGGCAATTCTCCCGCCTCAGCCTCCTGAGTAGCTGGGATTACAGGCACGTGCCACCATGCCCAGCTAATGTTTAATTGTTACTACTAATACTAAGACTACTACCCTGGGCAGGGAAACTGACAATAGTGCTATTGTTTTATACATATATATATACATATGTGTGTGTGTGTGTGTGTATATATATATATGTATGTATATATATGACTGTTAAGAATATTTTTTAGAAGGAAAGGGGAGACTTTTAGTTAGGCTTAATCTGTCTAGGACTCACACACATGCACAGTTTCAAAAAAGGAAGCCTTTCCATTCTTTCCAGCAGTCTATTCTCATGATCCTGTAAAAGACAAGGGAATGGGAAGGTCAGGATCACTCAGGTTCAATAATCATGATATGTTCAAAGAGAAACATTTCTGATGGAAGCAGAAGCTTCAAGGAACATCCTGGAGCTGAATGAGTCCTTAGACTCCAGAGCTGTGATGCAGATGGTCTCAGTGGTCCTGGAGGCCCTGGATTTATGATCCCCTTGTAGACTATGCTGAGGAAGACAGCACATCCAAAGCCTCGAAGCCAGCTTTGCCTGTGTTGTTCACTCTGACTCTGAGGCTTGACCTGGGCTCAACAGAAGCTCAGGTGAGACATCTGGAGAAATGGTTGTTGTTCAAGAAACCAGCAGAGCCCAGGAAGATTAAATGTAAAGGCAGCTTGATAGAAACAAGACAAAAAACATACAACAGCTAAGCAAAACCTAGAACATAACTGCAGTTAATTTTTAAGTTGAGAGATGAGAACCCCAGAAAAAGTCTTGCATGAAAGAAAGGAAAAGATAAAACCAGCATTCTGAGGGTGATGGAGAAGCTTCCTCAGTTTCGCTTGGAAACTTGAGCAATGCACTGATATTAAGTGCATAAGGGTAAACCCTTAAAGGTTGTGTGCTGTTTTCTTCTCTTAGCCTCCCACCAGCCTGGCCACTAAGAAATCCTATTATAACTTGAAAATTGAGAAATGTTTAAAATTAAATAATACTTGTTGGAACTCTGATGTTTCCCCTCGTTTCTTGATTTTTCCCCTGGTGTGACTAGCATGGGATTTAATAATTCTCAGGTAGAAATGTAAACCAGTGTCAACAAAACCACTTTCTACTAGGTCTCAACTAATTAACACACTTTCTGACTACCCACTAATGAGCTGGAGTATTCCAAACATGGAATAATTTCAAAGTGATCGTTTCTTAATCTATTTAAAAGTTTGATTTATTTTTTTGTTAGTTATTTTTCCTAATTTTTACTCCTGAACACAGGATCTTAATTATGCTTAAATTATGTTCCCATTAAATATAGTCTGTGTTTCCTGAGTATAAAATAAGGCATGTCAGATAAGGGAGTTCCCAAAGCCTGCAAGCATTACATATAATTAATATAATGTTAGTTGGATCAAATAGATCACAAAATGTCTAACTGTTTGATTAAAATATCAGATGATTTATAAATGAGTTATTCTTGTTTCTTGGACACAAGGAAGTCCGAGGTGGATGTTGTAGCTGTACAGGTATTTTCTTGCATACCTGTGATTCAGAGATTGAGGTGTTATTCATCTTGGGATTCCATGACTCCCTGAGGCAACTTTTTGATCTGCATTCAGCCGGTCATCAGGAAAACAGCATGGAGAACAAACAGTTACTTCTTACAGGCCTTGAGGCAGCTATGATCATGTCATTTCCACTCACACACAACATGAGGTTTAGTGGAAGTAAGGTTAAGCACATCCACCTGTGTGCCCAGAAGAAATGTGAAGACTTTCTGGGGCAGGTCCTATAAAAGGATAACATATAAGCCACAGATTCTCCCTAAATGCAGCATGACAGAAGTATTCAGTCCCATGGTTAGAACTTAGAGACTAGTCCATTTTATACATATGCATATATATATATATATATATTCACAAGTAAGGTAGAAAATGAAAACCCACATATAATAACTGCATAAAACTTAGTAATAAGAAATTATATGGTACCCTGAATATGGTAGTTCGAACCAAACATGCTAGCAGGAAGTTTTACCCAAGGCCAGAGGATGTGTAGGGGGAGCAGGAGGAAGAGCAATAAGCAAGTGCAACTAACCTCAAAAACTACAGAACCCAGGATGTGAAGTCTCCCCTACAATTAGGAACACAGACAAGCGATTGTGTGAATGACATACTTTCATTTTCATAAAATTGGGAGAAGATGCCAGAGGCTCCCACAGTGTGTAAGGGCACAAAAACCTTAAAAGGGCTGTGAAAAGATCAAACAGCACTAGAACTTAAGCTCTTGGGGGTTCCAGAAATAGTGTGCAATACACTCTGAAGATATACTGCCAGGAGCTGAGGTCAAAGATACTGTGGGTACAGAAGAGAGACATTATTGAGACACTGGCTTCAGAAGAGAGGGATCTCTGAAAGTATTAACTTTGCAAAACAGAGAACTTACAGCTAGTGCCACCAGCTTGAAAAGCAAGGTCCGTGAGGATCTGGACAATGCAAAGTTACAGGCAAGTGAACTCCAAAATAGGCTTAGCCCTGGCAGATTCAGATGTGGCTACAAAAAAGGGGTGCATATATCTGAGCACCTCATAGTAATAATGGAGGAGGAAGCCCTGGAGTCGTAAAGCTGAAAAAGAGCTCTGCCCCATCCCTGCCTAACCTCTCCTCAGTGTTCTCCTGGTAGTTCAGGAAAACCCATCTCGTTTAAGCATGGGTAACAAAACAAAATTACAGTCAAAACATATTTAAATTTATTTTAAGGAAAGAAAATAGCCAGGCGTGGTAGCTCACATCTGTAATCCCAGCAGTTTGGAAGGCCAAGGCAGGCAGATCACCTGAGGTCAGGAGTTCAAGATCAGGGTGGCCAACATAGTGAAACTGTCTCCACTAAAAATATAAAAATCAGCCGGGCATGGTGGTGGGCACCTGTAATCCTAGCTACCTGAGAGACTAAGGCAGGATAATTGCTTGAACTCAGGAGGCAGAGGTTGCAGTGAGCCAAGATCATGGCACTGCACTCCAGCCTGGGTGAAAAAGTGAAACTCCTTCTCAAAAAAATAAAAAATAAAAAAATCAGAAAAAGAAAAAAATAAAAACCAAATACCTTCTAACAGAAAATAAAAGCACAACAGAAGGAAATGGATTAGATACAATGGACATTTTTAAATGAAAAACGATGAACTAAGAAATTGAAAAAATATCTATGAATGAACAACACAGTAAAAAAAAAGTGTAAAAATAATATGCCTAGACTGTGCTCTACAAACATTAATGTGCCTAGGGACCATAATGTGGTCTTGCTAAATGCGGATTCTGGTTCTGTAGGTCTGGGATAAGGCCCGAGACACTGTATTTCTAGTAAGCTACCAGGTGATAAGGATGTTATCTGTCTGTAGATTCCACTTTGAAACACAAAGGTTTATATCAACAATTGGCATACTATGACAACAACTGTGGCCAACTGCTTTTCTAGATACATGAAGATTTAACAGGACACAGCAACGTCCATAAGTTTACATATTGTCTATGGCTACCTTTGTGCTTCAATAGCAGAATTCATCTTTGTAACAGTGGTCTTACAGCCCTTTACAGAAAGCTTTGTCAATCCCTGGTCAACACAACAATAATAGTGTATGAATAGAGAGAGAAAGAATCACAACAAGGAACTAAAAATATATTCAGAAATTAAGGTTCAATCTTTAAAAACTCAAGAGAAAATAAATACCAATTATTATGGAATGACAATTGTTATGGAATGTTTGTATTCCCCTGCAAATTCATATGTTGAAGGCTTAATTCCCAATGTGATAGTATCCAGAACTGGCCTTTGGGAGGAAATTAGGGTTAGATAAGATAATGAGGACAGAGTACCCATGATGAGATTAGTGTCCTTATAAAAATATAAACCAGAGAGCTTGTGCTTCCTCACTTTCTCTCAATGAGCTCACAGAGAAGCAGTTATATAAACACACAGCAAGATGGCAGCCACATACCAACAAAGAAAAGAGCCTTAGAATGAAACCTATATTTCTGACACCTTTATCTTGGACTACTCCATCCTCACAGCTGTGAGAAAGAAACATTTGTTGTTTAAACCCCACATTCTACTGCAATTTGTTATCACAGTTCAAGCTGGCTAAGACATCATAGGAAACATGGTACAAAAAGTAGAGAGGTTTTTTTTAAGCCAGAAACAAAAGTACCAGAAATAAAGAAAGAGAAATTTTTTATATCTTTCAGAGAAATTTGGTAAGTATAGATGTCAGAAAAATACAGATCATGAATCAATTCCAGTTTGCACCCTGTGTTTGTGTCGTTACTAATCATAAAATCATTTTGTACATTTTTAAAGTATAAAATCATTTTGTACATGTTTGAAAATGAAAGAGGAAGAAGAAGGATAAAAAAAGAAGAATAAAAATGAAGAAGGAGGTGAAAATAAGGGGAAAGAGAAGAAAAAGAAGAGATAATACACGGCCTGCAAAGCCTAAAATGCTTTCATAAATGTCTGCCTAACCCTGCTGTAGAAGACTGGCAAGGGACATTCAACATACATATAATCGGCTTCCCCAATGAAGAAAATGAAAGCAATGGAAAAAGCAAACATTTAAAACTGTAGTTCAAGAAAATTTTCATGAAACAAAAGACTTGTAAATGCAAGTTGATACCTAGTTAAAAGGTACATTGTATACTTACAAAATTTGATGCGGTATGATCCACATGGAGAGAAAGCCATTTTGAAATGAATATGTGTGTGTGTAAAGGGAGCTGTCCTATTTTTATTGTTAACAGCACCTTCTTTTACATTCTCAAGTGTCCTGCTTTGAGCAACAAATTATAAGGTTATCCTCTCGGAAAGAGAGTAGCATTAGCCTTTTGATACCAACATTGCATAGCAGAAGTCACATAGAATTATGTTAACTATGTTAAAGGGAGGAAAATACAAGCATCGAATTTAACATATTGCAAAAAGTCCTCAATTCTTAAAGTCTGCAAACAAATGGTTCAAAAATTAAAGAAGCATAGACATAGAGACTATTTTTCCCATGAGCCCTTTCTATAAAACGTATTAGAGAACAAGAATGAAAAAATAATTAAAGAAAACTTGCCATAATATCTAGGATTATGATATTTAATTGAGGATTAAGTATATTTAATTAAGTGAGGATTGAGTATATTTAATTGTATAATTAAGACTAATATTTCAAGAAAGGGGTTATAAAATATTAGGCAATATTACATTGACAATGCAACAAAATACAATTAACAAAAAGGAAAGGGGAATAGAGTAGGCTGAAGGATGAATAAGCTCGTAGATTAACTCAACGGTATCAGCTAAACTTGAAATAAATTAAAAGTGGGAAGAAGAAGGTTGAATAAAAATAAGTTTGCCAGCCGGGCGCGGTGGCTCAAGCCTGTAATCCCAGCACTTTGGGAGGCCGAGGCGGGTGGATCACGAGGTCAAGAGATCGAGACCATCCTGGTCAACATGGTGAAACCCCGTCTCTACTAAAAACTACAAAAAATTAGCTGGGCATGGTGGCGCGTGCCTGTAATCCCAGCTACTCAGGAGGCTGAGGCAGGAGAATTGCCTGAACCCAGGAGGCGGAGGTTGCGGTGAGCCGAGATCGCGCCATTGCACTCCAGCCTGGGTCACAAGAGCGAAACTCCGACTCAAAAAAAAAAAAAAAAAAGTTTGCTAAGTCTATGATTGCTCACAGTAGTAAAACAATAGGGAATGACAAAAGAAAAGCACTATGAATATTGTAACTACATTGATTTAGAGTTATAAACTGCCTTAGCATGGATTGCCTCAAAAACAGACCACTGTGAGGCAAGACTGGAGAGAGGGTAGTTTTTGGGAAGGTGACTGAAGAAGATCTGGTATGGGAATGAGAAAGTAATGTAAAAAAGGGAAAGACACGAATATAAGGTGTGTGTTCATTAGTATACTAATCCTGTAGGCAATTTTGGCTTAATTCCAATTGGCATCTTTGGTAGATTATGTAAAACATAACTGAGAGTTAACCTACAAAAATGGTAAGGGAGCTAGAGTATTTATCCATCTATTTCCATTTCTTCTTACTAAGAGCTGCCCTTGAGAGCATTACTGCAACCGTACTTCCAGTATTTTCTGTGCATGTTCCTGTAGCTAGAGAAAGCCTCTATTAAGAGAGTAACAGAAGCCTGCAAGAAGTAGCCAACTAATTGTATGGAAACTGGCAAAATCTGCTACACAATCCTTCCTAAATATTAAAAAAGTACCCAAAATGGGGAAGAAAGGAGAAAAGCCTCACATGTGAAAGATTTTATACATAGGGTACATATAACTAGATAATTATACTACAGAGGATATATTTCTGCCTCTGGAGACATGGAGTAAACGTATGTTTCCTTATTTCACCTACTAAGTACAGCTGGGAACTATATATAAGCATCAATCATGGGAAGACCCTGGAGAGTGGATAGAAGACAGACAGATGAGCCAGGGACTTCCCAAGGGACAACACAGCAGAGAGTTTTCTTACCTCACACATTCCAGATTGGGTGGTGGGAAAACTGGAAAATGAAAATTTCAGAAAATAGACAAAAGAACCCCAAGAATAGCCAGGCTGCTTCCTTTACCAAAGGATAAAAAAGAGTCATTCTAAAAAGGCAGAAAACTTAGACAAGGACTGCTCCATTCCAACCAAATACCACAAAAAACTGCAGTCCAATCTACATCCTAACCAGAAAAGAAGTTAAGAGTAGGGAGGCAAATGCAATGAAGTATCCTATCCCCTGCTGGGATGGAGCCAAAGAAGGCAGAGTGGAAGCTAAAAATTTCATAACTGCCCAGCAGTCACACCAAGTCAGTGATGATCCCACTATGTGACTGAACTTTCATACCTACTGGGTTGTAAGAGGATGCCCCTCTCCTTCCCTGAAGAGGTGGTATAAGAGGAGGCGTAGTGGAAATGAGGACTTTGTCACCATACATAGTGCCTGCAGAGGTCATCCTCGTCCCTTCAAGTCAAGGTAGTATCAACACAGACCTAGTGGAAAGCCAGAGCTCCCAACCCCAGCTAAGAGTAATGAAGGGTTCCCCCACCCACTGGTGTTAACAGAGATCAAGTCACAAACCTGGACTTTCACCTCAACCTGGAAATACTAAGATAGTGTTCTACTTTATTCACTAAAGTGGTGTTAGAGGAGACCTTCTGTGATCAAAGGTTTAAGAAAAACCAAGAGTCTCAAAACATAGTACATATTTCAATTGACAACCACTAATTTTACTAAGATGCAAGAAAATCACAGCTTAAATAGGAATAGACATTGACAGATGCCAAAACTCAGATGATACAGGCCTTATAATTAGCTGACAAGAAATTTAAATGCCCATAATAAAATATGCTTCAATAGCAATTACAAATACCCTTGAAATAAAAGGAAAAACATTAAATATCTGCAAAGAAATAAAATATATCAGCAAATAGACTATTAAAGAAAAAACAAACGGAAATTTAAAAACAAAAATATAATAATTAAAATAAACAACTCAATAGATGTGGTTAGAATGAAAGAGCAGAGAAAAGAAATAGTGAACTTGAAAATACAATAATAGAAGGTACCCATTGTGCATATCAGAGAGAAAATAGGCTTAAAAAAATGAACAAAGCCTCCACTAAATGTGGAACTACAACAAAATATCTAACATCAGACTTATGTTATCAAAATACCAAAAGGACAGAAGAGGATAGGATTAAAAAGCTTTTGAGATCTACTGGCAAAAAAATTTTTTTGAATTTTTTTTTTTATATTTAGCAAAAGATTCAAATTAAAATATCCAAAAAGATTCGTGAACCCAAAATAAGATAAATTCAAGAAATCCACAGCAAGACACATCACAATCTTCTGAAAACTAAAGGGAAATAAAAAATTTTGAAGTAAGGAAGAAATCAGGCCTTAACATTTGCGGTTTGAATGAGAGCTAATTTCTCATTAGAAACCCGGAAGGCCAGAAGGAAGTGACACAACAGTTTTCAAGTACAAAAAGAAAAAAATCTGCCAACATAGAATTCTATATCCACAAAAAAATATTTTCAGAAATAAAAAGAAAATCAAGAAATTCTCAAATTAAAAAAAAATAGGAAATTTGTCATCAGCTTACCTACATTAAAAGAATGGTTGAATAAAGTTCTCTAAAGATAAAAGAAAAGAAAAGAAAATGAAAGAAATTTTGAAACACCAAGAAGGAAAAAAAAAACTATTTGTGAATTGCCACCCTAGGGGAAATTTTGAGAGATACATAAATCCAGAGAATAATAGCAAAGGTCAGCTTACGTGAAGCAGAAGCCACTGGAACCCTAACCTGGTAAGAACACCAAAATTGCAATATTGACCAATTTCTGGGGACTGATTGTGGACTTAGCATGAAAATGAAAAGCTCCAAATGCTGTAGTCTTAGGGTACACGTACATACTTTTGTAAATTTTAAATCCAGGAACCCCAATAAGTTTCACAGTGAAGAGCCAAGAACTCCGCACTTGGCTCTGACAAGGAGATAGAATAAAGTAACTACTATTAAATATACCCAAAACATTTTCCATAACATTGTCAGAGCTGTTTCCCATGAAAGAAAAGGGCATTTTCCTAACTACAGCCTGTTCAAGCCTTCCTATCTCACCTAACAGATGGAGGAGCAATATTTTTGATAGTAATAGCCCAAGGACACAGATTCACTGAAACATGAAGATTTAATTATAACATTACAGCACGTTTTCCTTCTCAACATCTTACCACACCAACAATAGGGTTTCAGTAGAAAAAACAGAATATATGTGTAGGGTGACATTTCCAAAGAGTACAGTATGAAAAAGAGAGAGGAAAAAAAAAGTAATTTTAAATTCACTTTGTTTATGAACTCCCTAGTAAGTGAACTTTTTCTCTTGCTAAAATTTTTTTTAAAGTAACTTCAGAGCAAGGAAACCTGACAAAAGCTACCTTAGCCGGGTGATATCAGTCAATATCAAGTGTTACACGTCATGCTAATCACGTTAATAGTATGCATCTGTTATTTAATAATGAACTTGGCTGATCTTTAGGGTTCCTAGAGACATCTTCCAAACCTTTGGAATTTCCTGAGTCAAAGGAATATCTTTGTTATTCATGCCAGACTCCTGGAGCCACAACTGAATTTTTACTAATCAAGTGACTCAGGGTTGACCCTAGATAGTTTTAACATGGAGGCCTAGTTGTTTCAGAAAGTCAAACAATGTGATAGGGCTTTAAGCCACAAGATATCAGCTCAACCTCTAGGGGAGTGGAGGAAAGCTGGGGACTGAATTCAATTACATTCCAACTATCATGCCAAGATAATGAAACTCAATGAAAACTCTGCATACCGAAACTGCGGTGAGCTTCCCTCATTGGTGATACACATCAGTGTGCACAGAGGGTGCCTTGTCCTAAGGACATGGGAGATTCACAATTGGGAACTTCACAAAGGTCTTTCTATATGTCTCTCCACTGATCCTAATTTGATACCTTTATAATAAAACTATAATAGTAAATATAGCATTTCTAGTGAATTATTGAACTTGAGGGGTTAATGAGAACCCCAAGTTTGTAGTCAGATGATCAGAAGTGAGGGTGGCTTGGAGACTCCCTAGTTTAAGGATGGTGTTTGAAGTGGGTGGTGTTTATTGGGGATTGTACCCTTAACTGGGAAGATTAACTAATTATTGTTTACCCTTAATATGATGGAAGGAAAATGGCACCTTATTCTTTGATTTTTCTTCCAAAACCCTTACCCCCAATTTAACTATGAGAAAAATGAAATAAATCCAATAGAGAAATGTTCTACAAAAGATGTGGCCAATTATTCTCAAAATTGTCAAGGTCGTAAAAAACAAGAGAAATCTGAGCCTAGAGAAGCCTAAGGAAACATGACAACTAAATGCAATGTGATGTCCTGGACAAGATCCTGGGACAGTTAAAAAAAATATTGTTTAAAAACTGAGAAAATCTGAATAAGTTATAAACTTCGATTAATAATGATATATTAATATTGGTTCATTAATTGTGACAAATGTACCATACTAATATAACTGTTAATAACTGGGGAGTCTGGGTTTGAGTACATGGGAACTGTACTATCTTCAGTATTTTTCTGAGACCTAAAGTTGTTCTGGGCTTTCTGTAGACCCCAGTGGGCAGAACAGAAAGTCTATTTGTTGCATGGACTTTCTGCAATAAATCAGAGGCTGAAGTGAAGTTATGAAGTTACACCCCATGCAAACATCTGATTGATTGGTTGTGGAAGGGGACCAATCAGAGGCTGAAGTTACAAATTTATACTCCTATGCAAATAAAGAATAGGCTCAAGACCAGTCTGATTGGTTGTGGGAGTAGACCAGTTAGAGGTACTTTCAGTTTTTCATCTGCCACACAGAAAAATGGGGGATGGGAAGATTGCACAGGGCATAGTCTCTGGTACTTGTGTTGCCTGGGCATGGACAGTTAGGGCTTTCCTTTTGATTTAGTTCTAAGAAGTCAGTATGAATTGGCCTTAGGTTTCCTTCCTGCAGACCCTGTTCTCCTGCCTCAGGAGGGCCCATTGCTGCATTCTGGTCCCACTTTCTCATTCCTCTGTGAGACTGGAGGCTCTCGCTGTTCCCAAAAGAGGAGAAAGATAAGAAGCCAATGTCAGGTGTCAAGCAGTGACAGAGAGCTTTATGTGTGGCATTTTATCTCATTCTTTTGGAAATGGTTTTCTAAAATAAAATCACTTGAAAACTGAAACTGAGGCTGGAAAGTTTTTGTTGAGATCCATCAGGTGCTGACAGAACTGAGATCTCCCCGTAGTGATGTCCAGCATGCTTGCTCTGCCCCGGCCCTACTCCCAGCATCTGGTGGCTTGCAGGCCTTGTCATGATTCTGAATCATTTGGTCTCAAGTAGGCCTGATTATTTCTCCAGATGATTCTATTCTCATCCAGGCTTGAGAACCATTGGCTTAGATCACTCAGAATACATCTAGCACAGAATGCCAGAAACAGGAGGAGAGGAAAATATAATTTTCCCTCTGCCCTTCTAAATTCTAAGCTGGGACACCCATAACAAAAGACAGATTAGCAAGAGAGAAATGAACAGAAGTTTATTAATATGCATATTTTATATACACATGGGAGAAAACCAAGGGACAAAGAAACTCTCTGTGAGATTGCAGGGTAAATGCCAATGACAGCAATAACTTAAGTACATCCTTAGAATAACCCTGATAGATGCACCTAAATGTGTGCTCCAAGCCAAGGAATCCAGGCATGGTCAACTCAAGATTAGTTTCTTGCCTATGACAAACATCTGTGCCCCTCTAGCCCATCCTGCATAACACAAACTGTATAGGGGATTGAAGCCCTGAGTTTTAGGGTCAGTGAGGGTTGCCAGGTGGAGGCTGTTATGGGGAGGATGTTAAGTGAAAATGCTCTATAAACTGCATGCTGTTTGCAAGTAGGTGTGGTTTTCCTGCCCTGCCCACTACCACTGGGCCATGCTGTTATCCTGTCTAGCCCACCGCCACTGGACTATATGCAAAGAAGATATGTTGTTCAGCCCACCACCACTGGACTGTGTGTAAGGCAGATACCTTGTTTAGCCCACTGCCCTTGGAACATTTCTGTACATAAGGTGGTTCTCCTAGCCAGCCCTCAGCCACTGGACTCTCTCCTATATGTAATCTCCTAATAAAACTCCATGTTTTGTTCGCTGTCTCTGGGTCTCTTCTTCAGCCTCTTGAACTTGGTGCCTTCCCTATTGAGACTAATAGGGCTTCGGCACAACAGAGGTGGCTTAGAACTCCAATCTATACAGCATCTTCAGTAAAGAACATACGCATGTTTAAGGCAAGTGACAGGGCAAAATAAAAGCCCCTTGAGTCTTCATGGGTGCCAAATTATGGGAAGGCAATACCGTATATGGAAACTCATGGTAGACAGACAAGTTAGTAAAGTCTGTGAGGTCGGCTCCTCTGGTGTCTCCAGGCTGATAAGGATCTAAGGTCATCTTGGGTGACCAATCTTTGTCCTTTCTGGTGAAGGGGGGAGGGACAGCTTTGTAAGTTTATGTTCCGCTTTTAGGCAAGTACCTCCTTAACAGCTGCTCCTTTTCCACTACCTTCAGCTCTAAACGATCCTTATGCCCAAAGGGCATATTTTGGGGTGACATATTTTGCTACCTTTCACTAGTATTATCTTGCCCAGAGACAGGAAGAGGAGGGGGAAATATCTGAACACAATAAAGCTAACAAGGCTTGAAAAATGGACTCTTTGCTGCATGTAGTTTCTAATCTTTGAAATGAAAAGATCAAGACCCCAATTTTCCCACTAAAACACATGGGCTATTGCATGTCAAGTGTGTTTGTGAATTTTAAGGTACAGCAAAACATTTAGTCTTATCTTGGCATGATCTACAGCAGCTGGTGTCCGGGGGGCAATGTTGGAAGCCTCCCCCATCAGCTGTGGCTTCCTTCACCACCCCTGCAACAGGAACTCGATGATACTTTCCCTCTTCCTCTGCCCACTCTTTCCCTCCCAGGCATCAGAGGGCATGAACACACATATTGTCATTGTAAACACACTGTTTTAAATTGATGATTTGGATACTGGATTGGTGGGATTGGTCTAAAAATAGCCAAATGTAATTAGTTTAATTATTTTTAAGAGGTTTTTTTTCTTTGTAAGCCATTATAAATAAACTCTGGTTTTTGTTTTGTCTAGTTAATACAGTTTTTGTTGAAACTTCTTATATGAGTCTGTCTTAAATATTTAAAACATGCTTTGTATTGTCACTCATCTAGGAGGAACATCTGTTGTGACTTATAAGACATTGGTTAAAACCTAACCCTCTCTAGAAAAGGGGTGTTTTCCTTAAGCAGAACCTGGGAAGATGTGAGACACAATTGAGCAGTTCCTGTCTCTGTTGATAAGTTTCTTGTGCAAAGCTGCCCCGTCAGTCTGCACTTGACCTCATTCTGGGGAGTGCAGTGGAGTACACCTGCAATTCTGCCCTCCTCAGTCCTCCCTGTCCCCTCTGGTCCTCTACCACCTCTTTGAAACTGGTTAACTTGGGTATCCAGCAGAGGTAAAAGTAATCTCTATCCAGAAACTACTTTGTCGTATGTCAAGTCACCGCTGGATCCGGGGTGTTCTGTGGAGAGTAAAATGAATTGATAGATGAAGAGAAGCATAAAAAGTCCCCAGACAGATCTCCTTCAGTTAAGGCGTGAGTATCTACAATTTGTTGCTCACCAGTTGACAGGATCTCTGCTCCAAGAGGCCAGGCCAGAACGTGTAGAGAATACTGTGATTCATGCCTTTTCTAGACCAACTTCTTCCAGGTTATCTTACAGGACTGTCAGGGGACTAACTCCAAATCACTTCCCAAGAGAGTTTTCAGTTGAGTTATTCTTACTCATAGAGTGCTTATGTGGCCTATGACAATGGCAGGCAAAAGATGAGTCAACCCCTGGTGGAGAATTTGTCTATTACGGGGGAGTTTGCCTGGGTACAGGTAAGGACAGGAAAATCACTTCCATCTTAGCATAAAACAAGCACATCCTGTTCCCGAACAAAGTGTTTTCTACATCCATGTTTCTCACTCTTGATGGATACTACAATTATCTGCAGAGCTTTTAAAACATGCTATGGCCTGAGCGCCATTTGAGACGACTTTACCAAAACTATTGGTGTCTCCTGGAAGCACGCTTAGAACCAGTGGCCTGCAAAATCACAGAGAATGTGGAGAACTCAGGTCAGAGAGAAACCACACAGCAATGGCTTTGCCCAGCCTCGGCAGTCTGACCAGAGAGCACCCAGTGTCCTGTTCAAGGGAAAGAATATTCATTAAAAAATAGAGTAAAATAAAATCGATTCCCATGTATCGGCGTTTATTCTAAGAACAAAGTGTTAAATTGCTCAATCTTCACAACAACCAGTGGGCAATGGGGAAGACAAGTTTGTTCAGTTTGTGCATGCAGAGCAGGAGCTGAGCTCAGACGGCAGGCTCCCACGCCCATGCACCAGATACGCCCATGCACCAGATACTGCACAGTTCTGAATGCACCAACTACATTTTAACTTTCACCAGGTAGGAAAGCAAAGACTGATCATGAGATTATTGATACAAAGGGCCTAGGGACTTGGACAACCTGGGGCTCGATCAGCAAAATCTTGAGTCAAGCAGAGTCTATACCTAGAAAAAGAATATCCCCTGGCTAGGCATCCATCAGCTTCTCTGGGGAGGGAGAAATGGAACTTGTCAGCTTCCCATATATTGGTTGTATCTTGAAAACATGTATGTTTATATCAACTATTCAAAGCAAACAGCATATATCCTTGTGATCCCAGAGAGTGGATTCTATCATTCTCAACACATCCTTTGGTTGTTGTCACCAAGACCCAGTTCCCAAACTGCTCTGGTTTCTGTTGCATGGTTATATGGAGATCCAGGCAGTGCCCGAACACAGGGCACCCAGCAACGGGAAGCTGTAACTCAACAGAACAGCACCCACATGGTTCGTTCCCTGTCTGTGTCTGTTGCACTTTACCCTGCCTCACACATCCCAGACTGCCATAAGCAAGCAAATGCATAAGAGAGAGAGGGGAAAAATTAAGCTCTCCATTTGAGTACATGAGCTGTTCAGTTCATGGGTGGTGTTTGGTAGTCCTGCCAGTTACACAATCATCCTCCATTTTCTGCTGGATATTCATGCAGAACCTTTGTACCTGGCTTGCATTTCTAACCTGGGCTTGGCCTAGTCTTTGTTCCATTGCACTCAGAACGTAGGGTGGCTAGATAAAACACAGGACACTCAGTTAAATTTGAATTTCCGTTGAAGAATTTAAAAAAAAAGTATGTGTTCTAAATATTGCATAGGACATATTTATACTAAGAATTACTTGGCTTTGATCTGAAATTCAAATTTAACTAGGAATTCTGTTTTTATTTGCCACATTTGATAACTTTCCCTAGAAGGGAAGGTGTTTCTATGGTCAGGCCCTACTCTGTGGGTATCATTTGCCAGTATAGTTAGAAAACAAGATGGAGTTGTCCAAGGTGATACATGTTTGAAGTTCTGCTGGGACTCTTTGGCGCCTTCTGGATTATGGGCCAAGTTAAAGATAATTAAGAACAGATGTGTCCCCAAATGTGGCACTACTTACATGTTACTACAATGATCTTTAAAGACTCTTTATTGAGCCTCAAATTGAAGTTTAGTGAACAATTGCCAAAAAATGTGAGGTTTCCCACGCTACATGTCACAAGGAGAACTGCTTTTAAGCAGAGTCTCTCAGGCCTGTTAGCATGCCTACAACATCCTGCAATTAGATGACACAGTTGGTTGTTGTATTTATCTTAAGGAAGTTTACGACCTCTTGGAAGGAAATTATAAACTTCCTCTTTATCCAGTCTTTGGATAAGCAAAAACATAGATGCTTTGGTTTATACAAAAGGGAAAACCATTCTCCTAGAAGCTATAGTTACATCCTAACAGCATTCTTCATTTATGTAGAAGTAATTATGAAGGCAATTTAAACATTGCTGCTTACTTCACTCTCCCAGGTTGACAACACTGGTGCTTACTAAATTCATTATACTCCATATTCCAACTAGATTGTTTTAATTCTAATTCTAATGTCATAGCTTCACTTTTTTATTGTATTCCTCATTTTTTGTTCCTTTGTGTTGTTTTTTTGTTTGTTTGTTTTTGGTTTGGTTTTTTGAGACAGGGTCTTGCTCTGTCACCCAGACTGGAATGCAGTGCTGCAGTTATGGCTCACTGAAGCCTCAGCCTCCTAGGATCAAGTGATCCTCTCCACTTCTGTCTCCCAAAGCACTGATCCTTTTTCTTTTCTACTCTCTATTATGTTTTCTGTTCTATGGGATGACTGACTAACGGGACAATATTGATTTAAGTGATCCAGCCAATGCTATTGTTCTGATAAGCATTCACTAATAACGCTACTTTCACTGTAAAGAATTTTTTATATTCTATTAATAAATGGTAATACATTTATTGACTGTTATGTACGAGGCATTGTGTCAGGTGCTTGGATGCTGTTCACATTCAATTCTCACAAGACTCTGTAGTTAGAAACTATACTGAGCCCAATTTCACACCTGTGGAAACCAAGGCATACTGCTTGTAATTCCTGACTACAGTGCAAACCATCCTAATTAAATAGATGTTAAAATATAAATATCAATATGTAAGTAAAAATTCTTCAGAAATAATTCTTAATTTTACCTGTCCTGGACTCCTAGATCAACAATTTCAACTGAATTAAGTCATTCCAAATACCCAAATCATTCAGCTGGTTTGTATCCTGCAGACAAAATTCCGATTCCTGCTCAACACTTTAAAAATCACTTCTGCTCATCACTTTAAAAAGTCACATAAGATGAGGTAGCACTTTCTAAAATGAGTTTTGCCAAATACTGCATGTTCTCATTAAAAGTGGAGCTAAAGGCTGGATACACATGGACACACAGATGGCAACAGTGGACACCTGGGACTTCTTGGTGGGGAAAGGGAGGGAGGGAGGCAAAGGTTGGAAAACTAACTGTTGAGTACCTGGGTGATAGGATCATTCATACTCCAAACCTCAGCATTACACACTATACCCCTGTAACAAACCTGTACATGTACACCCTGACTCTAAAATAAAAGCTGAAATTATTTTTAAAATGAGTTTTAGAGACTAATAGTTTCCCATAATGTTAGTAAGTACCGCCTGAAAAAGGAGATCGGTGGTCGAAGGATATGCTTTGTAAACAAAGTTAAAAGGGTTTCTTTGCTTTAAGACTTAGAAATTTTTCTCTGTGCACGTGTACATTCTATCAACTATTGCTAAATAGCAAGCAATCCCCAACTTCGTCATATGCAGCAATAACCATTTGGTCATATTTATGGATTTAAGGTTTAGAAACACAGACACAGCAGAGCAAGACGGCTTCTCTATGCTCCATGATGGGTGAGGACTTGTGGTGGGGAAGACTCAGAGTTAGAGAGGACTCAATGGCTGGTGACTGCATTCATCTGAGGACTCCAATATTCATCATGTGTGGTATCTGGGCTGGGAGGAGTCAGAGACTAGGATCATCACTAGCAGCACCTATGCCTGGGTTCCCAGCAGCATGGTGTCCTCAGGTGTTGGTGGACTCTGGATAGCTGGATGCCTTGCAAGGCCCTCGGGGCTCCAAAAAGGAGTGTCCAATGAGCAAGGCAGCAGCGGTTTTCTGCCCTGACTTCAAAACACCTGCTGCATCGGGTCATCCATACTCTATTGCTTACGGACATGTCGCAGTCCCACCCAGATTCAAGGGAGGTGACATAAACCCTATCACTCAAAAGGAGAAGAATCACATTCCCACATCAGAAAAATGTGGTAAAGAAGCTATCCTTGTAGCCATCTCTGGAAAATAAAATATGATCCTTTATGGACAGTTCAATAACAATGCTTTCCCTGTTGTACTTGGTATGAGCCCATCTTCCTCCTGAGGAACAGAATCCAGCCTATTTGTGTCCCAGAGAGTCCAGGTTAGGAAATTCTGGCCTAGTACATGTAGACTGTCAGGTTGGGAGGAAGCTTAGGTGGATTCTCCTTAGAGCACAGAGGCATGGAATGCGGCTTCCGGACCAGACCTCATGAAAGGTTGTCATAGTAAAATCAGACAATCTTTTCATTTTCTTTCCTTCCCGTAGTGCTGGCAATGCTACATGAGGGAGGATGTTGTCTGGGGGTGACTGTGAGGGTCTGTACTTCTATCTCTCTACTCATTTGCAGCAGACAGTATTAGAAGAGCTTGTAGGTTCCCCAGTAGACTGCTTTCCCCACTATAGAAATTTCCTCTATAGGATTTCTGACAGATAATAACTCAGCTTTTTTTTTTTTTCTTGCTCTGTCACCCAGGCTGGAGTGCAGCAGTACAATCTCAGTTCACTGCAACCTCTGCCTCCCAGGTTCATGAGATCCTCCCACCTCAACCTCTTGAGCAGCTGGGACTACAGGTATGCATCACCACACCTGGCTCCATATATATATATATATATATTTATAGTAGAGATGGGGTTTCACTATGTTGACCAGGCTGGTCTCAAACTCCTGACCTCCAGTAATCCACCTGCCTCGATCTCCCAAAATGCTGAGATTATAGGCATAAGTCACCAGGCCTAGCCGATAACTCAGCTTTTGAGTAACTATCCTTGGGGCCAGTAAACATTTTATATTAACCTATTATCATAAAATTACAAAACAAAATATACCATTTTAGCCATTTTTAAGTGTCTAGTTCAGTGGCACTAAGTGCATTTGTGCAATTGTGCAATCATCATCACTGTCCATCCCCAGAACCTTTTCATCTTCACAAAATGAAACTCTGTCCCCATTAAATATTCACTCCCCATTTCCCTTCCCTTATCCCCTGGCAGCCCCCATTCTACTTTCTGTCTCTATGAACTTGACTACTCTAAGGACCTCATATATGTGAATCATACAGGTCTTACTCTTTTGTTACTCGTGATTTCACTTGGTATAATGTTCTCAAGGTTTACCCATATTCTAAATGTCAAAAACTCCTTCCTTTTAAGAGTGTGGAATATTCTATTGTATGAATGCACCACAATTTATTTATCTGTTCATCTATCTGTGGACTTGGGTTGCTTCCATCTTTCAGATATTGTGAATAATGCTGCCAAGAACGTGGCTATACAAATATCTCTTTGAAACCCTGCTTTCAGTTCTTTTGGGTATGCCCAGAAGTGAAATTTCTGCATGGTATGGTAATTCTACTGCTACTCTTTTGAGGAATCACAACACTGTTTTCCACAGTCACTGCCTCATTTTACATTTCCATCAGCAATGCACAAAAATCCCAGTTTTTCCACATTCTCCCCAACATTTATTATTTTCTTTCTTCCTTTTTGATAATAGCTACCCTCGTGGGTGTAAAGTAGCATCTCATTGTGGTTTTAATTTATATTTCTCTAGTGATTAAGGATATTGCAACCACAGGACCAGCTCAAATTGATGCAGCCCTGGCTTGTGCAACGGGAAAAGGCTTCCACCTAATTGTTAACACCACCTTCCCAGCAGACCGGCTGCACTGGCACCGCCTGGGATTAGTTAGAAATGCAGTAAAACTCAACCCACCACTCAGATGAGGGAAGACAGATGTTGAGTGTTGTTTCCTGTCCTCTTGTGAGATGATTCACTATAAATCTTTTTCTTTTCTCAAAAAACAGTGCCGTTGGATCAGCTTCAAAACACATCAAGGATAAGCCCCTTGCATGGTCGTAAAAGTGACCATCTTTTATGTCCTAATTGCCATTTATGTATTTTCTTTAAAGAAATATGTACTCAAGTCAATTTCCCATTTTTTAATCAAGCTGGTTTGTGTTGTTGATTGCAGGAATTATTTATATGTTTTGGATATCAATCCTGTATCAGATATATGATTTGAAACTACTTTCTACAGTTCTATGGGTTGCCTTTTCATTCCACTGATAGTGCTCACTGATATATGAAAAATTTTAATTTTAGTGAGATCTAATTTATCTTTCTTTCTTTCATTGTCTGTGCTTTTGGTATCATCCAAAAAAATCCAAGAAATTATTGACAAATCCAACATCATAAAGGTTTCTCCCATTTTTTTCCTGAGAGTTTTATAGTTTTAGGTTTTACCTTTCAGTCTTAGGTCTATTTTAAGTTAACTTTTGCATACAAGGCGAGATAAAGGTCTAACTTTGTTCGTTTGTATGTGGATATTCATTTTTCCCAGGACCATTTGAGAAATAGCCAGTAGACTCTTAACCACACAATTTTACTGTGGCCAGAAACTCTTTTACTCCAAGCATTTAATCTCCCTTCTTTGAAAATATATCACAATTTTCAGCTGAGATTTCTCTTCTGCAGGTAGGTATTGGCATGTGACTAAAATCATGCCAGTAAAACAGAAGCAAATGTGCACATGTACCTCTAGAAAGGCTAATTACAAAGAATACACTTGGTGTGACACAAACCTTTTTATCTTTCACTCCTTCTGCCATCAGTCTGGAATCTGCATGTCATAATTAGTATTACCTTGAACAAAGAAATGACCGTGAGCTAAATGACAGGGTGATGGTAGCCCAGGTCCCTGCAGACAATGTGGAGCTGCCATATCAGCTTTGAATCACCCTATGACATTAAATTCCATCATGTTTGAGCCACTCTCGATTTATGTTTTCCTGTTGCACGCAGATGACCCGAACCCTTTGTAAGGTTAATTTATGTGTTCTTTATAATGCACATATTTAAAGTACACATTTGTATGAGTTTCAGCAAGTGTATATTTCTGTAAAACTACTGCCACATTCAAACTGCGAAATATTTTCATCATTCCCAGAGACTTTTCTGTCATCATTTGCAGTTCTTCTCTCCCTCTGCCCCAGGACCCAGGCAGTCACTGATCTTGTGATTTTTTTTTTTTTGTCACTGTAAATTAGTTTGCCTTTTATAGATTTTTCATAAGTAGAATCATACAGTACATATTCTTTTGCATCAGGTTTCTCTCAACTAGCATAATGATTTTGACATTTATCTATGTTGTGTGCATCAAAAGTTTGTTCCTTTTTAATGCTGAGAGTTGTCCATACTATGGATATACTACAATTTATCCATTCACTTCTTGATGAATATTTGAGTTGTTTTCAGTTTCTAGCCATTGTGAATAGAGCTTTTATTAAGTTTATATCAAAATATTTGCAGACATGTAACGTGTTTTCCTTCCTCTTGGGATTTCTGGAGAAGTGAAATAACTAAGTTTTATAATAGGTGTGTGCTTAAGCTTTTGAAAAATTATCCAAGTTTTCAAAGTGGCAGCACATTTTTGTTACCATCTGTGTGTGTGTGTGTGTGTGTGTGTGTGTGTGTGTGTGTGTAAAACAAGGAACTGGCTCAATGGATGCAGTCCAGTGTAATACACCTACCACCAGCTGACTGTTCACTATCAGAAATGATGCCATCTGGGAGGCTCAGTGCTTGCCTCTGCTGTTGGCAGGTCAGACACTCAACAGTGACTATATCCAGATCGGCCTTGGTGAGTGGAAGTCCGTGTTGCTGAGTCCATGCATAACTTACATCCCTGCCACCATAGCCACTTTGTTCATGAACCCATTGGAAGATGAAATTGTAGCAGGGGAAAGATTGAGCTGACTGTTATCCACAAAATGAATCATATTATCCACTGGATTATTAAAGAAGTCCTCTCTTAAATGCAGAAACATGGTAGATCATAATAGAAATTCTATCCTATAATTTAGAAAAACACATTTGTATCATTCTTCAAATTTTTTACTAAAGAGTAAGATACATTGTCCAAGATGGAAGCGAAATCTTATGCATTTTCCTTACACAGAAGGAGCCCGAACTGGCAGGTAGGGACCTGCCTCCCAACAAGTTCCATCACTGTCTTGCTAAGTCCACTGGGGCAAGGCATTTACCACTCTGAATCTCCAGTTTTCATCTGTCAAAATCCTTAGTCTCATTTGGGCCAGGGACTACTAAAGCTTACTTCGCCTTGAAAATCATATTTCCTACTTCTACTAAATTTTTATACTCTTTAAAGACGACTAAAACTCTCTATTAGGAATATAAGCAAAATAACATGTTTTTTCCTAATGAAATCTTATAGATCCATAAATCACTTACAGCCTTTGGAATGGAAACTTCCTTCAGATTCTGAAACACTGTAACTCATTTTAAGCTTTCTTTTTTTCTAGCATACAGAAAAAAGTCATAAGTAAGAAAACTGGAGAGAAAATGCTTTTTTTTTTTTCCACCAAAGTTGCCATTCCATTTTCACTTGAAAAAAAAGCTAAAAATATCAAAATTCCAAAAGAAAACTGGTTTTTCTGCTACTCTGAAAATTGGTGGCAGAAAGTTTGCAAAATGTTCACACACACCTGGACATCGGGTCACCTTTGGCCCTTTGCACTTCCCTCAAGGGCACTTGTTCTGGCCACTCCTTCCCTCACAGATGCCTCAGGAAGCCACGTACTCCCAGCTTTATTCTGGACTACAGAGAACACTAGTCAGGAGTTGGAGGCAAAATCTTTCCAAAGAACCATGCCAACAAATAGTCTACCTTTCTTCAATAAAAGCCAATGTCTATTTATAGGACAAACATGCTTTCTAAAAATTGAGACTGCCGGCAGGCAGGGTTACAACATTTATTATTCTGGTGACTTCTGGTCTTATCCTGATGCTCTGATGTGGTTCCTTATTGCATTCAACAAACCTATACTGAATCACTTCTGAACTCTTGTACCTCTGCAAGGTAATATGGATTCAGTCTACTAATTTTATAGTTCCTCCCCTTGGAGAGGTTCTTGGTTTATTGGATCAGTCAGACATTTAGAGAATAACGTAATCAAACAAAATTGAGTACCATTTGTTCCCCCAGTTTGTTTAAAAAAAAAAAAAAGTTTAACAGTTCTTTTTTGAGGAGGGTATGGAATAAGGAGATTGTCTGTACTGACCTCAGCCATGACTCTTGTGTCTCTGGTGAACCAGCCCCTGAGGCCAACCCTTTTATCCAGTGATGATGGGTGTTCTCCTGGTGACTGTTTAACCTGTCTCTACTGCATTGGACTGAGCGTGGGCATCCTGGATGCCCGTGTCCTCGTCTGACATAGCTACTCCTCTGCCACTGCAGGGCCTTTCCTCCATCAGTGTCAGCGCATCAATCCTGGGCTGAACTTTTCCATGTTTCCCTCCTCCAAAAGAGCACACAGACATTCTAAGCACTTCTGCGTCTGCCTGACTTCAACCAGAATTGTCTGTGGACTAAGGTAGCTAAGATGTAGAGGGAGAAGCATGATCCTTAAGCCAGGCTGATCTAGTTCTTACTGAAACCACTTAACCAGCACTGTCATCTTGGGTAAGTTACTAAACTTTTTTGAGATGAGTTTCCTGTTTGATAAAATGAGGGAAATAATATCCACCTTAGAGGGATGTTGTAAGGATTGACTTAAATCGTTACTACACAGTGTCTGGCACAAATTTGTTATCAATTAAGGTCATTTAGTAGACGCTGCCTCTTTTGAGAGGTAAAGTGACCCTCCAGGTCAGGGCAGATCCTCTCCTCTAGATTTAGGTACTCTGAGTTTCCATTCTTCATTTAAGAGACTCAGTAGTATTACCTTTTCTACTGGGCTATATAAAGTCTTTGGCAAGGATTATGTTACTTTATCTCTTAAGTACCTAGCAAAATACTTAGCACATAGTACAATTCTGCAAAACCAAAATATACTAAAAATTCTAGGCTAGCTTTGACTGACTTGTCAAGCCAGAATGAGTCAGGCCATGGTCCTTCCATTTCCACCTCCAACTCTCTGGATGTACACTTCTCCAGGCATCCCTGATGCATGAGTTTCATCATTTGCTTGAGTAGATTGGTAACTCTGTTGTCCATACCTAATTTCCTAAAGAATATGTACTCTCTCCCGCATTTATGCAAATAGTAGCAGACATAACAGACATTTATGCACATAGCAGCAGCTCTTTTTTCATAACAACTAA
Source organism: Cebus imitator (assembly GCF_001604975.1). Taxonomy (NCBI): domain Eukaryota; kingdom Metazoa; phylum Chordata; class Mammalia; order Primates; family Cebidae; genus Cebus; species Cebus imitator. The sequence goes on along the minus strand of NW_016107587.1, from coordinate 2,908,577 downwards.
ATACAAGTTTCCATATTGCTCACTTGTAAAACAAACTTACGCCCTGTCCTACATTGGTTAAGTTATTCCTATTTAGATACCATACCCCTGACTTAACACCATTTTTTGTGTATGAGGTAAGAATATTTAACATGAGGTTTACTCTCTTAACAAAATGTTAAGTAAAAAGTTAATACGATGTTATTAACTATAGGCAAAATGTTGTACAGCAGATCTCTAAAACTTATTCATCTTACTCAGTGGAAATTTTATAACCCATTGATTAGCAACTCCAGTTTCCTTACCCCTCCAGGCCATGGCAACCGCTCTCTGCTTCCTGAGGTATTTTAGATACCTCATTTATGTGCTGAATTTGTCATTCTGTGACTGGCTTATTTCACTTAACATCTTGTCCTCCAGGTTTATCCAAATCCGGATGGCAGAATTTCCTTCTATTTTAAGGCTGAATAGTAATGCACTGTGTATATACCACAATTTCCTTATCCATTCCGCCATCGGTGGATCCTTAGGTTGTATCCACATCTTGGCTGTTGTGAATAATGAACATGGAAGTGCAAATACCTCTTCAAGATGTTTATTTCCATTATTTTGAATACATATCCATAAGTGGGATTGATGGATCATATGGTAGTGCTATGTTTCACTAGTTGAGCGATTTTCATGTTGTTTTTCATAGCAACTGCACCATTTTACATTATCACCACAAGGGTGCATGAGTCCCAATTCCACATTCTTGTTAACATTTATCATATATTATGTATATAATGATAATATATCATATATAAAAATAGCTATCCTAACAAGTATAAGGTGGTATCTCATTGTGATTCTGATTTGCATTTCCTTAGTATAGATTCAATGTAAAATCCTTGTCAAAATTCTGTATTCTGTACAGAAATAGATGCAAAAATCTTAAAATTAATATGGAATCACAAAAGATCTTGACTAGCCAAAACAATCTTGAGAAAGAAAACAAAGCTGAAGTCATCACACTTCCTGATTTCAAAATATATGTGGCACTGGTGTAAAGATATCTAGGCAAATGGGACAGAGTAGAAATCCCAGAAATAAAACATGCATATATGGGCAACTGATCTTTGATAAAAGTGACAAAAATACATACAAAGGATAGTCTCTTCTACATGGTGCCAGGAAAACTGGATATATACATGCAAAGAAGGAAATTGGACCCCTCTCTTACGTGATAGAAAAAAATCAACTCAACATGTAAAATTTAAATGTAAGATCTGAAACTATAAAACTTCTAGAAGAAAGCATAGGAGAAAACAGTCATGACATTGGTCTTAGCAATTATTTCATGTGTCTGACACCAAAAACACAAACAACAAATGCAAAAATAGATAAACGCAGCTATATCAAACTACAAACTTTCTGCACAGCAAAAAAATAATTAATATTTATCTCTAAATAATTAGAGATAAGGGAATCTACAGAATGAGGGGAAATATTTGTAAGCCATATACCTAATAAGGAATTAATATCTACAATATGTAACGAGATTCCTGCGATTCAATAGTAAAAAGCAACAGCAATAGCAGCAAAAGACCAAACAGCCAGTAAAGACATGAGACTCGAACAAATGGAACCCAATTAAGAAAGAACTTGAATAGACATCTCTCCAAAAACATATGCAAATGGCTATCGAGTATATGAAAAGACTTTGCTTTCCCAAGTACTACCACCTAAATTCTGGACTCTTGGGAAAATAGACTTAAGCTTTCTAGAACTCTTTTTTATCCCTGGCTGGCTTTTGTCCCCTTTTGGTTCTTTCCATTTTCTAGAAAAGTATCTGCATTGGGACTATTTCCTTCATTATAGCCCCAAATGTTATAATATATTGCTATTTTCCTGGGCCCAGAAACTGTAGAATAAGTATATGATACATTTCAAAATCAACTGACATTAAAGATTCTCCAAAGTCCAACTCCAAAAACCTTCTGATGAATTTTAGATATTCTTTTTTTTCCAAGTTTTTAATTTTTTTTATTTCAGTAGGTTTTTGGGGAACACGTGGTGTTCGACTACATGAATAAGTTCTTTAGCGGGTGATTTCTGAGATTTTGGTGCACCCATCACCCAAGCAGTGTACACTGTACCTTATGTGTAGTCTTTTATTCCTTGCCACCCCTCACCCTTTCTCCCAGGTTTTGGGAAAATGCAAAAATTTGTTACTAGATGTTTTCCTTTCAGAAACAAAAAGTGAAGAAAACTCCTTGGTCCTGAATTTCCTTCCAAAAGGATGTAACTGGACAGCTTAAAATAAAGCAACCTTCATCTTTTGATGCATGGAAAGACGTGGCCCAGTTCATTACTCATGGGTATGAAATCCTATTGAAAGAGGCATGCTGTCTGCTGGAATCACTTGGCAGCTCTTAATGGCTTGATTCAGGCAGCTCATCCTCTGGGAAGCGTGTCTTCATGCCAGGAAACCTGAGCTCACTTCCTTCTCCCTGCCAGTCACCCACCCACATGGATCCCTGTCACAGGCCCCTGCTCTCCCACTCCAGCTGCCCACCTGCTCCTTTCTCAGCTCTCCTCTCATCAAAGCTATCTTTGTTCCTCTCTCTCAGCACCAGGCATCCCCTTTAATGGCATAACTCTCTGTCCAAACCAGATAACATGTGTCCTTATTTCTCATGCACATTTCCGGACCCTTGGCAGTTCAACTTTCCCGACTCACACGCTCCGGCCCCTCCTTCCCATCGCCTGAGCTTTCCTTTCCCTCCCTCTCTGCTGATTCTATATTTCCCCCTCTTGTCCCGCACTGCCCTGTCTTCCCATCCGCCCCGTCACTCCCCTCTCTCAGGAAAGGCTCCGGTTGTTCTTTTGTAATTCTGTTAATTACCCAACGTTTTTCTTCTCTCACCACTCCCCTACCTTTCTGTACACCCACCTCTGCCCCATTTCCACAGGCCACAACTGCTCTTTGCTCCCTCGTCTTGATTTCGCTTCAACTTTCTACTTTTCATTCTATCTGAAGTTGACAAATGGGTTCATGGTGCTCTGAATTTTAACACAGCCTTGTCCTTTGATCACCTTGGCTAAACCTCAAACTCTCAGGCTGACACGCTACCACCATCTCCCTTCTGCAGTGAAGGCCTCTGTACTTGGTTAGTGAACCCCAGTGGTGGAGGCAGCAGGCCCAGCGCCCTGGGAGGAGCCCAGGTCCCGTCTGCCCACTGCCTGCTTTGACGTCTTTCCTTGCAGCTGGCCTCGTGATGGAAGGCCTTTTGGCAGGGATCTCATTCTCCAGTCTCACCCCTGTGGATCCCTGCCTGCAAATCCAATTTTTCTTTCACCCCATCCCTCCCTCCTCCACCTTACCTTCCCTCTATGTCTTCCTTTTCTTCCCTTTATTTTTGGACAAGAGAAAAAATGCATAAAATCTGTCTTGTTCCTATTGTTTTCCTAAAGCTACACGTTTGTGGTCTCACAATCGTGTTGTGTGGTGGGAAACTGTTCTCCACACTATAAGATGTTTAGCTCCAGCCCTGGTTTCTTCCACTAGACGCCAGTAGCTGCCTCCTTGTGCACCTCCCCAACTGGGGCAGCCACCAGGGTCTCCACGTTGCCACATGCCCCCACGGTATGAGAACCACTGTCTTCAAGCAGCACGTGAGTCGTGAGTGGTTCCATTCTTCAGCAGGAATTAGACAACAGATTCCTGAGGATTCTTTGTGGAGCAATTCCAGGAGGAAGTAAGTCAGCAAGGGAGCTTGGGAAAGGCCATGGCTAAAGGAGAGTCATGGGTCTGGCCCCGCCTGCCATGACTGCCGAACGGGCACACCTGGATGTGATGTTTGCTGCACAGCCTCGGGCCCCTCCTCTGTAAGATGCTCATTGCTTTCATCCCACTTGTCCTCTTTTTGCTGAGAAGGGTGGCCAGAGTGTGCTTTCACAGGGACTCAGGGAAGGGAACGGGGAGGGAGTCAAAGCCAATGAGGACTGTGGATGGGAACAGCCAACGTGAGTGCTGCAGAGCTGGACCCTGCCGGACAAGGTGGAGGCCGAGGGAGGCCCCGTGAGAACCGTGAAGTGAGCACATTTATGCTGAAAGGGGAGGAGGCCGGGAGAGCTAAGAGGAGGAGGGTGGTCCAGACAGATGGGCCAGGAAGGACGGGGCCAGCACAGCGCTCAGGATGGCCTGGGTTGGGAAAGGGTGTCCTTCATTTCTAGGCTTGAGAAGAGAAGGGAAGGAAAAAGGAGAATGAAATGTGTGAGTGCGGGGGGAGTAGGAATTTGAGGGAATCGGTCATTGACAAACCTCAGGTTTTTTTATATAAGCCGAGAAGCCCAGCCCCCTTCCTTGTGTTAAGGGGAGAAGGTGGGTCTTGGGGGGCTTGAAGTCCAGTTTGGATCAGCCCCTGAGGGAGATGACAGAGACCAAAGAGCAGGAAGGTTTGATACCAAGGGTGGGAAAGGGGCACTGGCTGGTTCTGGTCCTGGCCTCCAAAGCTGTGAATCCTCTTCCCCGAGGGCCCTGCCTGACTCAGGCACTCTCAGACAGCCCCATCCAGTTGATGTCTAAGATGTAGTTTCCTGCTACAGAAAAGATGGTACAGAAATACAAAGTCACTCTGTGTTCTTTCAGTTCCGCAGAGCTGAAAGAGAAAAACAATTCAGGACCAGAGGCACAGTCTGTGGGTTTTGTTTTTGTTTTTGTAATTTTATTTTTCTAAACCATTGGAATTACCAAATGTTGGTTGACGTTGGGACTCTTTGAACTGAGGGGCTTAGGATGGAAAGATGAGATTTTCCTGCCCATATCTGGTTCTACTTTTAAAAAATGCAATCAAATGTAGAGATTAACAGTGAAGACAGGTAGAAGGAGCTAGTAGACCCCTCTAAACAGAGACCCTGCTCGTAGCTCAACACATCTTTGCAAACTGAGTGGCACTTCCCTGACCCCTGGGTGCCCCATATGCACAATTATCACAGTGAAAATTAATGGGAGTGTGTTTAAACCCTGGGAATGACATGCAATATATTATAGTACATGTGTACATGCACATCCTGGGGGTGTAGTTGCCAGACACAAAGCCACGCACACAATTACATGTGCATGGCCAGTTCCCCTCCCACAACAGATCTGTTTCCCAACACCCATACACCACACGGTTCCCCAACACCCATGTAAGTGGTGGCCTCACACCCATACGTGTGCAGACATCCCACCCTCTCCTGAGACAGCCCAAGGTTGTGCTCACCATCACCATCTTTCAGCCACAAACTCTATGCTCTGCATCCCATTCCAACTCACATTGTCTCTCTCTGTCTCTCTCTCCCATTGTCTATTCTTCTCGCATTTTCTTGTGTGTTCTTAGGTACTGCTTCTCGACTCCCATAGGGGTACTGCCAATCCTCCCATGTCTACATGAATATTTACACACAAGCCCAGATGTCAAGGTTCTCACGCACTTCATAAATATCCCTCAGGCCTGCACACCATTCTCTCTCAAGCTAGCTCACCCCCCAGAGCAGAACTCCCTGCTCTTCTACCCCCTTCCGCCTTCTTCCATCCTCCTGAGCACCCCTGTCTTCACCCTGAGCCCCACATATGCACCCCCACTCCCCACACACAGCACAGATCTCACGCTGCCTCATGCTGATTCTCACTCATGCATATCCTCTCAAGCACAGTCTCCCACAGTTATCCCTTAAAAACACACACACACACACACACACACACACACACACACACTTCTTGACACCACATGCCTCCAAACATGCCGCCCATGCCTGTTCCTGGACACCGTTCACATCTAGACCCACCCCCCTACACACACAGCCCCCCTTTCCACAAAACTCTGTAATAAGCCCTCCACATGTCACCTCTCACACTCACGCTCATCACCTAAAGCACCCACACCCTCTTTCTCACATGGACACACCCATCTTCCATAGACACGCTTCTTCACCCATAAAGTAGCCCAGTTCTAGGCAGTATATTAAGCTAAGACAAAAATATTCAATGAAAAACATCACATTGGATTTTTAGTTCTGGAGCGATGGAGCAGACACGCTTTTCCCTATTCTTATCACTAGAGTATAAAAAACAAACCTCTGGAGATTATGTGCCGAAACCTGAGAAAACACTGAAAGAAGGAGAGAAGCTAGACCTGCCCAGACCTCCGGACCTGGGGATTGACATGTTGATGAAGTTCTTGAGTTTTCTTTTTGTCTCTTATGTCTCAGACTTGGAGCTGGAGAAGTCAGGAACTTGGAAACTCCAATAGGAACAGGCAACAAGAGTACTAACAAAAGCCTCTCCTTCGAACCAAAGGACCAGAAAAGGGGCAGCCTAGCAAGACAGAAAACTACTCGAGCTGAACACCACAGGAAAACTGAGGCCACCACCTCTACCACAGAAGCAAAGACCAAGGTGGGAATCCACACTTCTACCTGTGACAAGAAACCTGGACACTGCTAACAGGGGGACCAGAGAAGACCTGGGAGGGGGCTGAGACATGCACCCCTGCCAGCAGGTGGGAAACTCTCCATCTTCATCTGGGAGGCCACCTGGGAGCCAGGACTTCCATCCACATCTAGCAGTAACAAGGGGGTGACCCCTGCCTGCTGGAGTGGCCTCAGAGGGGCATAGTGGAGAGTCAGGACCTTTCCCAATTCCCTGTAGCCACAAGGGCACCCTCCACTTCCTGTGTCAGTGGAGGTCACATGAGAACAATCGTGAGGCACCCTGCCCTTCCCACGCAGGGTGGGAGCCACTGAGGCCCAGTGAGAAACCAGAAATTTCACCCCCACCCAGCAGTAAAGAGGTGCCCTTCCCCCACTGAATGCCCTCAGAGGCTCAGTGGGGAGCCCAGACTTCTACCCCCACCTGGGAATAATGCAGTGCTGTCCCCACTTCCCCACCAAAGCACTGTCAGAGAAGTCATGAGAGAAGATTTAAATGAGATTCAGAATCTCACAAAATAATATCCAAATCATGTGGGTTTCAATGGAAAATAATTCATCCAATTAGGAACCAAGAAAATCACAATTCAAATGAGAAGAGACAACCAACAGACAACACAGCTGAGATGAGCCAGTGTTAGAAGTACCTGACGAGCATGGAAAGCAACTGTCATAAAACACTTCAGTGAGAAATTGCAAACATACCAAAAACTAATAGAAAGCCTTTGCCGGGAATCAAAAATAGAAACAAGAACCAAATATTAATTTTAGGACTGAAAAATATAACAGCTGAAATAAAAGGCTTAGTGGTTTGGATCTGTCTAGGTTCATTTAGTGTTGTGATAACAGAATAGCTGAGGCTGGGTAACTGGTAAAAGAGATTTATTTGGCTCACAATTCTGATGGCAGGTGGGTTCAAGATTGGGCAGCTGCATCTGGTGATGGCTTCGGGTTGCTTCAACTCATGGTGGAAAGCAGAGGGGAGCTGACATGTGCAAAGGGTTCAAATAGAGAGAGACAAAGCAAGGGAGAGAAGCCAAGGAAGCCAGACTCTTTTTAACAACCTGCTCTTGGGGGAACTATTGCATTGCCAAGGGAGCAAGAACGTCATCACACCTGCCCAAGGGCAGTAATCTGTTCACAAGAAATCCTCCCACATGACCCAGATATCTCCCACCAGGCCCCACCCTCTATCATACCTACATTGGCAATTAAACTTCAAAATGATTTTGGGCAGGGGCAGGCCACATCCAAACCATCACAAGACCAACAGAAAAACTGGAGAGGACAGAAGAAAGTATTAGTGAACTTGCCAATAGAACAACAGGAGTTACTCAGCCTGGACAACAGAGAGAAAATAGGCCAAAAAAAAAGAGCCTCAGAGTCATGTAAGACTCTATGTAAAAAGTTTAACATTTGTGTCACTGAAGTCTCAAAAAGAGAGGAGAAGAAGAGTGAGACTAACAAGACAATTGGCAAAATAATGGCTGTGTTCCAAATTCAGAATGGGGGTAAAAATAATCCCAAATTTGGCAAAAGGCACAATCTTATAGATCAAAGAAGATGAATGAACCTCAAACAGGATAAAACCAAGATATTGCAGCCAAGACATATTTTAATCAAACTCATGAAAAGTAAGACAATGAAAAATCTTTAAAGTTGTGAAAGGTAGGAGGAAAGCTTACCTTTAGGGAGAAAACTGTTCAATGACAGTGGTTTTCTCATCAGAAATTAGAAAGACCAGAAGTAAGTCGCACAGCTTTTTTAAGTGCTGAAAGAAAAAAGTCATCAATCCAAAATCCTATTATCACAAAAATATCCTTCAAAAATGAAAAGATTCTCAGATGAAGAACATTCTCAGATGAAGAACACTTTTTAAACAGACTTATTCTAACAGAATAACTAAAGAAAATTCTCTAAACTGAAAACAACTTTTTTAAAGAAGTGTCAGGAAAAAAGAACATGAAAGGAGCAAAAAAATATGGGTAAATATAATACACTTTCCTTACCTCCTTACATTTCTAATTCATGTTTAATCTTTGAAACAACAGAAATTCCAGCGCTGCCTGATGACGTTAATGCTTTAAAGGTGATACCTAACATAATTTTATTATTAAGGAGAGAGCATAAAAGGAGGTAAAGTTTCTATACTTTACTACTAATAGAACTGTTCAAATGATGACCCAGTAGACTATGTTACATATATATACTATTTTTAAACCACCAAAAACACTAAAGTAATACACTAAAAACTTTATAGACACATCAAAACAGAATTCTAAGTAATAGTCAAGTAACACACATGAAGGCAATAAAAAAAGTGAAACACAGGGAGAACAAAAAATTTACAGGCATTGGAAAAGAGGGAAAAAGTCAGTGGTTTTTTTAAAGTAAAGCATAATTAAAAAGTGAATATCCAGTATATAGGTATAAAGACAATATAAAGAAAAAGCTATTTTTAACTACCATCAAACATTTAAGATGAATCTCATTACAGCAGCATTAAAATTTCAAATATGTATGAATAAATCGAATGAGAGATGTAAAATGTATACCAGGGAAACACTAAAAATAATTTATTGAGAAAAATTAAAAGATCAACATAAATAGAGGCCTGTAGCAGAGTCCTGGTTTAAAAGACACAATAGTGAGAGGATGTCAATGGGCCTTAAATTGATCTGTAAATTTAATACATTCACAATTCAAATCCCAATATCATGTAGGTGTTACAGCATTTATAATGCAGAATAGTTTCACTGCCTGAAAAATTCACAATGTTCTGCCTACCTGTCTCTCCTTCCCCCTCTAATCCCATGGCAACCACTGATCTGTTTACTGTCTCTATCGTTTTGCCTTTTCCAGAATGTCAGTAGTTACAATCATATGGTATGTAGCCTTCTCAGTTTGGCTTCCTTTACTTAGTAATATCCATGTAAGTTCCCTTCATGTCGTCTTGTGGTTTAATGACTCATTTCTTTTTAGCACTGAATAATATTCCATTGTCTGCATGTGCCACGGCTTATCCATTTACCTACTGAATGATGACTTTTTTGCGTCCAAATTTTGACAATTATGAATAAAGCCTCTATAAACACCTGTGCAAGGGTTTTTGTGTGGTCATAGTCCGTTAACTCTTTGGGGCAAATACCAAGAAGCACAATTGCTCGATTGTATGTTAAGAATATGCTTAGTTTTATAAGAAACTGACTAATTGTCTTCCAAAGTGGCACTCCCACCAGCAAGGAGTACTGAGAGTCCTTGTTCTTCGACAACTTCATCAGCATTTGGTTTTTTTAATTATTTGGTTTTTGCCATTCTACTATATGTATAGTGGTTTCTCATTATAGTTTTGATTTTTGATCGCCTAACATGTGATGTTGAGTATTTTTTGATATGCTTCGTTGCCATTTGTATATCCTCTTTGCTGAAGTGTTAGTCCATATATTTTTGCCACTTTTTGTTGGGTTGTTTGTTTTCTTACTGCTAAGTTTTAAGAACTCTTCATCTATTTTGGATATAAGTTCCTTTTATGTGTTTGGCAAGTATTTTTTCTAGTCTGTGGCTTATATTCTCATTCTTTTCCAGACTTCTGTCATATATATCTTCTCAATTATCTTCTCACAGTCTATGCTCATCTTTTCGTTCATTTGACAGTGTCTTTCTCAGAGTCCAAATTGTGCATTCTAATGAAATACAATGTATTGAGTTCCTTCTTCCATGAATCATGCTTTTGCTTTTGTGTCATATCTAAAGAGTCATTGCCACACTCAAGGTCATCTACATTTTTTCTGTGTTATCTACCAGAAGTGTTATAGTTTTGATTTTTTTGCTTAGGTCTATTAAGTATTCAGAATACATTTTGGAAAGGGTATAAGGTATGTGGCTAGATTTATTATTTTTCACATGGATGTCCAATTTTTCCAACACCATTTGTTGAAAAGACTATCTTTGCACCTTTGAATTGCCTTTGCTTCTTTATCAAAGCTCAATTGAATATTTGTTTGGGTCTGTTTTGGGGCTGTCTTTTCTTATTCATTGATCTATTTGTCTATTCTTTCACCAATATCATACTGTCTAGGTTACTGTGGCTTCTTAAAGTCTTAAGTAGTATCAGTCCTCTGGGCATCCTTCTCCTTCAGTATCATATTGGCGCTTCTTAGTTTAGAATCACAATTTAACTTTATGACACTTGTTTTACAGATAAAAGAAGAAACTGGGACTCAGAGAAATTATGTACTTTGTTCAGAGTCATCCATGTGGTAATGGACAGACCTGTACTTCCTGTCTCCTCAGACTTAGGTTGGACTTATTTTGAATCAAAGCAAGTCCTGTGAGAAAGTAAGTATTAAATTCACCCCATTTAGTAAATGTCTATTCTCTTTCTACTTTCTCACATTATCCATTTTACCTACCTTCTCTGCAATTGCACAGTAGTAGAGAAAAATGCCTTCTTGACCTTAATTGAAAGTACAGAATGTTCTAAAACTTCAACAAGTTTGAAATTTCTACATTTCAAAACTCTCAACTAAAATGTGCTATTATTTCTGCAGGCTTCTGCCCTCTACAAGCCAAGAGGAATGTCTAGAAATGAGAGAATAGACCACTCTAAATATTAAACTTCTATTTTTTAAAAGTCCTAAAAACTGAGAAACACCATGTACCAAAGCTTCACCAAAATGAAGGAAACATAAATTAGAGAAGTGAACAATGAATTGTATTGTGTTTGCGAGTAGCTCATAATTCTGCACATTTTTATCGTACAATCATAGCCACTTCAGACAAACCAACGAATAAGCCAAGCCCATCTCAAGGCAGAGACAGAGACACATAAACATATCCCAAATTTATAAATAAATAGAACATTCAATTAATAACAATCCATATTTCTTTGCTGTCAACAAGAAACCAAAACAATTTGTGAACTGAAAAATGTTCTCATTTTGATCATCAACGTTTATGAAGTTTATGTTATTTGTCCTTGTGGTTGACCTTGAGAAAGCAAGATGGGTTAGGCATGGCCATTGTCCTTAAGACATTTACCTCCAGGAGCAATACAGGCACACGCAAATCACAGTAAATATGTCACAAGCTACCATGGAAGCATGAGCCAAGAGCTGATGAGAGAACACAGTGTGAGAGTACATGTCAGAGAAGGCTTTGTTAAAAGGTTGATGCCACCAAGCCCTGCTTTCTGCAATACTGCTCAGCTGCAAATGTGGAGAACTTCAACCCACTAGCATAGTTTGTGAGACAGTACAGGCAAAAGAAAGGTACTTATTAAGAATCTCATTGGTGCAAGACGCTGGGACTTTGAACTAGTCTGTGGCCTTAATTCCATAGAGGATGTGAAATAATCTGGTCATAGCACTGACCCCAACCCCATTCCTGCACAAGCCCCTCTCTGTCCTTGTTCCCCTTGGCCTGAAACACTAAACTTAAGCCTCATCCTGGTGGATCAGGACAGACCAGGTAGCCTCTGCCTTTCAATAACCCATCCACCTGCATCCAAATTCCCAAGCCATCAGCTCTGATGGCACTCCAAACCATCACCCACATCGAGCCTGACTCACTCTGGGAGCCTTCACATATGACTCTGGGTGTTGAACCTTAAACCGTTGGCGATTCTCAGGCTGTTCACTGCTGTTTGATCCAGGCTGCTATTTTATCAAGCACTGCTGTCCATAATTCCTCTACTTTGTCTTTTTCTGACTACCTCAATTCTGTATGCCTCCACACTCCCATCTAAGCATTACTGCCTTTCCCAGCCTGGACAGCCAAATTGACTGACTGACTGGCTATTAGACCACTGGCCTCAAGGTGAAGGTCACAGGTTATAGATTATTATTCAGCTTTGCTAATTTGGCCCTTGATACAGCTGAAGGTAATTTGTCCTCTCACCTATAAGAAAGTTGGGGTGACCAGAATTTCCTCTTTGCCTCTCCCAACCACTGGCTTTATTCCCTCTTTCATTCATTCACAAGTAATTGTGGATGAGACTTCTTGCCCTGCTCTGGCCTGAGTACGGAGTGCACAGTGGTGAACATTGCTGCCCTCTCTGGAGCAGACTCCAGACTTCCACAACCCTGCCCCACACATGGACCACATTCCTAGGCTTTTTCAGACTGGGGCTGAAAGAGAAAGAGCCAGAACTCAGAGGCTCTGCGGACACTGGATTTGGACTGAGGATTGTACATTTGGGGAATTCAGGTTAACCATTAATTAGATCTTTTCAACTACCCCTCAGGGAACCTGCAAGCACAGTGACCACATCTGTCTGTGTGGGTTATGCCTGGTGGTGTTTGCTCTGCATTTTGAAGGATTAGTGAAAAATCCCAGAAATAAGAGAAAAACTTATTCCAGAAAGAGGAAACATCAAAGTCAAAAGTAAGATGGTAATCCATAAATACAAATGATGGATTTATGTTTGTCAATCCTACTGTTGAGAGTGAAAGATAATACAGTATCTTCAGCACTATCGTTAAAGTGACTTAAAACAAGTCACTGTGCTGATTCCATTGTAAGAGAAAGAATAAGGTCTAATGTCTTTCTCTAACGTGAGTATATTTGTTTTCTATTGCTGACTTAATAAAACTCCACAAACTTAGTGGCTTAAAACAACACAAACTGATTATTTGACAGTGCTAGTTAGCAATCTGAAATGGGCCTCACTGGACTAAATTAAGCTGTCAGTAGGATGGTGCTTTCTTCTGAAAGCACTAGAGGAGAATTTATATTCTTGCATGTCCAGCTTCTGAAGACCACCCACATTTCTTTGTTGGTGGCCTCTTCCTCCTCCTTTGGGGAAAGACGTCTTCTTTCATATCTTATCTCCCTGACCACAGCGGGGAAGTTTTCTTTGTGCTTCAGGATTAATGTGATTATATTGGATCCAGTTGTATAATCAAGAATCATCTCCTCATCTCAAGATCCTTGATCTTCATCGCATCTGCAAAGTCTCTTTTCACATTTAAGTTAACTTTGACTGGCTCCGAGGTCCAGGGCTTGGACATCTTGGAGATGAAGGAGATTGTTCTGCTGACCACAGTGGTGTTAAGAGCCTAAATTTGTATATTTTTCTAGATTAATTTGTGTTATAATTTTAAAGTAAAGGGTACCCTGGAGTTAACTGATTAGATCTAAATAGTTTTATGAGTTTTTCTTAGTTGAAAACTACTAGTTAGTGCCTTAGCTCTTAGCTCATCTCTAAATGTACTAACTGCCTCACCAAAGCTAATAGGAGGTTTAAAAGTTTTAACCTTCCATGAAAATCTGTTGGGGTCACTGTACTGTCCTCCTCTTGTGCTTCCAAGAAACATCCAGCCATGGTTTGAATGATCACTTTCTAGTCATAACTCAGAGCAATAGAAGTGGACTCTAATACAAATAACCCTGAATCACGCAAATGTATAACGGAGGTGCTCCACAGAGCACAGTAATAGAAATTTCAGAAAAACTAAAGAAATTACTGCTTGACATGGTGGCAGCTGGCCTAGTCTTTCCATTTGCAGGTCTTTGTGACCTTGCGGACAGACAGCAACATTCCTCAGTTACAGATCATGCTGCTGTGCCTTGGGTACGGAAAACCACCATGTGCCTAAGTCCTTAATCTGAGTTCCATTGATCAATCTCCATTCTGCCCTGTATTGGAACAGCTACAGCTGTTTCATCAGGAGCAGCCCAGGCGTCATGTGGGTTTATCTGTGCACACGTCAGTGTCTCACTACTGAGAAACTGTGCAAATGGCATTTATGCTGGCCCAGTAGGTGTGTGGCTTAAACACAGGCTTGGCTACAAAGCCAATTCTGTGCTCCTAGCCAATTAGCTTCACTTCTCAGAGCATCATATTCTCCTTTGAAATATGTAATTATGATGTCTACAGCATCTTTTAGTAACTAGAATTAAGCAGGTTAATGTGAATCTACACACCTGCTATTCAATAGTGGATACCTAACGAATCAGATCATCTGTTTTTTTTTAATGTCTACTTTCAAATAAAATGCTGTAGAAAAACACTAAAAAAGCAATTATATAATGTCGCATAACATAATTATGCATAATTGTTAATGTTTATTTTATGTCAGAACTGGCTGGCATCTCATAGTAGTATCTCCTTTTTTAACAAGACAGTTTTGAATTATTGCTGCTCAAATAAATTAGCAGTTTCATTTCAGTGGGCAAATCCATTAGGGCCTGTGAGTTACTCCAACACAAAGGTTGTTCCACACAACCTGATAATACAAAGAAATAAAATGAATTTTATGTCTCTGCTAGGAATTTTGAAGAGCTAGTCATTTTTTTTTATTTTACTGGTTTTGAAAGATACATTATTTGACTCAAACAAGGCATTGTGTTTTATGATTGAATCAGAAGATTAAAGAGGAGAATGTAGAAAACATGAAAAGCTTGAGGACTCAGAAAAACATGTGTGTGGAGCTCAATAATTTTTATATAAAGTGAACACTCCCATCAATCTGTACTTTTGAGACCAACCACATGTGCCAACCCAGTGATTAATTCCTCCCAAAGGCAAAAACTAATGCAACTGCATCACCGGAGATGAGTTTTCCCTCATTGGGACTTTATATAAATGGGGCTACACACAGTGTGTGGTCTTTTGTGTTTGACTTGTCTCATTCTATTTAGCATTTGTGTGATTCATTCTTGTTGAATGGTACATGTAATAGTAATTCTTTCTTTTTCATTAATGTATAGTCTTTTCCACAGTTCATATATCCAGTCTACACAGACATTCGGTTTGTCTCCAATTTGAGGATATTGCATGTAATACTGCTATGAACATTCTTATGTGCGTCTCTTGTTCATATTCATGTGAACCATTTTTGATAGTTTTTATATATAGGATTGCTGGGTAAAGGGAAAGTGAATGTTCCACATGAATAAATACTACTAAACTGTTTACCTAATTGGCTACACCACTTTTCACTCTTATGCATAGTTTATGGAAGTTTCTGTTGTTTCAGAAATTTGTCAACACTCGACATATCATGTACATGGATGTTTATACCAGCTTTATTCCTAATTGCCAAAACTTGGAAATGTCAAACAAGATGACCTTCGGTAGGTGAGTGGATAAATAAACTGTGGTAAATCTAGATGATTAAATATTACTCAGCACAAGAAAGAAGTGAGCTATCAAGCCATTAAAAGACATAGAGGACTTGAAAACATAAAGTAGGGAAATTGCAGCCTTTTCAACAAATGGTGCTGGGATAATTGGCTAGCCACATGTAAGAGAATGAAACTGGATCCTCACCTCTCACCTTACATAAAAATCAACTCAAGATGGATTAAGGACTTAAACCTAAGACCTGAAACTATAAAAATTCTAGACGATAACATTGGAAAAACACTTCTAGATACTGGCTTAGGGAAGGATTTTATGATTAAAAGCCCCAAAACAAATGCAATAGAAACAAAGATAAATAGCTGGGACCTAATTAAACTAAAGAGCTTTTGCGTGGCAAAAGGAACAGTCAGCAGAGTAAACCAACAACCCACAGAGTATGAGAAAATCTTCACAGTCTCTACATCTGACAAAGGACTGATATCCAGAATCTACAAAGAACTCAAACAAATCAGTAAGAAAACAAACAATTCCATCAAAAAGTGGGCTAAGGACATGAATAGACAATTCTTGAAAGAAGATATACAAATGGCCAAGAAACATATGAAAAAATGTTCAACAGCATTAACTATCAGGGAAACGCAAATCAAAACCACAATACAATACCAACTTACTCCTGCAAGAATGGTCATAATCAAAATAATCAAAAAACAGGAGACGTTGGCGTGGATGTGGCAATCAGGGAACACTTCTACACTGCTGGTAGGAATGTAAACCAGTAGAGCCACTATTCTGGAGGCAGAATTCCCTCCTCCTTAGAGGACTTTGATCTTTTGATCTTAAGGCCTCAGTTGATTAAATGAGGCCCAGCCATGTTATGAATGATAATGTGCTTTATTCAAAGAATATTTATTTAAATGTCAATCTCATCTTTAACATATCTTCACAGCAACATTTAGACCAGTGTTAGACCAAATACCTGAGTCTTAAGGCCCTACTAAGTTGACACAAAATATTAGCCATCACTGGTATTTTTTTAAACTTTATCAATATTGACAGAAATTTAGCAATATTTTGGTCTTTTCAAAGTAATTCTTCAGCTAGTCAAGTTTATTTTTATAATTGTTTCTTATTTTGTTAATGTCTGTTCTCTTCTGACTATTTTTCTACATTTTTAAATTTAATTTGGGACTATTTTCGGCTTCCTGGTATAGATACTTGAAACATAAATTCTTAGACTTTTTTTCCTAATATATGTATTTAATGCTACAAGTGTCTCTATAAGCTCAGTTTTGGGTGCACCCCACATGGTTAATATATATCATTTTAAACTGTATTTTCTTCAAAATATTTTCTAATTGCCACTGAGATGTTTGCTTTGACCGAAGCATTGTTTAAGATCACATTGGTTAACCTCTAAACGTTATTGGTAATTTCTTCCTAGGTTTCTATTGATGTATTGTGCATGTTACTGGTATTTAAAGTTTGTTTGACAAAGGCCTGCAGCCCATCCCAGGGGGCCCTGGGTGGAGACCATGGCCTCTGTGTGAGGACCAAAGGGGCCAGGACTGAGCAGGCTGTTGTTCATAAGTGGCATAGAAAAGCCAACAGTGTCATAAATAGAGCCATGGGAAACTTCCATTTTGAAGTTTAAAAACCACAGGAAAGGACGTTCGATTTTGTTGTAGGTCAAGCAGCTCACAAGCCAACTGGAACTAGATCTTCTGCTACTCCTAGAAACCATGGTCATATTTAACTTTGAAACATCATGTTTGAATGGTGGCTCATTTACAGATAGCAAGATGTCGGAATGTATCATTTTCCTACAACAGAAATAGAAAATCTTTTGTAGGATTCCCCTGATTTGTCAAGGAACACAATTAACATGCTTAGCACTAAAAACTTAAACAAACAAAAAACAATCGAGACATAGACCAACATAATATAATCCAGCAGTGTGCCTCTTATTTAAATAAAGTCAATGAATAACATTTTTTAGAAAGGTAGTTAGACAAATGAGTTGGCCAGGTGACAGAGGAGTATTAGTGATGTCCACCTATTTCCCAAGATAAACATGAGAGAGTTGTCTGGATCTTCGGTTGCACAAGAAACCTCTGACCATCCCGGGTGATAGAAAAGCCGCTGACCTGGGAAAGAGATAAACTTCTGGTACACAGCTGGATTACATTATGTTAGTCACATAATGCTGGACACATCCCTACAATTCTTTAATCATATGTCTCAGGGAGAATGACCCTTAAAGTCCTTTTTGGCTCTAAACCTCAGTGATATCAGTGATATCTCAACATAGCTTATCAAATTTTTATATACACATAAAGTTGAAACAGAAAGAAACCATACATTTCCCATACTTAGGCATCAATTTCAAAGGATTCAAATTCTGGCAAAAAGCAGTTTTTGAGATTCTGGAATACGCAGATATAATACACACATATAAGTAAATATGACACATTAAAACAGCAAAATTCCTATGTGTAACTTCTATAGGAAATGCTAATAAGAAAAACCAGCTGGCAATCATAGAATTATGAGGACTTTTGACGAGCCAGAAACAAGCTGTGAAACTTTCTTAGCAAAGGAAAAATCTAGACAAAGTAAGTTCTTAGCGCTGCATACAAGAGGCAATTTCAAGGGCAGACAGACACCTCTCTCTTGTGACTTGTGTGACTGTTAATAGGAATTAGTGGCCAATGCCCTAGATGTTAAACCAATAAGATATTTACTTAAAATTATGAACTCCACAAATTGCTGTGCTGACAGAAAGAAGAATTATCAACTGTTAATACAATTTTCTTTTAAAGAAAGTGAACCATTCAGCATAAATAATATAGATTACTGTGCGATATAGAAATAAGTCAATGACACAAAACCAGATAGCAGAGAAAGGGCTAGAAATCAGGTGGTGGCAGAATGTCGCCCCATGAATAAGGCTTACGAGGAATCACATTGCTAGCAAAGAGTTTGCGGTCACTTCAAAAGCTAACCGTGGTTTTATTTGCATGATAATATTAATCTTTTATAGGTAGCTGTGCTCATATGTTCACATTTAACATGTATCTATATCCATCTTGGACATCCACAAGCATCAGTTACTTCAAAATAATTTTTAAGCTGACAGTTAAAGGGCCACTTTGGATACTTTTATCTGATGAAACCAAAGGCAATGTTTGCAGTTAAACCTGTACCCAGAATAGGCAGAGCAGATAAACACTCTTGCAAAAAAGGCCTGCAACAAGGCAGTTCCAGTCTTGAAAGCCACACGCATTGTTACACAGCGTTCTTCTAAGCAATGCGAAAGGGACCAAGAGCAAAAGTTATATTACGCTCTACTGGTAAGGAGGAAAGATAAGCCATAGATACGAATTTAAGATAACATTAAGATTCAATGACACATATGTTATCAGAAAGGTCAAAAAACTAAAGCAATTTTTTAGTGCAATATATTGCTCAGTTTCTACCTGAAACGAGACACCTTTTTTCTTTGGAGAGGGAGAATTCAACATAAAGAATCAACCTAAGGGTTGTTAAATAGATCGGTGAAAATGCAAGAGAAGAGCACTAACAAACTGCGGAGGTCACAACTGCAGAAAACAACTGCCACCCATGGAACTGGGAAAGAAAGGGAAGGGGGGCTTGGAAGAGGGGCTTCTTGGGTGGGACCCAGAGCTCTGGGGCAGGAGCTGCTGCAGGTGCTGAAAAAAATGGAAGACTACTCAATTACCACCAGTGCGGGACAGGCGAGCCCCAAATTGGGATTTGGCCTACGAGGGTTCTGTGCTTTTCCCAGGAAAAAATTCAAGGGCCAGCCAGTGGTAGGGCAGGAAAACTCAGCTTTATTGAAGGGTCAGTGTTAGAGCACCAGCGGTGTTACAGCTCCATGGTGCTCCTGAAAAGCAAGGCGACCTACCCCAGAGGTAGTGTGCTGAGAGAAGTGGCTCAGGGCAATTTTGCAGTCATATTTATACTCACTTTTAATTACACGTAGATTAAGGGCCAGTTTATGCAGAAATTTATAGGAAAAGGGTGGTAGCTTTGGGTCAGTGGGTCATCCCCATGCAAAGAAGTAATTACGCCCGGGTGTTGCCATGGTAACGGGAAACACATGGCACACCGGTGGGCGTGTCTGTTGGAAAGCTGCTTCCATCCCATCCTTGTTTCAGCTAGTCCTCAATCTGGTCTGGTGTCCATGCCCTGCCTCTGGAGTGGAGTCCCGCCTTCTACCTAACTGCTACAGGAAGGACCTTCTGCTGCTGCAGGGAGGCTATGCGACCGAGTGACTCACAGAAGAGGAAAGCCCACGGAAAACAGAAGCCAGACAAAAGGTAGCAAGTCCCTGCTCCTGCCCCAGCCTTTCAGTCCCCCTGTAGATCTCGTCTTGGCAGAACCTTACGGGGAGCAGATGGGAAAGCAGGGATATGGTTTGCACAGTCTCAGCCTCAAGGTCACAGAGCAAAGGATAGGAGGCTGAAGATAAGAGACAAGGACCTTGTAACTGACACTCAGGGGAATGAGAAAAAGACATGTTATGCTGTCATAGGATCATGATATGATTTAAGGTCTGAAAGAGATAGAAATCAAGGGCAGATTGATTTGAAACAACGAAAAGTAATTTTTTTTTTTTTGAGATGAAATCTCACTGTCACCCAGGCTGGAGTGTTGTGGTGCAACCTCGGCTCACTGCAACCTCCACCTCCTGGGTTCAAGTGATTGCCCTGCCTCAGCCTCCAGAGTAGCTGAGACTACAGGTGCCCGCAACCATGCCTGGCTAATTTTTGCCTTTTTTGAGTAGAGACAGGGTTTCACCATGTTGGCCAGGCTGGTCTCAAACTCCTGACCTCAAGTGATCTGTCCTCCTTAGCCACCCTAAGTGTTGGGATTACAAGCGTAAGCTACCAGGCCCGGCCGAAGCAAATTTTTGGATGACTTTGCAGAGTGGCAACTGGAATATGTCACTCAATATTCTCCTGAAATATCATTTTAACAACAGATTATCACTTCATAACGATATACCAAAATCAATGTGATCATCCTTTCCAGTGCTCACCTCACCAGCACCACTGCCTTGAAGACCCCTGGACATAGGTCATCATGTACACCCTCATTACTTTATTAAGACTAGAGTGGAACTGCTGAATTAAATGACGTCCATGTTTCTTTGAAAATTTGTATATAAATGTCAAATTGTCTCTAAAAGTTTTCGAAAATTGTCTCCAAATGTTTTAAAATTTGTTTTGCTATTGGAAAAATATAAGATGCTTATTTTTAAATTGTCCATTTAGAAACTTTCTTTCTTGATGAATGATAAAATGTGGAATGTATATACAATGGAATATTATTCAGCCTTTAAAAAGAAGGAAACCCTGACATATACAACAACATGGATGAGCCTGGAGGACGTTATGTTAGGTGAAATAAGACAGACACAGAAAGATATGTGCTGCATGATTTCACTTACATGTAGAAGCTAACAAGTTGAATTCTTAAAGTGGAGAACAGAAGAATGGATACCGGTTGCTGGGCATGGAATGGGCAGCAGAGGAGATGTCGTTCGAAGGACATAAAATGTCAGTTAGAGAAGGAATATCGTCAACAGATCTATTGTACGCCATGGTGACTATAGCTAATAACAATATATTGTATCCTTGAAAATCATTAAGAGAGTAGATTTGAAGTATTCTCAACACACAAAAAAAGTATGTGAGATAATGCATATGCTAATTAGCTGTTTAGTCATTTCACAATGTGTACATATTTCAAAACATCATGTTGTACACCATAAAAATATACAACTTTTATTTGTCAACTAAACAATTAAAAATAAGAAAAGAAAAAAAGTTCTTTTTCTGTATCAAAACACTTTATTTGTATTACAGTTTGATACTTTTTCTCCAGCAATTATTTTTTGTAATAGTTTACACACTCACAAACTTCTTAATTCCTGGTTATCCCTGAGTAATTTATACAGTGAAAATATTTCTTTTTAGCAAAACAAAGATGTTTGTCCTCTGAATTGTATTTTCAAAGAAGCAATCATTTTTTGAACCAAATTTATTTTATTTAAAGTTCTAGTCAAGCAGCTTTACGGTACCTAACAAAATTGCACCACAGAATGAACTCACAGGCACATTAGACAATTGATATATTTGAATATTCTCCAACAAACAAACAAACCAAAAAAAGGTTTTCTCGACTAGGAAAGGCCAACTCTGACACCACTTCTGGGCTTCAGAAACTGAGATTGCAGGGTTCTGTTAATCCCTCAACATTTGGGTAGAATTGGTAAACATTTGCTTTGGAAGATGTTTTTCTTTTTTTCTTTTCTTTTTTGAGACAAGTTCTCACTGTATTGCCCAGAGTTGAGTTCAGTGGAGCAGTATCGTGATAATCTCTGCACTGCAGCCTTGAATTCCTGAGACCGAGCAGCCTGCCTGCTCCAGCCTCCCAAGCAACTGGGACTACAAGTGTGCTCCACCATGTCCAGCTGCTATTTATTTATTTTGTAGAGACGGTGATCTCACTATGTTGTCCAGGCTAGTCTGCTACTCTAGGGTTCAGTGATTCTCCACCTTAGCCTCCCAAGGTACTGGAATTACAGGTGTGAGGCACCACACTTGGCCTGATTTGTGTCTTTTAAGGTTCTTACTTTTAAATATTTATGCTGTAAGACATTAAAAATACAACCTTTATAATTCAGTTTTGAATATTTACTGCTTAAAGTTCCAGAATAAATTAGACTAAAATGTAAAAAAAATAACTAAGTAGAAATATTTATATCAAATATAGCAGATAAAATACTACTTGCTACAATATTTAAACAATCACACTGAAATGCAGAAAAATGAATACTCCATTAGACAAGGTGACAGAAGATATCAAATCAGCAAACAACTTCAAACTATTCAGAACTGTCTAATCTCACTAATAATATATTTCTAACTAGTACATTTTATTTCTTTATGTGAACTTTGTAAGTACTAATTACAAAAAAATATGATCATTCGTGGTAGTACTTAAATGCTGGTAACATGTGATGATATAAATACATACTTAGGCTTCTAATGACAGTTTAACTTGGTCATCATATTTTCAAAGACATAATACTAAGCAAAAAAAATCTGCATTGTAACATTTTATAGCTATCCCAGTCTTCTGCCTCCGTAATCACATGCTTAGAAATCTTTCTTAATACCAAGAAGCAAAACCTTATTTCAGCATCATCTAAACAAGACCAAAAAAAAGGGAAAATCTTATATATCCTGTAATTAAGTCTAATGATCTGGTGAAGTAGGAGGCATTTCGAAAGATAGACTTCCCTGCATTACATATTCATTTTACTCACTGTGATAAGTGAATCAAATTATGTCTACTCTAATGTTATACAGCTTCGAAATTGGTTTACATCTATACAGGAACAGAAAGAGAATATAAAAATATGTTTAAGATGGCAGTAGGGTGTGTTTTCTTTTGTATCCAAATATCCTTAATAATCATATTATATAGTGCTTTTGAGTGAAACCCCAGTATGTAAAATCAGCTGGCACGTTTACCCGATTGAGTTTTGTCCTAGGCAGGTGCTACCTGCCTCTTGCACCAAAGATGAAATCCTGTTAGGCTGAGAGGTTACAACCTGGCTGGTGGCTTTTCAGAGGGAGGAAAATTGTTTCCCTTTGAACCTGCACAAATTTTGGGGTCAAGCGATTTAATTAGTGCTTGCTTTTCCCAAATTGCTTATGCAGAAATCCACAAAGTTTATAATGCAAGCCAGGAAACTGATTCAAACACAGATTGTTCTGGTAGGCGCCAATAAAAGTTCCTGTCCGAGTCACGAGATTTAAACTGTACAGAAGTGGTGCCACAGAGTCTGAGAAAAGACAGCCTCATTTTATTAGTAGGATCAAGGATACCACCCTACCTTTATTTAAAGTGCTACTGTATGTTGTAGATA
Source organism: Cebus imitator (assembly GCF_001604975.1). Taxonomy (NCBI): domain Eukaryota; kingdom Metazoa; phylum Chordata; class Mammalia; order Primates; family Cebidae; genus Cebus; species Cebus imitator. The sequence continues at coordinate 2,885,091 of NW_016107587.1, read as the reverse complement.
ATATGCTAAAACTAAAACTAACAATCTAGCTTTATCGTCTGGCCACTGAAGGGAATTAGGAAGCCAAAGAATCCTTTTCCCAGAACAAACTTGTAAATTAGTTTTCTAATACAAAAGTCCACATGTGCCTTTATTTTTTGCTATCCCAGTGCATCAGAATGACTCCTTTGTGCTCTCTGCTCCTAAAGCTCTGAATTTTATTTTTAAGAACGGTTTTGGGTAGATTTTCTTGCTGTGGGACTTGGTTTCTTGCTGTGGGTCTTGCTGTGTTTATTGGTTACTATGGATTCTTCAAAGACTATGTTTTGATTAGGTTACTTAGCAGGCACTGCTCCCTCTGCCAAGGCTCTTAGTTTATGATATTGAAATAGGTCTTCCTTTACAATGGTGAAATAGACATAGACAGCAGCCGTAGTGGGTAGGTTAGGTGAATTATCTACAGTCAATCACTTATTAAACATGACTTCTCTGGAGTTGGATCATAGCTAGGCAGAACATAAACATCTAGAATGTTAAAGACCACTCATCTGCTGTTCAAGGAACATGTAGCTCAAGGAACAAAAAGAACATAGCATACCAAAATTACATGATCTGAACTCCCTCAATTGAAAACTCTCTGTTCCACCTCAAGTCATAATCTCTCTGAGCCTACTTACTCACTTATAAGTGAGAGTGACTAAGTACAACTTCAAAGCATTCTTTTCAAGAATAAATTCAACTTTACTTGTAAAGGTGTTTTTGGTGGGGCATAGTGGCTCACATCTGTAATCCCAGCACTTTGGGGAGGCCAAGGCAGGAGGATCACTTGAGTCCAGGAGTTCAAGCCTGGGCAACATGGCAAGACAGCGTTTCTACAAAAGATTTAAAAATTAGCCCAGTGTGGTGGTGTGCGCCTGTTGTCCCAGCTACTTGGGAGGCTGAGGAGCGAGGACCCCTTGAGCCTGGGAGGTCAAGGTTGAAGTGACCCAAGGTCTCACCACTGTACTCCAGCCTACATGACAGAGTGAAACCTCATCTCAAAAATCAATCGATCAATAAATAAGGTGTCTTTGTGTGTACAACAAGCAATTATTCTATGCTTCTTTGTAATGCAACAACTCAAATTATTTGAAGTCAGAAGCTTTATGCAACTAGTCAGATAGATTTTTTTTTCCTAGTTTATTCTTTTGTTATCACAACAGTGCGGTGTGCTTGGGGTCCTGATTCTTGTCTTATCTTTATAATCACTCACTCCAGCCACACGCAAAGGAGAGGAGGACCTCTTTAGCCTGTGCATACTTTCAGGAGATGACCTGAAAACAGTTTATTTTCACAAAAAAGCAAGTTTGGTTTTTGCTTTATTTGGGGGCATTAAATGTTTGTAAACATGATAATGACAGAGTTCTTTTTATGTTTTAGGAAATAGAAGGAGGCAGGGGGAAAAGACCAGTTACGTAAAACTCTTCTAAGAAAAAATAGAAGTAAACAAAGAACCAGAGACAGAGAATAAGGAAAACTAGAACACAGACTTTAAAACAGGGTATTGGCAACACTGCTGGAAGACACAGGATAAGTAGGACTTCATTGAAAGTTTATTAGACCGAACAATGAAGTTATTGGGACCTTGGTTGAAAGTAGATTCAGTGAATTGATAAGGAAGAATCCTGAGAGTGGGGCTTAATCAGGTGATTTGTGGTATATGTGGAAGCCAGGAGTCTTCTGGGTCCTGTCCTAGTAAAAAACACAACAGATAATAGCGAATTGAATGAACTCATGGATTCTTCTTTTCTAGACTATTGCAATTATAATCTTCTATGTTAAAGCTCTTGGCTAAATTTTTTCTGCTTATTTGTGGAATTGTATCAATTCTTCCCTTTCTTCCTTTGAATACAGATCATTCTCAGAATTTTGTAAAAACCATGGAACCTGCTATAGACTGAGTATCTGTGCCTTCCAACCCCATAGTTCACATATTGAAACCTAATCTGTAATGTGAAAATATTTAGAAGCAGTTCTTTTAGGAAGTGACTAGGTCAGGAGGATGAAGCCCTCATGAATGGGATTAGTGCCCTTATGAAAGAGGCCTTAAAGAATTGCCTCATTTCTTCTGTCTTGTAAGCATGCAGTGAAAAGGCAACATCCGTGAGCAAGGAAGCAAACCCTCACCAGATACCAAATCTGCTGGCACCTTGATCTTGGACTGCCAGGCTACAGAAATGTGAGAAATAAACCCATATTGTTTATAAGCCACCCAGCCTATGGGATTCTGTTACAGTCATGTGAAGACTAAGACAGAACCTCACTGCCCCCAAATGCAGGTTATTAGACATCCATACACCTCAGGTTAAAAACTGATGGATTAAAATAATTAAAAACTGTAGTGATTGGTTGGTAGTCGTTGTTGTTATGTAAGATTTCTTCTTGAATCTTCTTTTCTTTGCAGTGGGATAGAATGCTATAAGAAAATAACTTTCTCTCTCTTTTTTTTTTTTTTTTT
>NW_016107587.1:2832018-2882566 GCF_001604975.1 Cebus imitator | reverse complement strand
GGTTCAGGCAATTCTCCTGCCTCAGCCTCCTGAGTCGCTGGGATTACAGGCACGCGCCACCATGCCCAGCTAATGTTTTGTATTTTTAGTAGAGACGGGGTTTCACCATGTTGACCAGGATGGTCTCGATCTCTTGACCTCGTGATCCACCCGCCTCGGCCTCCCACAGTGCTGGGATTACAGGCTTAGAAAATAACTTTCTCATTTCACTCAGTGGAAAGTCATATCTTGGAATTGTACTAATCTTTCCATATTATCTTCACATCTTTTCAATATATTTTTGTTGTCTGTTTTATTTATGTGTCACTTTAATCTTTGAATTGTTAATTGTGATGCTCATTTATTTAATTACTCCTTCTTTCCATATTTCTTATTAAAGTCTTTCATTAAAATCTCCACAACATTCACATAAATCTCTGCTTTCGTTAAAATCTCCGACCAGGCTTGGTGGCTCAACCCTGTAATCCCAGCACTTTGGGAGGCCAAGGTGGGCGGATCATGAGGTCAAGAGATCAAGACCATCCTGGCCAACATAGTGAAACCCCGTCTCTACTAAAAATACAAAAATTAGCTGGGCATGGTAGTGCGTGCCTATAGTCCCAGCTACTTAGAAGGCTGAGGCAAGAGAATCGTTTGAACCCAGGAGGAGGAGGTTGCAGTGAGCTGAGATCCAGCCACTGCACTTCAGCCTGGCAACAGAGCAAGACTCCATCTCAAAAAAAAAACACAAAAATTCTCCACAACTTTCACATTCACACAAATCTCTGCTTATGGCATTTTTTTTTATTTCAAATTTTTTCTTACCAACTCAAATGAAAGTTTATTGCATAGCCTATTTCAAAAGTATCTCTGTTGTCACTCTTGTTCCTTCAAATATCTCCACACTAGCTATCATTTAATTAGCCATGATTATATACATATGTGTGTGTACCTAAATATATAATCGTCTAATGGTTTAATTCAACATAAGTGACCTTTTTCTTTATTACAGACATATGTCAGATTAGAAGGTGTTCATACATAGTCCATCAGATATAGAATGAACCTGTGTGGACATCTAATGTACTGTCAACAATTCCTATATAAAGACCACTCTGTAATAAGCCACATTGAATAAGATTAATTCTTAAGAGTTATGAAGCTAATGCAAATTGATGCAAGATTAAGGCAACTTTTTTTTTTTTTTTTTTTTTTTTTTTGAGGCAGAGTTTTGCTCTTGTTACCCAGGTTGGAGTGCAATGACACCATCTCGGCTCACCGCAACCTCCGTCTCGTGGATTCAAGCAATTCTCCTGCCTCAGCCTCCCGAGTAGCTGGGACTACAGGCATGAGCCACCATGCCCAGTCTCTACTAAAAAAAATAATTTTTGTATTTTTTTTAGTAGAGACGGGGTTTTACCATGTTGACCAGGATGGTCTCGATTTCTTGACCTCATGATGCACCCATCTCGGCCTCCCAAAATGCTGGGATTATAAGCGTGAGCCACCGCGCCCAGCCTAAAGCAACTTTTGTAGCCACCAAATGAAGGAACATAAAGTTTTATAATTGTAGTAAAATTGGCACACGTAGGAACTGCTGGAAGCATTGTAACAGCACAAACGTTCTGAAAAGCATTAAGGGCTTACATTTGTGGTTAACTCCTTATGTTTGTGATAACTCCACATACCATGTAACATGGGCTACACGTTGATTAATACTTTTTAACAAAGTAATGTTCTCTGTAATTAGCTTATCCTAGGCAAACAGTTGTATGTCTAAAGATTATTTACTGTAGTGTCATTTATATTGGCAGAAAACACAGTTTAGTTACATCAGGATTTGGAAATTTTGTAAATTAAATAGGGAAATAGAATATTATTACGAGCATTACAATAATTATGGCAGCCCATTAAGTATTTACCATATTAAATAAGTTGAAAATAAATGTTACTGGAAAGCTAAATTTTAAACACAAAACTTTAATGGAAAAAATACACTATAATCTTTTACTTTAAATTGGTATTGAATAATATGTCTCACAGATTTACAACAGCAAAACCTACACCACAATTTCTTCTTTTAGCTACTACTACCTCTATAGCATTTTCATGGGTTTATGTGTCTCCCTACAACCAGAAGGAATGAATTTTCTATTCTTGTGGTTGAGTCATAGTATGATGATGGAGAATCAGGCTGTCAATCATTCTGCCTAAGGACACATACAGAGAACAAGGCCCGGCTGAGATTCCACAGGGCCTCTGTGTAAATTGCCCCATAAATGTAAGGCACAAATATGAGTCCTCCCTCCTATTTTCCTGTTTTGGACCATCATACAGGCTGATGTGGCTCTCTACTCCTGCTAGCATGGCCTCACGGGTGTCCCCTCAGTGTGGAGGCTGCTGAACCACGTGTTCCATTTACTACGCCCAGTGCACCTGCTGTGGCCCTGGCTGCATCCAGGAGCTCTGGGTCAGGAATCATTGTGGCCCCAGGTACCTTCACGTATCAGAGAAACCATTTACCCAACTCCCTCCATGGAGTCCACTGTGACACTTTATCTCCTGGACCAAAGCATATGTGTTTCGTTGTGGAGGAGAGGGTAGTGATTAAGGGTCAGGCTACTCAGGGCCAGCTCTCTGTGAGATACTAGGAGCTCTATGAAATGGGGAATGTTTCCTTGTCTCTCTGTACCTTAGCTTCTCCCTTTGCAATATGGAAATGATAACAGCACCTACCTCCATGACATATTTTTTACTAGGATTAAATGACTTAACATCTATGAAGCACTTAGAATTCTGCATGGTGTCATGCAAGTGCTTATGGAAGGAAAGAAGGAAGGGGGAGGGAGGAAGAGAGAGAAGTGGGGAAGGAGGAAAGATGATTTTAGGCTACTAAACTATAAAAGGGTCAAACATTCAATTTAGCATTAAAAAGCTCTCATATTCTTTTTTAAAAATCTAGTAAGACAAACTTAATGGTTTAAAAATGTGTAATTAGTTGAAAAAATCTAAATATTTATAAAAGACTGACCTAAGAAAAATGATACACAATGGCTAAAAATAAACAGATTGACCAATATAAAGGGAGAGAGAGAAATGATCACAGATACGCCAGGCCAATTCTGGGCAACATAGGGAGACCCTATCTCTATAAAATAAAATAAGGCCGGGTGCGGTGGCTCACACCTGTAATCCCAGCACCTTAGGAGGCCGAAGCAGGTGGATCACAAGGTCAAGAGATCGAGACCATCCTGGCCAATATGGTGAAACCCCGTCTCTACTAAAAATACAAAAATTAGCTGGGCGTGGTGGCGCACACCTGTAGTCCCAGCTATTTGGGAGGCTAAGGCAAGAGAATTGCTTGAACCTGGGAGGCGGAGGTTGCAGTGAGCCGAGATTGTGCCACTGCACTCCAGCTTGGCGCCTAGCAACAGAGTGAGACTGTGTCTCAAAAACAAAAAAAGAAAGAAAAGAAAAGAAAAAAAAACTTAAAAAATGAATGCATTTTTAAAATTAACAAACAACTAAGGAACTCAATGTACTTTCCTGTCAGGAATCAGCTAAGTAATTTTTATAATTTACAGAATTATGAGATGTACTTTTAAGTAATGCAAAATGATTTTGAATCCTATTTCTTCTAATGTATTTACCCCAACTTTTAAATTTTAGGCTAACAATCTGCCTTATCTATTTTGGAAATAGATGAGGAGTAAATATTAACCAAGTAAAACAAGAAAAATTACATGTTTAATTAACTTTCCACATTCTATTAACTATTAGCCATTAAAAATTTACATATCACATGCACTCGATTTGAGTGCTAAATAATAACTGTTTAGACTATTTAAGTCTAAAATTCAAAGTCTCAGTGTTAGAGGGGACATACATTTTGTAAAGTAAAAATCTGATATTCGAGGGTTGATTTACCTTGTGATAGTCCAGGTTATTCTTGAACATCTCCACTGACAGGAAATGGTGTTTCTGATAACAGCTTATTGCATCTTTAGACAGGTTAACTGTGCTGAATTTCTTCCTTACATTGGCAGTTTCCAAGCAGGCTCTCACTAATTAATTGATGTCTTTGTTTTGTTGATGTGTATACTGACTCAGTTTATATTTCCCAGGACAGGCTGCAGGATGCCTGGAAAAGTTTTCATGTATTATGTTGAGTCTTAGAAAATTACCATTTGTAGGTCAAAATGGTTGAATACCATCAGTTTCTTACGCTTCAGCCCGTGACTCCCTGGGCCTTCTCTTCTGCAAGTAAGACTCCCCAAGTCCTTCAGCTCTTCCTCCATGGCAGGCCTTCACTGTCCTCCAGTCTGGAGGCCACTCTCTGTGGAATCTTGGACAATTCTTTACTATGAAAGGATGTATTACACGGATATGAATGCTAAACTAACTTCTGGGCCTAGACATTAGGACCAAATCCAGAGGAAACATTGGAAAAATAAGATAAGTGTAAGATGCTTAACAACAAGTTATACTGTTATGTATTAAGGACTTATAATCATCTTTTAGATGTAAAACTCCCTTTTTACCGCTGACGAAGAAAATTCCCCAGCAGGCTAAGTACTTGCTTCAGATAACATAACTATAAACTCTAGCATCCAGATTTGACTCAGGTATTCTGGTCCCACATTCGATGCATGCCCTTTCCCCTGATAACGACTCCGTGAGGTTAGACATGGGTTGATCATTGGAAAGTGTCAAGCTGCAAGGAGATTACCATGAGTAATTCCCCCAGTTCTCCCAGGCATGTGTGCACTGGCTTCAACTTCCCTCAGTTAACATTCCATACAAGCCCCTCTAATTTAACAAAGGAAGACAAAACTTAGAAAAACTTTAGGACTATCCGTCATTTACTGTCTCAGTGCCAACACTTATTCGAGTCATCTACCCTTTGATATCTAAAAGTAATTAATATTTTATTCAAGTCACAATCTAAGAGGGAAGGTCCAAAAGACCGAAAAGGTGGGACGGATTCTAATTATTCCAAAGCATGTCTTAGGCAATGTGGTCCGGTTGTCTTCAAGTCAATTGTAATAAAATGGATATTTTTGTTTAAATTCTGTTGCTTAATCTTTATGTCATTTTCACTACCTGGAACAGCGTTCTCATTTCTAACTCCTTGAAATCCCCTGTTTTTATTCTCCAGGACTGTATGTGCTTTCATCTCCCTCTCTCCCCTCCTCCCCACAAAGATGCCCACATCCCACTCTGCAGAACATATGAATTACCACAGTGCATGACAAGATGGGCTTTGCAGATGTGAGTTAGGTTATGGGCCTTAACATTGAGAGATTACCCTGGATTTTCTGGGTATGGCTAACCTAATCCATGAGCCCTCACAAAGAACTGTCTCCAGCTATCTGGGAAAAGAAGAGATAGCAGAAGAATTAAGGCAGAAGGGAAAAAGATTTGAAATGTGAAGACTTCATCATCATTGCTGGCTTTGAACTTGGAATAAAAAGGCCACAAACCAAAGAACACAGGTGGCACCTGGATGCTGAAAACCACCTCCAGCTGACAGCTAGCAAGGAAACAGGGACTCAATCCTACAACCAGAAGGAACTGACCTCTGCAACCTGCAAGAGCTTGGAGGCAGACTCATCCCCAGAGCCCCCAGAGAGAAACAGTGTCTTTCTGACACTGGATTCTAGCTTGGAGGCCCAGATAAGCCATGCTGCTCCCAGACTGCTGACTTATACGACTGTGAATTGGGTGTTGTTTTAAGCAGCTCCATTTGTAAATATTTGTGACAGCATCAAAAGGAAACAAGCACAGCTTTGATGTTTTTGCTAAGCCTCTATTTCCAAATGTCCTCAGTTTTTTGTTTTTCGTATGTGTCTGTGGATCTCTGAACAGATTGTGATTGTGTCCACTTTGTAGCCTTCATTGCTCCAGTCAGCCATTGGCAGAAGCAGTGGGATGAGACACAGTGATCAGGAGCACAGGCTTCAGAGACAGTGTCACCCCAGTGCCCATATCCAGGGCTCGATTTGTGAGAAGACCTGGTGACTATAACTAGAACCACATGATGGGACTATGAATCTGAGTGGGCAGAACATGCAGATAGGAATAAGAGTTTGGCTTAGGACCATAGCACAATAAAGGAAGTGTCTGCCAGTGCAGAATCCAACCCCTTTATCCTATTCACTGTTTTCCATGGACATTTTGGACAAGATCTTCATGTGCTGGGAGCAAAGTGCAACTTAGGGGCAATAGTGTAGTGAAAGTCTTATGGATTCCAACCCTTTCTCCAGAACTCAGATATACAATGCTGAAGCCTCTGGCTCCTCTCTTATCCTTCATCCTATGATTCATAATGGTTGCCTGTAGCAGAGGTTGGACAAGGTGCTGCATGCACAATTTTATCCCTACCACTTTCTCTATGACAGATGAGGGATGTAAGACCTTAGCAAGCATGGCACAGAGATTCTGCAAGCTCTTCAACCTGTCAAGTAGCAAAGCAAAATCGATCACAGAAGCAACCTCTCACTGTTGTTATAGATTAATATTTTTACAAGATAATATAGTCAACAAATTTTATCTGCCAGCAAACCAAACAGAAAACTCTTAAAGAGATTCTTGGATAAGCAATAAGACTCTTTGCTCCAGCCCAGTAGATTCAGAGAGAAAGCTAGAATCTGGGTTGCAGGCAGCCATGGACCAGCTACAAGACCTGTATGCTTATAGTGATAGACTGCCCACAAATGCCCCTGCGGGTCGGCTCCAGCTGCTGGCAGGACTCTGTCATGGGGAGTCGCAGGAGTGGGCAGCAGACATTTGAATCACCACAGCTACTCCTTGTCTGCCCATATCTGGTACCCATAGATTTACCCCCTCCCGTCTTCAAGAAAACCTGCCATAGGGAGCTCAGCTGACTGGCCGCCTGCAAGTCAATGTCTTTGGATCTGCCATTGTGTCCCTGCAGGGGCCCTGAGTCCCCAGGGATGCTCCAGTCAATCACTGGACACAGGGTTACCAACACCTGGCCATTTCTGTCTGATGCAAGTCTCCTCTGACAGGCGCTATTTGCTTCAGTTCTCCCCATCAGCCTAGGCAAGCCTCTTTCAAAGCTGCATTTCAGTCAGAAGCTTTCTACCCAATTCTTCCTGTTTTCTCTACTGTCACAAGCATCGTGTGGTATCATGGTAAGAAGTCTTTGCTCTTCTCCTGCTATTTCTTTACCTTTCATAGATACTTTTCCCATATCTCCTTTATGTCTATCTTGAGTTGGTGTCTCCTTCTTGAAGCACCCAGAGTATAATGCACTATCACTCCAAAATGTCCCTCAGATACTAGCCAGTGTCTGCTAACTATAATTTGACAACTTTCTTTCCATTCATTTATTCATTCTTTCAGAAATATTTATTAAAACCAACTTTGCTTGTAAATGGAAGAAATGTTAGAGATGAATAAGGCACAGTCTGTGCCTGCAAGGAGCTGAGAGCTCACTGAAGATGATGAACACATCATTAAGCAGTGTGAAAATTACTATACACCACAATGCTAAGGGAAAACAGAACAGTAAGGAGACATTTGGGGATAAGTAATAAAGGAAGGCAATACATTATAAAGAAAGGGATGAACATGTGGATCTTTTGAGTTACTAAAATATTAGAAAAGAATGAAAAAATGTGTTACAGAGTAATCTGCAATCTTTCTAAAGAATTAGCCTGTGTTAAAATGCAAACAAGAGAGACATCCACTTAAGTCAAGATTGAGCAACAAGAATTAAACTTACCTTTCTCCCTGAACAACTACAAAACAAAAAACAAACAGAAAAAGAAATATTTAAAACCATACCTTTCAAGACACTACCTATCAAACAGCAGCCCCTGAAAGGAAACACAAGTGAGCCTTGCAACTGCTTCCACCTAGAGCCGACACAGACTTTAAGGGACATGTCCCAGGGAGTGAACCTATGCAGAGCCAAGCAGAGTTGACATGGAGCTAGACAGAGACAACGGTGGTTAGAGTTCCCAGGAGGAGGCACTAAGGCTCAGAGGTCTGCACAGAGAACACTAGAGACCCTAGAGGGTTGTCTTCGCGTACTCAGAAGAGTACTGATAAACTCATCCAGGCATGGAAAATACTAGAGGTCATGAAAACAATCACATAAAAGGGTTAGACAAAACAGTGTCTGGTATGCCTACACACAGCTAAAAGTAGTGGCTGTTTCCAATAACCAGAATGGAAAACTTAATAATTCAAAGGGAATTGGGCAGGGCCCTCAGAAGGATCTAGGCTTATGAATGAGGAATAAATGGCATTAGAATGAGATTTTTGAATATGAAACATCCTACTGTGTTAACCCATTCTTTACATTGCTATACAGAAACACCTGAGGCTAAGTACTTTATTAAGTAAAGAGGTTTAATTGGCTGACATTTCAGCAGGGCATAGAACCATGACACCAGCACCTGCTCAGTTTCTGGGGAGACCTCATGGAGCTTTTACTCATGGCAGGAGGTAAAGCGGGAGCAGGCATGTGACAAGGTGAGAGCAGGAAAAAGAGAGGTAGGGGAAGTGCCAGGCACTCTTAACCAGATCTCATAACAACTCACTGTCGCCAAGTACAGACCTAAGCCATGAAGGATCTACCCCCATGACCCAAGCACCTCCACCGGGCCCCACCTCCAGCACTAGCGATGACATTTCAACATGAGATTTGGGCATGATAAATATCCAAACCAGATCACCTGCCTAGCAAACATTAAAGGTAAGTCCCAAAAGGCTCAAAGTGTTTCCAAGTAACCTAATGAATTCCAGAACAAAGCTCAAGAATATTTAAGAAATACGAAAATGTTCAGCACCAGAAAGGTAAAATTTTTAATGTCTGACATTCAATCAAATGTTTCCAGGAAGGAAACAGGAAAGATACATGAACATTTAAGGTATTCTGAGAAGAGAAATTAATCAGTTTAAGCTAATTCAGAACTATCACAGATGTCAGAGTGATCAGACAAGGACATCAAAACAGTTATAACCATAGTCTCTGTGCAAACTAGAAGAACCATTAAACAAGTAGAAGAATGGAAAATATTTAAAAAATCAAACTTCTAAAGATAAAAATTAAAATGTCTACAAAGAAAAATACAATGATGAAATTAATGGCATATGAGATATTGTAGGGAAAAAGATTTGTAAACTTGGAGACATAGGAAGAGAAAATATTTAAAATTCCGCAAAGAAAAAAATAATTTTAGAAATAAATAGAGCATCAACAAGTCATGGATCAACTTCAAAATGGCCTAATATGTGTGTATCTGGACTCTTCAAGGAAGAAGGGACAGAAAAATTGTCTGAATTAACAATTGCCGAAATTTCCAAATTTGATGAAAACTATAAGCCCACTTATCCAAAAAGATCAATGAACCTCAAGCAAAAGAAATATAAAGAAATCACATCAAGGCTATTTGAAACAAATTGCTCAGAATGAAAATAGAGAACTTCTAAAGGCAAAGAAAAAACACATTACATACAGAAGAACAAAGATAAAATGACACCAGGTTTATCATCAGCAAAATCCAAGAAGACAGTGAAGCAATATATTTAAAATACTGAAAGAAAAGCACTGTCAGCCTAAAATAATTTGGACAGCAAAAATAACTTTTAAAAGCAAATGTAAAATAATGTCTTTCTCAGATATACCAAAGCTAAAATAATAATAATAATAATAATAATAATTATCCCTAGCCATCCCAAACTACAAGAAATAGTAAAACGAGATCTGTAGGCATGAAAAATAACACCAAGTGAGACTCTATATGTATACCAAATAATGAAGGGTAGATAGATAATATTTTCTCTTATTTAAATACTTTAAACAATTTACTTTTTAAACAAAACTTTAAAAAAGAAACCTGAGCCAGGTGCGGTGGCTCACGCCTGTAATCCTAGCACTTTGAGAGGCCAAGGGGGGCAGATTGCCTGACTTTAGGAGTTCGAGACCAGCCTGGGTAACACATTGAAACCCCATCTCTACTAAAATACAAAAAATTAGCCAGGCGTGGAGGCATGCACCTGTAGTCCCAGCTACTTGGGAGGCTGAGGCAGGAGAATTGTTTAAACCCAGAGGTGGAGGTTGCAGTGAGCCAAGATCACACCACAGCACTACTAGCAGATCAATTCAAAATCTAGCAACATATTAAAAGGATTATACACCATGACCAAGTGAGATTTATTACATGAATGCAAGGTTGTTCCAACATACAAAAAGTAATCAATGCATACACTATATTAACAGGATAAAGGGGAAAACCAATCATCTCAATAGATGCAGAAAGAACATTTGATAATATCCAACAACCTTTCATGATAATAACACCCACAAACTAAGATAAGAAGTGAACTTCTTCAACCTAATGAAGCACATGTATGAAAACCCCACGGAAACATCATAATTAATGGTGAAAAACTAAGAACTTTCCTCTAAAATTGGGACTAAAAATCTAATCCCTAAGGATGTCTACTCTTGCTACTTCTATTCAATGCTGTACTAGAGTTTCCAGCCTGGGCAATTAGGCAAGACAAAGAAAGAAAATGATCCCACACATACAGATTGAAAAAACTAAAATTATCACTATTTGCAGATGACACAATCTTTTCTGTAGAAAACCTTAAAGGATCCACACATAGCACCTTCACACACACACACACACACACACACACACACACACACACACACACACAATCTATTAGAGCTAGAAAACAAGTTCAGCAAAGTTGCAAGATAAACAAATACACAAAAAACAATTTCTATATATTAGCAATAAATAATCTAAAATTAAAATTAAGAAAAATCAATTTAAAATAACATCCCAAATAATAAAATAGTTGACTAAATGTAACCAAAAAAGTGCATGACTTGTACACTGAAAACTGCTAAATATGTTTAAAGAAATCAAAGAAAACCTAATAATATGGAGAGGAATCCTATTTTCACGGACAGAAAGACACAATATTATTAAAATTGCAATCCTCTCATTTTGATCTACAGATTCAGTATAATCCCTATCAAAATTCCAAATGTGATTTTTGCAGAGATGGAGAAGTTAATCCTAAAATTCACTTTGAAACACCAGGCATCTTGAATATCCAAAACCGTCTTGAAAAAAATTAACAAAGTTGGAGAACTCAGATTTCCCAATTTTGAAACATACTCCAAAGCTAAAATAATATGCCAGGACAGTGTGGTACTGACATAAGGATAGACATATAGATTAATGGAATAGAATTCAGAGTCCAGAAATAAACCCAAACACATATGGCAAACTGATTTTTGACAAAGATGGCAAGGAAATTGAATGGGAAAAGAATAGTCTTATCAGCAAATCATGATGGACACTGGACATATCCACATGCTAAAGAATGAACTGCACCCTAAATCACACCAGAAATACAAAAATTATCTCAAAATAAATCAAAGACCTAAATATGAGCTAAACTCTTAGAAGGAAATGGGTATAAAACTATGAGACCTTAGATTATGCAATAGCTTCTGATATATATAAAACACAAAATGCATACACAAACAAGCAAACAAAAAAGAGACAGATTTCATCAAAGCTAAAAACTTTTTCTCTTATAAGAACACCATTAATAAAAGGAAAAGACAATTCACAGAATGGGAGAAAATAATTGTAAATCATATAGCTGATAAGAGTTGTGTCCAGAATATATAAAGAATTCTTACAACTCAACGTTTGTTTAAAAAACAAAAACACAATTACATTTGGACAACAGATTTGAATAGCCATTTTTTTCAAAGAACATATACAAATGGCCAAAAACACATGAAAATATGTTCAGCATCATTCATCATTAGGAAATTGCAAATCAAAATCATAATGAGATATGATTTTATACCCAGTAAGATGCCTATAACAATTTTTTTAATGAAAAATAAAAAGTGTTGGCCATGCACAGTGGCTCATGTCTGTAGTTGCACTTTGGGAGGCTGAGTCAGGCGAATAACTTGAGGTCAAGAGTTTGAGACTAGCCTGGTCAACATGGCAAAATCCTGTCTCTACTAAAAACACAAAAATTCGCTGGGCATGGTGGTGGATGCCTGTAATCCCAGCTCAGGAGGCTGAGGCAAGAGAATTGCTTGAACCCAGTAGGTGGAGGTTACAGTGATCTGAGATCACACCACTGCACTGTAGCCTGTTGACAGAGCCAGAAACCGTCTCAAAAAAAAAGTGTTGGCTGAGGGTGTGAAGGAATTGGAAACTGCACACGTTGCTGGTAGGAATATAAATGGTATAGTCACAGTGGCAAATGGCAGTTCCTCCAAAAGTTACAGATAGAATTATTATATTACCCAGCAATTATTGATCTGTTGTATGAAAAGCTGTCTTTATTTACTCAAAAGTCTTTTCCAGATTGGTATTATTATAGGAAAACCAGAACAGTTATTACATGCCATACTGCCAGCCCATAGTAAGTGGTCAATACATTTTTCCCCAGTGATGAACATGGTTAGAAAAAAGTGAACTCTGATATGGAATAGATGAGTTACGCAGAGGCGTTGCTCAACTCTGCATTGACATCCTGATCAGACTTATAGGGCAGGTGATCCTAGATGTAGGAGTGAGGAAAGGAGAATAAGTAACTGGAAACTGAAGAAGGAGTAACTGAAAAATAATGAGCAACTTTTTTATGGAGTAAAAAAAAAAAAAAAGACACTTTGAAGCTAGAAGATCTGGATCATGTAACAGGATTTTGGTTTTTTAGCTATACAATGGCAGTGATTTTTCTATCTGCCTCATGATATTGGTGAGGAGGAAAGGTGGTGAGGTTTTAAATGTATACATAGAAAAGTGGAAGAAGAGCAGCCGCTGAGTTGAGCTTCTCCTCCTCACATGTTACCCCTGCCAGCTGATGCTTCAACTCAGGCTCATCTCCCACCAAAGGTTGCTCCAAATCCGAGGAGAACTTTCTACATTGTAGAAGGTAGAGCAATTTGGAGCCATGGTCCAAACTTCCAGTGCAGAGAATTAGAAATGGATGTCCTTCCAATCATCTGTGGACAGCAGTCACAGAGAGAAACCAAGAGAACAGAGGCATGGGAGGCTTGCTTGTGGCCCAAACACCAGGTGAGAAGAGAAGAAGTCTTCAGGTGTTTGTGGGTCTTTTGTTCTCAGATTTACTTCATTTCCAGGACTTCCGAGTTGATGATTGCTTCCACAGCTCCTCCCTATCCACCTTAGACATCTTGTTTCTTTTATCCTGTCTCCTAATATTTCCTTTCCACTTTCCCACTCATTTACTGTCCCTCATAAAACAGCATGTAGTAACATTTCCTGTTTGCCTGGCGAAGTGTCCATGAATTTAGGAAGAGGGAACGTGTGCCTGTGTGCAGAGGGGGGAAAGTCAGCACCAGGGCTGCAGGGGGCAGGTCAGTGGGCTTGCCAGAGAGGACCATGCCAAAAACAGATGAGGATACAGGGAAAGGCGTTTGGAGGCCTATCCTTCATCTTGATGTTGAAGCAAATAATGCCATCTTAGCTCACGAGTAACAAGGGAATCTCCAAGCGTTTTACTCTTTGGCTTTCCTCCTTCCCTCACCTCTTCCTTCCCTTCCCACAGGCCTGGTCTGCCCCTACAGTTCTCCCCTACAGTTGGCCCCTCCACCTTTACCTGAACCTTTTACCTTTCCATCTGCCAGGGTTGCAACATGATCCCCCAGTTTCCCCTGGAATGTCTACACCATAGACCACTCACTGGCCTAACGGCCCCCACAGGCAATTTTTTTGTTTATAAAAACTGAACATGAATTTTAAAATAAAATTTACTAACCGTGGATTATGTATGCAAAAACTAACAATGCTAAATAGAGGCTTTCTGTCTTAGTAGGGACAGGAGTCTCCCCATGACCCCTACCAAGACCCCTTATTCTTTTCCTATAAAGAGCTCATATCTACGTCTGCATGTCTCGCCTAGTCCTTGTTGGCGTGTGAGCTTGTAGCTCCTGGTCCAGATCCTCATCATGCTGGAAGAGTTGGGGACCCCAGAGCCGATGCAGCCATATGCTAGCCTAAGGGGACCCTTACTGACAGCAGAGAACTTAGTCAAGCCCCAAGAGCACTGACTGTAAGTCAAGACACTTATGTTCCTGGGCTCCAAAACTGCCCCCTATTTGAAAAGGTAATTCATAAGACCTTTCTTAGCTGGGCAATGAGGAGGGGGCATCTGAGGTTTTCAAGAAGGGCTCCTCAAAACCCTGTGGTGCCACCATTTCTGCATAACTTAAATGAAACGTGTAAGGAAATGAATGAAGGAGAGCAGAGGTCAGTAAAGCAGGATGTGGTAAAAAAAATACATTATGTGTATATAGTAAGAACAATGAGAACCACTGGAATGTGTTAGGCAGAGAGTAATGTGATCTAGTTTCCAGTTTTACGAGCCTCGTGGGTTGTAAGGAAACACAAAAAAAAAAAAAAAAAAAAAAGACTAGTCAGGGAACTGAAGCAGTTGTCTGTGAGTCAGAAGACTGTATCAGGGTGTCAGGTGGTGGCCTGGACAGGGTGTTCACGGAAAAGTTGATGAGAATTGGAAAAGACAAAATCCAC
Source organism: Cebus imitator (assembly GCF_001604975.1). Taxonomy (NCBI): domain Eukaryota; kingdom Metazoa; phylum Chordata; class Mammalia; order Primates; family Cebidae; genus Cebus; species Cebus imitator. The sequence goes on along the minus strand of NW_016107587.1, from coordinate 2,868,005 downwards.
AGGACCTACCAACAGATTGGACATGGGGAAGAGGAAAGAATAATCAAGGACATAGAGATATGTGTTCAGAGACCAGGGTTGAGAGTCGTGCATTTAACAGAGTTTAGAAGGGAGCACAGATTTGAGAAACCATGTGAGTCAGGGAACCAAAGCGTAGCTCAATACTGCTGAAATAGAGCATACAAGGGATTGGGAGATGGGGCAGAAAATTCAGGAAGAGATAAGTTATGGAAGGTGTCACACACCTGGATTTTATCATGAAAGTGTGTTGACAACCCCCACCCCGATACTTCTTTTTCATACAGAAATTCTGGCATGACATTTAGAATGTTCTCTCTGGCAGTGGTGGGGAGTTTAGATTATAGATGAAAAAGTTAAAGGGAAAAAGACAAATGAAGAGGCTGGAGCAAGTCAGAGGATGACTAAATCCTCCCCGCTAGCTACTTCTCTGAAATAAAATTACCGATTCCCTGACATCAGCTTTCTTTTTGCCAATTCTCTTCCTTTTGAATGCAAATTCCAAAGTGTGCTTTCAGCTAGGGATAATTATCTAATTATCTATTATCCACGGTGTAGCATTTCATTTTCCCCTCTCCTTCCCCCTTTATTCAATGTGTGACTTTTGGTGGGCTTGAGAAAGGTATGACTCAATTGGCTGTCAGCATAGCTTAGGTGAGGAGAGAACATCATGGAAAAGGAATCCACCTTGTCTGGAGAGCAGAGCAGTAATTGATTACTAATTACCAAAACATTATGTCTGAAGGAGGCAAGGCACAAGCTTATTTTCCAAGGCTCCAGATAATTAGCAAACATGTTTAAGACACTCTCGATGGCTCCAGGAGAGAAACATCTGAGAAGGAGGTTTCCTCGCCTCCTTATAAGGTCCATTTATCACTTTTGCGTGGTGAGCTTCACACTCCCAAGCATGAAGTAGGGAATTAGAGTTGGGACCAAGGGCTTCTTTTGACATTGCTATCCAAAGGCAGGTATTCCAGAGTCAGCCCTGTGGTTATCTAACGGCAGGGGTAAGAAAAAAGCAGCAAAGAAAGGGAGGGAAGTAACTGAGCTCTTCACTTTCAAAAAATGTTGAGGCTGATCTTTCAAAAACACAAGTCTAATCATGCCACTTCTCTGCCTGAAAGTCTCCAGTGACTTCCCTTTGTCTGAAAGTTCTAAATTCTCGATGCTGCTTCCGTGGCCCTCAGCCTCCTGTCCCACGTTGCTCCTGGAGAAAGACTACCTGGGTATGATGTGCTTGCAGTCCTCCCCAAAGACCGTTCTTTCTCTCAAACCCAAATGTGTGCATCAGCTGTTTCTTATGACTAGCACTATCTCCTCTTTTGCTGTTAATTCTTCCTCACCTTTCCTCCTAGCTCAAATGTCCCCCTGCCAGCAAGGCTTCCTTATACCCTAATTGTTATGAACTTCAGCCCCACTTTCTTTAATGGACTCTATTTTTTTGGAACAGCTTTAGATGCAAAGACATAATGCAGAGATGGTACATAGTATCCTCATATTATCCACACTCAAATTTTTTCTATTATTAACACTTTACATTAGTATGGCAGGTTTGTTACAATTAATGAATCCATGATAATATGTTTATGAAATGAAGTCTACCATTTATTCAGATTTTCCTAATTTTTACCAGATGTTATTTTTCTGTTCCAAGATCCCACCCACGATACCTAGTATGCTACGCACTATATCTGTTTTTAGGTTCCTTGTGACTGTGACAGCTTCTCAGAGGTTCCTTGTTTTTGACGACCTTGACAGTTTCAAGGGGTCAGGTATTACGTTGTATAATCCTCCTCTGTTGGAATTTGTCTGATGTTCTTCTCATGATTAGAATGGGGTAAGAAGCTTGCCAGGGGAAGACCATGCAGCTAAAGTGCTATTTTCCTCACATGACATCAAAGATACATACTATCGATATAATGCATGACTGTTAATGTTGACCTTGGTCGCCTGGCTAATGTAGTGGGTTTTGTTTGTTTATTTCAGTAGAGACAGAGTCTCCCTATGTTGCCCTGAATGGTTTCAAACTCCTGCACTCAAGCAGTCCTCCTGCCTCAGCCTCCTCAGCCACTGGGATTACAGGCATGAACCACTGTGCCAAGCTCGTAATGTAGTGTTTACCAAGTTTCTCCACTGCAAAGTTTCTCTTTTTCTCTCTTTCCATACTGTGCCCTCCCAAAGAGAATCATTATGTATAGAGCGCACTTAGGAGTGGAGTGTTATGCTTCATCTCCTTGAATGTAGAGTAACTACATAAATTATTTAAGACTTTCCTGCACAAAAAGTTTATTTCTTCTCTATACTCATTTATTTATACAACTATTTATTTATATCAGTGTATCTGTACTGATATACATTTTTATTGACTTATAGTCCAATACTGCTTTATTTATTTTGTTGCTCAAATTGTTCCAGCATTAGCAACGGGAATTTTTTTTTAATTAACTCCTGTATCCCATTGACATACCCCATTGTGGGACATTTGCTTGTTTTTCTTAGAGCACTTTCCCACTTTCCCATGCTAAAGGATAGATTACCCAGGCTCATTTTGTAAGACAGACTTCCTGTCTTTGTCCCAGCACCAGCCACTTCTACAACAACCTCTAGTTTCTTACATTAAAAAAGGCATTAGAAACAAAGGGTAGCCATGTTTGTTGCCACTGAGATGTAGTTGCATCTAGGCTTCTTGGTTGAAATAGTAAGAAAATAGATGCGTGTACACTAGCCCATATATAAACACATATCTGTGAATATTTCTATATGCGTCATCCTTGTCTATATCCCGAACATGAGTTCATACTTCTATCTCCAATTCTTAATCACCACAAGGATAATTCTAGCTCCTCTGCATGTTTATCTGTAAACAGTCACTTTAACAGTAAGAAATCTGTCTCACATTTTCCACCATCCATTGATTTAACTCTTCCTTTCCAGTATACATGAATAGCAGTATCAGAGTGTTAACCCATGTCCCTGTGGAAAGCAACTTTATCAATTAGGGTACAGTTCTTATGTGCATTTTTTTTTCCCCTTTAGTCTGACATACTCTATTCATTTCCAAAGTTAGTTAAGTCAGCACCTTTTCCTTTACTTCTTTCTATGAGGTTGATTCATACATTTGTAATGAAGTTACATTGCTTTGTCATATTCGGCATTTCATTCTGGAATCCCCTAATCTCTTAAATATTTTACTATTTTGACTGTAAATGTCAATGGACTCATAGAATCCACCATCACATATTATAAAGAATAGTTTTTTTCCATCCTAAAATATCTGTTCTGATTCACCTACTTAGCCCTCTTTAATCCCTAAACCTCTAGAAAGCACTTATCTTCTCATTACTACAGTTTTACATTTTTCAAAATGTTATGTAATTGCTGTCATATAGTATAACCTTTTCAAACTGGCTTCATTCATTTTGAAATACACATTCAGTATTTATCCTTGTCTTTTGGTTTGATAGCTTATTTATTTTTACTGCTGACTAATATTCCATTGTATAGATGTACCACAGTTTTTTATGTATTCATTTAGTGAAAGACATCTTGGTTTCTTCCAAGTTTTGGCAATTATGAAAATACCTGCTATAAGCATCTATGTGCATGTAGAAATAAGTTGTTAAATCACTGGGTAAATATCAAGGATATGATATTTCCAATATTTAGGGGTTTCGTGTTTTTCTTTTTGGTGTTCTGCAAGCTTCTTGTCTCTCTGCTTTTGTTTATGTCATTGATTTTGAAAACTTCTCATTTTAAATACCTCTATTCCATTCCATCTTTCTATATCTCCTGATATTCCCATTTATTATGCATTGCACTTTTAAAAATTATTTTACATTTTATGAGTACTTTATTCTGTTTTCCCTTTCTTTTTATGCTTACATTTCTGTTTGGAAAATTCCTGGTGACATATATTCAAGAGTATTGATTCTTTTGTTGACCTCATCCAGTCTACTGAAGAACTCTTCAAAGGCATTCTTTATTTCTGTTACACTGTTTTAATTTCTAGGATTTTCTTTCTATTTTTGTTTTTTTTTTTTTTGAAACAGGATCTTGCCCTGCCGCCTAGGCTGGAGTGCAGTGGCGTGATCTTGGCTCACTGCAATTTCCACCTCCTAGGCTCAAGTGATCCTTCTGCCTCAGCCTCCTGAGTAGCTGGGAATACAGGTGCAGCCACCACTCCTGGCTAATTTTTGTATTTTTTGGAGAGACAGCGTTTTGTAATGTTGCCCAGGCTGATCTCTAACACCTGGGCTCTGCCCACCTTGGCCTCTCAAAGGGCTGGGATTATAGGCATGAGCCACTGCATCTGACCTTAGGATACTCTTTCAATTCTTTCTTGGAGCTTCCATCTTTCTCCTTACACACCCAATCTGTTTTTGCATGTTGTTGATTATTTCCAATAAAACCCTTAACATATTAGTCATAACTACTTTAAATTCCTTGTCTCATAAGTCAACATCTCTGTCATATTTGATTCTGGTTCTGTTGCTTGCCTTGATTCTTCAGACTATGAGCCTTTTCTTGCCTTTTAGCATGATTTGTAATTTTTTATTGAAAGCCAGACATGATTTATTGGCTAATAAGATCTGGAGTTAATAGATCTGCCTTAGTCAGCTTGAGCTGCTATAACAGAATCTCATAGATTGGGTGGCTTAAACAACAGGCATTTATTTCTCAGTATTCTAAGAAATAAAGTTAAAAAATTTCTCTTCCTGGGTCCGTGAGGGGAGTGGTTTCAAATGCAGGGATTTCCTTTGAGTACCTCCTCCACGCCTCCATACAAAATTCATGTTTTCCATAAAGAAGCATTTACACGTCTTTTTATAATCTCAGACTATCAGATAACATTCTTTCTTACACATCAGTCTTTTCTTCTGCCTAAAATGTCCCTCTTCAGAAAGTGATCCTTTAGAAGTTGATTTAGAGATGGTTTGCTGGTGATAAACATTGTTATTGTGTGTTTAAAATATTACTATTATTTTATAATGTTAATCTAAGAAAAAAATTCCAGATTATCAGTTATAATCTCTTAGTTTCTTAATAATATTTAAAGTATAAAGTATGCTAGAAATTGGAATTTATAAAAATGCATCCACTCTGCTGTTACTACTAATTTTGCAATTGGCACACTTGTTTCTTTACAGGCAATATTTATCTTCCAATGTTTTTGAGATCTCATCTTTGCCTGTGATATTCTGTGTGTCCAACTGTGGATTGTCTTCTTTTTTCTTTTTATTCATTCTTCTTTGAATTTATTAGACTCTATAAAACTGAAAAGTTTTGTTCTTCATTAATTCTAGACAACTCTCGGCTTTTAGTACTTTTACTATTGCTTCATTTCATGCTCCTTATGTCTGAAGACACAATTAGATGAATATTTGCCCCCTTACTATTCTCTATGTCTCTTTATTGCTCCTTTAAGCTTCCGTATTTCCTCTCTTCTCTATGTGTGTCTGATTCCTGGTAAATGTTTCAGGTCTATCTTCTAGTTACTGATTCTTTTTCATGTATCTCTTACCTGCCATTGAAAACATCGTTGGGTGAGGTATTTAATTTTAATGACTTTTTAAAAATGTTTAGCCATTATATTTGGTTATATTCTAGTCTTCCTAGTATATTTTGTAGCATATTATTCTTTTTCATCTTATATTTCTTTGAAAAATCTAAATAATATATTTTTTGTGTGCTCTATGATTCTGTTACCAGAAGATCCTGGTTTCTGTTGGCTTTCTTGCGGTGGCTTGTTTCTTTATGTACTTGGTGACTTTGAAATGTAAGCTCATGTTTCATGTTTTTCTGGGTTTTATTTGCTGGAATCCTGGAAAGCATGGGTTGAAGGAGTGAACCTTCGGTAAGTCGGAGCTGAATATAGTGTGTTCCTGCCAGGTACCCTAGGGCATTCTTACCCATGTGTGACTACATAATGTTAATTTCTAGGATTCGCATTCTCTGTGCCATGAAGGTATTGTAAATCTGAACTCCTGGGGACATCGGAAGACTATGATTTAGAAGTTTTGAAGACAGTATTATTTTTCAATGAAAGCACAGATTAAGACAAACAAGTGCCAGGACAGTCCAGGGCTGAGTCAATCCCACAGCCCGCAGATGAGTCAACTCCATCCAGCACTCATGCAAATGCTCTGCCGTACACAAGGAGAGAGAGAAAGACATGAAGAAATCAGGCATAGACGCTACCCTTTAAGAACCCACATAAAAGCGAGGCTGATGGAAATGTACACCACTAGTAGTGACGCAAGGATTTAAGATTCACCCTTTGTGGTAGCACAAGCAAAATTCTACCTGCGGCTGGTTAAGGAGACAGGGAACAATCTAGGGATGTGGTATGTGCACTGAACCTTGAAAAATGGCAACCACATTCACAGGCCCCCCAGAAATGAAAAGGCATTCTAGAAACAGGAAACATCAGCAAAGCATGGACAGTGAGGCCATGCGGTGGATTTAGAGCTAGAGGCTGAAGTATGATAAGAGTTGCACAGGAATGTCATGAGAGCCAAGATCAGAGCAGTCTTGTGCTTTACCTGCAACCTAAGGCATGTAGATCTCACGAAGTAAATAAAAGTGAACGAACGGAAATCTACAATCAGTGAGCTTTAATGTCAAATCCTACACATCCATAAACAGTACCATTCCATCCTATTCTTCAACCTGAGCATTAATTGATTTTACATGATACCAAAACATGTCATTTGATAGAACAATATTCAGTAAAGTAAACTTTTTAAAACATAAATATGATGTGGATGATTCAAATCACAGTGACGTTTTTTCCTGAGTTTCCATGTTTGGGGTAATCTGTAAGTAACCTACAAGTGTTTGATATCATGACGCATCCAGCTTACGTTTATATTAAATCAAAATGGACAGGAGAAGAAAAATGTAAGGATTCCAGTGTTTGATGTACCTAATGCAAATGCTTTGTTGTAAGTAGACCCTCCTATGAGCACTTTTCTTCATTTCTGTGTATAACCAGTCAGAATAGAGTGAGAGGTAGCTCTAACTACTACGAGCATTTGTCCACTAGTATCTTCAATAGGACATAAAAGGCAGATAAACAGAGGCCATAGAGCAAGGCCGTGTCAATAAAGCAAAGGATTGTAAAGTCAGGTTTTTAGAGAAGTTAAGTGACTGAAAGAAAGGGCTGAAACTAGTGATGCAGTGTTTTGTGGCATAGAAACACCTACCTTTGGTTCTCTCACTTCAACTAGACCCAAGCAGAAGGAAACTTATTTAACAAGCAGTTCATGGAAGAAAAGCCATAATAGGATTCATCATCAACTCAAAAATGAAATTTCCATGAAAGCCCTGCCTAAACATCTAAACTCAAGTTAGGCAGCTTTAATATGAATAAATAGAAGAAACCTAAGCATGAGATGTTTCGTTGCACTTGCCATTGGGTCACCGTGCTTGACTTCGGGTGGCTGCAAACTGCCATTGTTTAGGGGAGATCCTGGATGTTGCAGGGGTCTAGGAGCCAGGAAATCCTGGATATTTTGAGTAGTAAGTAGCAAACTTCATGGGGAACATTTAAGAAAGGAGAAAACTTAGGTGGGACATGGTAGAAGTTTCAAATAGAAAAGTTTTGATGTGTCACAGCAGGAAGTAAAAATGTATCACTTCAACTCAAAGAGGATTTCATATCCATTTGAGCTCTTCTGGTTTAAACACAGATTTTGTAAAACAATGAGGTCTGTGATGGAATTTAAGCAGGGACTACACACCACTTGATGGGATATTGGGAATATCTACATAATGCTGGACAAAAACATAAATGGTCCCTTGTGTGGCTTTGGAATGCAGATTCTCCTGCATAATCGTTCTACATTGGTGCCATGACAGCCAGACACACTCACAACACTGCCCTTCTTGCTGAAAATATTAGTAATCTCCTTCAAAGAGATAAATTGACTTCACCAGACTTTTTTCAGCATTTGCAGCTCTGTAAACTTTTTATTAGTCCATTTATTGTTTATTTTGCACTGTTTTGTTTTAAGCACAAATGGGGTGAAGTACTAAAATATGTTCTTTAAACTTTAGGGCCCATATCCCATTAAATCACAGATACTCAGTATGATTAAGCAAATGTTTACCTCCCAGGGTCAGCCTAAACAAAACGAAAACAGCAGTCCCAAATGTTTTCTTTGCAGAATAATCACAAAACGTCTCTCCCAAAATCTTAATCCTAATCTTAAACATTTGCTGTCCTAAATTGAGGAAAGTCCTGTCAGTAATTGTATTATCTGGTTTTCTTCATGCTCATCATAAATGCCAAAGGGTAATTCTTCCTAGAAAAATGAATCTTTTGTGATAACACTCAATGTGTTTTTAATTACTGAAGCTGCTTGATGCTGGCAGACTGAAAGTATCTTATCATCACATGCAGGAGAATTCGCGCACGGTCCTGTCTGTGCATGCTGATCCCTGGAGCCAAAGAAAAATCTCCTGTCATTAACTCCTCTGCTGAACTAGCCTATATACTAAGTAGGCAGAGAACCACACCAGCCACCATGCTGGATAAGCATATCAATATATAACGCATGTCAGAAGCTTATGAAATACTTCAGCGAGGGCAGTGACCAGTTTTGTTATAATAATAAGTCATGGTTTATCTCCAGTGTGGAGGGGAAAAAAGTCATTTATGATTGCTCAATGTTCTTGAGCAAAATATGACCGTCATCTGAATCCAGAGTAGAAGAGAGGATTTGTGTTTTTCTTTCTATGTTTATTTTGTTTTTAAGTGGAAAAACAGCTTCTCAGTTAAGGGGCAGTGGGAACAACGCTGAATTTGTGAAGAGGGCTCACTGTGATTGACTCACTTCTCGTTTTCACTTGCTCTGATACTTGGTACAAGTACCCTACCCTCCCCAAGACCCCCATTTCCTTATTTGTAAAAAGTTCACCCACTTCAGGATGAACACAGAAGTTAAAGCGTTAAAGCACATTGCAGGCTATAGAGAAAAAGACATTGTTATTCTTTCTAGAAATAATAACTATCTGATTCTTACAGACTCCACTAAAGTGAGAGTTGGAATTAAATATTCTCCAACATTCCTTTTAAAAAGTTGTTAAATTATTATTGTTTTTTAATTCCAACATTTTAGGTTTTAGTTTGTAAGTCTGATTAGCAAAAGCTACTTTCATATTCCTTTTATTTCCCCCTGTGTGTAGGCAAAATTGAATGTAGGCATGAAATGGAGGGAATTTTTTGATAAGGGGGCAGAGAAGTATTTATTGTTTCAGAAAGCACTTCCTGAAAACATTTATAACCAAAGAGCCAATAAAATGATCTGTTCAGAGATAATTATACTGGAAGGAAATAATGACCATTGCAACACATGGCTAAACACCCTAGAACCATTCTTCCTTGTATTATTAAGCATAATTTTTACATTAATACAAAGAGTCAAGGTAAAAGTTTCCTGCTGTGCTTACACAATACTCTGCAACTGAGCAAAGGGAACTTAGAGTGAAGGAAGGCGCAATTGGAGCATAGACAACTCAGACTAATTATTTTTAATCATATAAGTATAGCTTAGATTGACTCATCTGTAAAATTGGGTAATTTCCTAGGCATTGGATAATCTTTAAATGTTTTTAGGATTAAATTGACATTTCTGCTATAAGCTATTAGTGAGTATTGGAACAAATCAAGCATGGAATACAATGGGGATAAGTCAAAACATGTAACTACAGACAAATAATAATAGAAGGATAATATTATTATTACAATATTATAACAATTATATCTACAGATCAAGGAATTTTGCAAAGACAATTGAGACAAGCCAGATGGAGAAAAACTTGTAAAGATGCTAAAAAACAAACAACCAAACATACTGTCCCTGCTCACTTTCTTGGCTCCAGTACAGAAAGGAATAACTTCTGTATAATTTCTACCTTAGCTTCTAGGTGGAACAGTTGAACTACTGACCTCTATGCAATTTTTTCATAATCTGTTTCCTTTTCATGAAATGTTTAGCCCCAATCGCTGTATGACCAAGCTTTTTCCATCTTCCAAACCCAGATGAAACAGGTCATCCACAGAACTCCCCTGTTCCTCTACTCCACCGTATTTCTCTCTCCTGAAAAGGAGCTCTCTCTAGCATTGACCTTGTAATAGTCTACTCCATGAGGTCCAAATCTAAAGCATGCAGTCATGTACCACACAATGGTGTTTCCATCAATGATAGGCTGTGTATAGGGGTCTCATAAGATGATAATGGAGCTTGAAAACTCCTCCTGCCTAGTGATGTCATAGTTCAATGCATTACTCGGGTGTTTGTGGTTATGCTGGTGTGAATGAACCTACTATGTTGTTTAAAAGTGTAGCGCATACAATTATGTACAGGATATATTATTTGATAGAGATAATAAGCAACAATGCTACCACTTTATGCATTTAGCATACTATATGTTGATATTTTTGACTGTATTCCTTATACTCACACAAAAAAAGTTAACTGTAAAAGAGCCTCAGGTAGGTCTTTCAGGAGGTATCAAGAAGAAGACATTGTCATCATAGGAGATGACAGCTCCATGAAGACCTCCCAGTGGGACAAGCTGTGGAGAGGGAAGAGTGATATTGATGATCCTGACCCTGTGTATGCCTAAGCTAATATATGTATTTGTGTCTTCGTTTTTGATAAAATGTTTAAAAAGTAAGAAAAATTTTAAAAATAGATAAATGCTTATAGAACACGGATATAAAGAAATAAAATGCTTTTGTAGCAGATATACAATGTGTTTGTATTTTAAGCTATATGTTACGGCAAAAGAGTCAAATGTTTAAGTAATTTAAGAGCTTATAAAATTAAAGAGTTGCAGTAGCTAAAATTAGTTTCTTACTAAAGAAAGGAAAAATACACTTGTGTAAACTCATCATAGTCTAAATGCACAGTGTTCATAAAGTGTACCAATAGTGTTTAGTAATTCACTCACTGGGCTTTCATATTCACTCATCACTCACTCACTGACTTACCCAGAGCAACTTCCAGTTCTACAAACTCCATTTGTGGTAAGTTCCCCATACAGATGTGCCTTTCAAAAAAATATTTATACTATATTTTTTACTTTACCTTTTTTACGTTTATATATCTTTAGATATGAAACTTTGGAACCATTGTGTATACTCATCTACCGTATCAAGTTCAGTGACATGCTGCACAGGTTTGCAGTCTAGGAGAAATAGGCTACACATACAGCCTAGCTGTGTAGTAGGCTCTGCCATCTGGCTTTGGGCAAGAACAGGCTTTGATGTTCACACAAAGACAAAATTGCCTAAAAATGCAATTTTAATTTCTCAGAGTGTATCCCCATTGTTAAGCAAGATATGATTGTATTCACACGTGTATCTCCTCATATCTTCCAGCAGCGCTTACTTATGACTGGGGTGGCCCACATAAAATTGATCAAATGACAAAAGAGTGGTACTCTTGAGATACTGTGACTGGGTGTGTCTTGCAGGGTGTGGAAGAGGAAATGCAGGTGGTATTGATCATTCAATGTAGGAAAATTTGATTTGGGACACTGTTCCAGTATTACTCTCCCTTGATAAGGGGTTGGCAGACCAAACAGGAACAGATGGGAGAATGATCTTCAGTACTAACTGTTATTTTGCAATGTATTAAATAAAAAATAACTTCCTTACACAGAATAAGAGACAAATTGTATTTAGAAATTGAATTTATAATTCACAATAAGCTGAAAGAGTAATTTACCCTATGCAAAAGGGCATAGGCTTGAGAAAAGCATAGCCACCCAGGACCAAGTCAGAACCTGGCAGGACAGACTCAAAGAAACCCCATCTGCTCTAGAACACAGATCACTTCTTAGTTAAGTCTTCTCACCAACATTCTGCTAAGAAGAGAAGGAGCATGTAACAGAAAAACTGTACTATGTTAGGTAATTTTCTGTGAATTAAAATAAAAAAACTCAATAGTCCAGTGCAAGTAATTACCATTTCCTTTTGTGGGTTTGATAAGTCTTTATTAAAAGTTGTATTGAACTTATACCAAGTTTTTTAAAAAAAACTTCTTTAGATATTAACCATTTATTCTTACGTTCATTCATTTATTTACTGTAGGCTTGCTGAATGCACACCATTGGATGATGTCTACATGTCAGCGATACAGGAAGGAAAAAGAAAAGAAATGTCCCTATCCACAGTTAACTGACTTCCATAAAGGTGGAGAATATTAAACAAATGTTCACATTACTCGTGTATGTTTTTGGAGGAATAATCTTAATGAAGAAAGATAATACGGTTTGGCTGTGTCCACCCAAATCTCATCTTGAATTGTAGCTCCCATAATTCCCACATGTTGTGGGAGGGACCTGGTGGGAGATAATTGAATCATGGGGGCAGTTTCCCCCATATTGTTCTCGTGGTAGTGAATAAGTCTCACAAGATCTCGTGGTTTTATAAGGGATTCCCCTTTTCACTTGGTTCTCTCATTCTTTTCCTGCCTGCCACCATGTAAGACATGCCTTTTGCCTTCTGACATAATTGTGAGGCTGCCTAGCCATGTAGAACTGAGTCCATTAAACCTCTTTTTCTTTATAAATTACCCAGTCTCAGGTATGTCTTTATCAGCAGAGTAAAAATGGACTGATTGAGAAAATAACCATACTCTGATACACGGTATTACTGGATTAACCATTAGTACCTCGTGGAAACAGGAGTTGAAGGTATGATGCAGTGTGGGATGGAGAAACAGGTGTTTGGCTCAGAGATGGTCCTGCTCCCCATTTCCTCTATGCTACCCACCACATTTAGAGTGCATAGTCTTAGGTGTGAAGTAGTGTATTTTTGATACCAGAAACAGCATAAAAGAGAGGAAACTGGAGCTATTAACAGCCAGAAGCCACGTTACCAAAGAAATCGAATGCTTGATATTGCATTCCAGCACACCATCCCAAAAATTATACCCTCCCCTTCCATGCCAGAAGTGGCAGAAAGCATGCTCACTCACAGATGATCAGCAATTTCTGTTATGCTGTAGAAATTCACTCACGTGGCCTCTTGAAACTTATTTCCTATATCCAAATATAAAGAAATCAAGAATCAACATAAAAGCATTAAATAAAGAAAATCGACTCAACCGGTAAAACTTTGTGAAATATTTAAGTAAATAATTGATCAATAAATATATTAATAGAAGCATAAGGTACTTCAATAGACAGATTCAAGAGGGTATTTCTTCTGTTCTATAGAAAATCTTCAATAAAAATTATCAGCATTTATAAATATAATTAGTGAAATTGGAAAGGATAAAAAAAACAAGCAAAAAACCATCAACAAATGACCCAAATAGCCATATCAACTCCTTATAAATTGGTTAAGAAATATAAATTATGTGAAATGAGTAATAAAACATGTAGTTAAATAACAAAGCTAAATAAAATGTAATGTGCAATGAATGTGACAGAGAGCAAAACCATGTACAAAACTTTAAGAGATAAGGAGTAGCTCCTCTTGGGAGACAATCTTTGGAGCCTGTAGCCACAATGTATGTCTGGCTACACTGAGGCTGTGACATGTAAAGAATTTATGAAGAGATCACGTGGGAGAGACAGAGATAGACAGAGCTGGGGAAAGAGGGATGGAGACAGAGAGAGAGGGACAGACCAGGAGAGATCTCAAGCTCAAGGAAGCCCAGAGTTCCAGCCTCTAGATGCGTGGTGTGCCCCAGCCCACACAGCAGAAGAAATGTTAAAGACGACCCTAGCTACCATCTCATTACAAAAGCATAAGATAACCCAAGGGAGAACCACCTGGCTGAGCCCCATTGATCTGCAGATTCTAAGCAAGATTCTAAGCCCCATTGATCTGCAGATTCTAAGCAAGATTCTAAGCCCCATTGATCTGCAGATTCTAAGCACTTCAAACAAGTGGTCATTGTTTGAAGCCCCTGCATACGGGTTGCTTGTCACAGAGCTGAAGACAGCCAGGGCAGATGTGCGTACCTGGGAGTGGAGTGCTAATTCACAAGGTTCAAGGCTTGCAAATGAGGTGGTGGCTCTGTGAGCAGGTAGCAGATCAAGGTTGGAAAAGTTTTGGTGGTGACAAGGGGATAATGGCTGGGAGGAAAGTGAGGGAAATATTGGAAGCTGAAGGAAAGGAAACAGCACCCTGTTAGGTAGTGGGAGACACTCAGGCAAGATGGCCCCATACAGTAAAATAGAAAAGAGTAAATATAATAAATAACCTGGGGGAAATCTAGCAGACTTGTTGAAAGTGACAATTGGTATATTTTAGCTATGCTTGATAAAATGAGGATAAAGAGAGGAGTTGAAAAAAAACACTTACTTTTCATGCAAAATTTATAGGAAAGACAAATAAGCTTCCAGGTCTCAGATGTTTGAAAATAAAGCTCAGGGCCAGGGGTGGTGGCTCACACCTGTAATCCCAGCACTTTGGGAGGCCAAGGCAGGCAGATCACTTGAGGTCAGGTGTTCAAGACCAGCCTGGCCAACCTGGTGAAACCCTATCTCTACTAAAAATACAAAAATTAGCCAGTCATGGTGATGCAGGCGTATCGTCCCAGCTACTTGGGAGGCTGAGGCAGGAGAATCGCTTGAACCCAGGAGGCAGAGGTTGCTGTAAACTGAGATTACACCCAGGCACTCCAGCCTGGGTGTCAGAGTGAGATTCCATCCCAAAACAAAGATAAAGAAAATAAAGCTCAGTTATTCTTAGCATGTCCAGATGGCAAACAATGCTAAAATGAAGAAAGAATCTAAAATCCAAAGTCAGAGATGACTTGTTGAGGCCTGAGGAAGACCTAAGTTGAACCTCATAAATCCTATCAGAGAGACAGAAGAACTTCTGAGACTTGAAAGTCTGGGCCTCTCAGATTCTGTCTGTAAGAAATAGGGCTTCTCAAAAGCTTAAGATCACAGTCTCACTAGGAGCCTCAAGTAGAGAAGGGCTTATCTCAGAGATGTGTGGTTGCAGCCTTTGCATACTGAAAGGCACCTTTATCTCACAGGAGATCCCCAAAGGCACAGAGAGAATTATTCTATGGAACCATGTCCCGCTTGGCCTAAAAGGAACAAAGATAGACACAATAAAATGATAATTATGGACCCCAAAACTGCCAGGAATGGTATAGTGGGCAGAATTTGAAAACGGCTGTTTCTCTGGGGGAAACACACAAACCTCTAGTTATTCTATCCAACGCTAATCTAGGGACAGCTGCGAAGGGATTATGTGAATGTAATTAAGGTCCTGAATCATCTGACCTTAGATGGGTAGATGATCAGGTGAGCCCGATTCGATCACATGGGTCTCTTAAATGCAGGAGGATCTCTCCAGCTGGTGGCAGAAGAGGAAGTCAGAGGGATGCGCTCCGGTGAACCTGGCAGGATGTACACATCTCTGCTGCAAACTTCCCTCCAGAGCCACTTGGCAAGGAACTGTGGGTATACTCAAGGAGCTGAAAGGTAATGGAAGAATAGGCACTTGGGCCCCACGCCCACATGGAGGTGAATTCTGCCAGCGACAGTGCACTTGTAAGAGGACACTGATCCCTGATGAGAACCTGGTCATGGCCCCATGAGCCCCTGTGCAGAGAACCCATCAGCCTGGGCCTGGACTCAGGACCAAGGAGACTGTGAGATAATAAACAGGTGTTGTTCTAAGCCACTACTTTGTTGCAATTTGTTCCAAAGCAGGAACTGGGCTGAGGACACTATTCAGCTCCAGAAACACATCACCCCTTATGGAAAAAGAAGTGTTACTCGGAGCCCAGAGGGTGAAGCCAGAAGCCATGGAGACCTGTCAGGTCAGTAGGCCAGGCCCTAGTCTGTGGACCGTGAGTGTCTGATGCATTTCCACGTGATATGGAACAGGAACTGTTGTGCCTCCTTTCCCACTTCTCCCTTTTTCAGCTCGAGAGTTTATTGGGGCCGTCTTGTTTCTGCCCTGCAGCTGTTAGGTGAGTGAGGGACAGAGACACTGCCTCTTCTGTGGTTTTTGCTTTTCTCCAGGTGGAGAGAAACTGGATCTGAGGAACCTCAAGCCAGAAACCTCACCTGCATCTCGAACTGGTTCAGGCAATAATGATGCTTTTGGGGAATTTGGTAGGGGTGGTTACCATTTTCACGTAGGAGGAACGTACATGATTTGTGGCCAGATGTCTGACTCTGGTGGCTTAAAAACCTGTCCACAAATTCTCTAACATCCCACCCAATATGAGGTGGTCTCCCTCTCCTCCCTCAGCACTAGAAATTAGAAGGCCTCATAACTGCTCCCAGATAGAAGAAATGGTGCTGTGTTTAAGGAGGCCACAGCCCTGCCGTCTTCCCTTGTCATTCCCTTGTCACCTTCTCTCTCCTTCAGCCATGCAAGAGACCAATCCAGTCTGAGTTCACCAAGTGGAGAGGTGACATGGTGTCCCTGGAAAGACAGAAAAAGACAAAGGAGCCCCCTTAGGGCCTCAGCAGCCCTGAGCCTTCCCAGCCCAGGATGAGACTGGGGGGCCAGGGCGACATTGAGATGACCCAGACCCCAGCCACCATCTTAAGCAACAGTGATCTGAGGGCTGCAGAATGAAAACAGCCTCGCTGAGCCTTGCCAGGCCTCACACTCAAGAGCAAAATCATGATCTCTATTTTTAAATGAAAAATCAAAGTCAAGGAGTGTCAATTAGACAATGGAACTGTCACCTAAGAGGATGTTCAGCACAGCAGAGATACGGAAGGGGAGAATCTCCTTGAATGGGAAAAACACCTAGTGCTTGAACTGAAATGACATTCAAAGTGTAAGCTTAAAAAAGGTGGGGGGCTGGGGACATGTTGAGCTACATTCCAGTGAGAATTCTGTTCTCTAAGGACAAAACATCCTTTGCTCCTGGCTCCATCTGGAACAAGGAGGCAGACAGCTGTGCCATTGCTTCCTCACTGGCACCTGTTCCCACGCCACACCTCTGTCCTGAGCAGGTTTTGTTTACTGGAGGATGTCATCAATTCTTTTGGATAGGATGTCTTTGTGGATATCTGCTTTCAGTCTTTGCAACTTCACTCATGCTTTAAAAACAAGACACGCTCAATCACTGGTAGAAAAATAGAGCGATAAGAAAATGAAAATTAGGTAAAATTAATTTAACTTATTGAAGACACCTGGTCATGGCCAGCAGGTTTTCACCAGAAACACTAGGAGAAGAGCAGAGCCAACCTCTCTCTGCATTGCATTTATGTCCTTATCTCTCAGCTTTCCCCTATGGCTAAGCTTAGAGCCCCTCTGGCTTCTCCCCCATTTGTGGGCCCTCAAGGGCTGGGCTTTTCTCTCCCTTTATTCCATTTTCTATCCTGGGTTATAGTAAAACTATGATAGATGTAAGCAGATTTTATCTTAAAATCCTATTAGAGCCAAGAAATTTAGAATAACTTTCTCTCTCTCTCTCTCTCTCTCTTTCTCTGTGTGTGTGTGTACCAGTGCTTGATTTTTTTTTTTTTTTTGAGACAGACTGCTCTTGTCGCCCAGGCTGGAGTGCAGTGATGCGATCTCAGCTCACTGCAACCTCCGCCTCCCAGGTTCAAGCAACCTGCCACCATACCCAGCTAATTTTTTGTATTTTCAGTAGAGAAGAGGTTTCACCATGTTGGCCAGGCTGGTATCAAAATCCTGACCTCTGGTGATCCACCCGCCTCGGCCTCCCAAATTGCTGGGGTTAGAGGCGTGAGCCACCGCGTCCGGCCTGATTTTTGAACCTTTGCTCACTATAGTAGTGGAAATAGATTGTTGTAGTCTACAAATAAGAATACCTAACTAAAGGTGTTTAATAAAATAATCAAAACATTTGCTATTTCTTATAACAGGAAATGCGGATGAACCCATGGCTTTTAGTTCAGATGCAGATTCTAGCCTGATCCTTTTAAGAGATGTCCTCCTCCTTCAAAGTCCTCTCTTCACTGCAACATAGCCACACAGATTTAGTCATGGTGTCCCTATCCAGCTACATTCAAAGGGAGTTTTTTTCTGTAAGAAGGAGGAGACACCTCCCCAGACCTCCTGGGACCCTTACAAGGACCTGGGAGAGGGCTCTTGTGCTAGCTGCAAGGAGCCAGCTCTTCCAGGAAAGGCCCGGATGGATAAGAATAGCTGTGACTTGGCCACCAACAGTGTCACTCAGAGATGGAGAAATTCTCAGGAGTGCTCACTGTCTCCTTCCCTGGAAAGCCAGCCAGCATGTTTCAGCCACAGAAGAGATAAATCAAAATTGTGGATTCAAGAATTTTAAATCACTATCCCTGAGAGCTCTGCAATGGATAGTGTGCTATCCTGGGACCTGCTGGCCTATGAGGGTGTGACCAGCAGCCTGCATCCACCTAGGGGAATTTAGGGGAGCAGCCTCCAGATCTGCACAGGTGGGAAAGCAGGCAAATGACAAACCCTGAAGCAAAGAGACACACTTTGGGAGGAGTGGATGCTGGAAGAGGACCTCAGACACAGGCTCCTCAAAGCCATGCTGAAGTGGGTATCCAGCAAGCTGTCTCTTGTTATGGCACTTTGCAGCCTGTGAAAACCATAGCATTTTTTATAAAATAAAAAAAAATAGGCCGGGCATGGTGACTCACGCCTGTAATCTCAGCACTTTGGGAGGCTGAGGTGGGTGGATCACTTGAGGCCATGAGTTTGAGAGCAGCCTGGCCAACAAAACCCTGTCTCCACTAACAATGCAAAAAATTTGCCAGGTGTGGTGGCAGGGGCCTATAATCCCAGCTACTTGGGAGGCTGAGGCAAGAGAATTGCTTGAACCTGGGAGGCGGAGGTTGCGGTGAGCCAAGATCACGCCACTGCACTCCATCCTGGGTGACAGAGCAAGACTCTCTCTTGAAAAATAAAATAAAATAAAATGGGCAACTAGAACAATCATGTTTATATGGACATTTCGAGAACTGATAGTCTTTGTGAAGTTGTCTCCAAAATTAACAGTCCCTCTATGTGTGTAAGAAATTAAATGACCACAAAATCCTGTACAACCTCAAAGCTTTGATGAGTTGTTGGCAGCTGGGAAATGTCCCAAAGTGGAAAAAATACAAATATTTGCGTTTTTCCTGAACACATAAGTAATATATATTTTTAAAAAAGCAATGTTCCTGCCTCATCTTGTCATCTTTTCTGGGAACTGCCTGCCATGCACGCAAGTCTTTCCCGTCTTCAGTTTGTGGCCTGTAACTTGAGGGAGTTGGTCTGTTTGCTGTGTGCTGCATGAATTTGGTAATCACGAAGCCACAAGGGTTGTTTAATGCAGTGTAGGTGAAAGAGCTTTGTACATTTGACAGTAATGACAAAAATCTAAGTGCCTGTCACAAACCAAACTGCACTCAGCGTGCGATTGGAGCTCTGTATGCTGAATACCATCTGACTTTGTCCTTCTATCCACAATTTTTAAAATTATGATCCCTCCTTGTAGCTGAATTGACACTTACGATTGATTCCCCTTCTTTCTTTTCCTACTTCATTTGCCCTCATGAAGCCATTCCCTCTGGGCTTCTTAGCTGCCCTCCACCACAGCCTACCTGGAGCCCTGTACGAGGTGCTGGGAGTAGACCTGGTAACTCTCTGGTTCCAGAAGGACCTTTGCTTGTCTTGTTGAGGAAGGAGACCCTTAATCCTCCTAAGCTTCTAAGAGCCCTTCCCCTTAGACTTCTACATTGCATTTCAGTAGGAGAAGTAAAGTCTGGCAGACCCGGGTGCCACCCTTAATCGCACTCCTATAGATGGCAGGTGTGGTGTGGAGGAATCTTTCCAGAAGGTATTGTTTTTACTTAAACACGATCACACCCCTACCTAAGTCACATACCCCACGCCTACTTCATGGATCAAGACCCTTTCACATGTCATTTCTAGAGTGGTAAGCCTTTAAAGGGCAGGGGTTTTCTTTGTTAGTGGAGCTCCACTGTTAGGCATCTATGCCACAGCAGCTCCTGGCCAAAGAAATCACCACTTCCTTCCCAGTTTGGTGTTTGAGGGGTGTGTTTCGTGGCCTTTCCTGCTTCATTGTCACATCGAGGTCCAGGCCTCAAGATTTGGACCTGTGGCTCTCTGTTCCCGTCTTCAGCTGCCTACAAAACTAATTGTTCCCACAGAGAAAGCTAACCATGCACTTCCGTCACCCACTGACGCTGTGCATGATAAATAGTCACCATCGCATTGTTAAGGACAAAGTGGCATGGGATGCTGGACGAGCTCCCCACCAAAGCAGGTGAAGCTCTACTGTCCCCCGCCTTGCAGCGTGGGCGGCTCACACAGGCCTGCTCACTTCCGTTTCCACTGCCTTAAAATGGATGAGCTAAATAAAATATTTCACAAAATCTCTAATATAACACTGACATGGTAAACAAAAATACAATTTTGCTAGCTCCCGAGGGATCATAAGAGATCACATTTCAAGGTGTAGGAAAGAAACATATTAGAAACACAGAAATGTACAAAATAAAACTGCTGGAATCTTTGACATTTATAAGCAACTACATTTGTTTGCTAGGATTATTATAACAAAACTCCACACACTGAGTAGCTTAAACAACAGAAATGTGTTTCCTCCCATTTCTGGAGGCTGGAAATATGAGATCAAGGTGTGGGCAGGACTAATTTCTGCTGAGGCCTCTCTCCTTGGCTTGTAGGTGACCTTCGTCTCCATGTGTCCTCAGTGGTCTTCGTGTGTATGTGTGTGTGTGTGTGTGTGTGTGTGTGTGTGTGTGTGTCTGTTCTAATCTCCTCTATTTACAAGGACACCAATTATGCTGGATTAGGGTCCACCCTAACGGCCTCATTTTAATTTAATTATCTCTTTGAAGACAGTATCTTCAAATACAGCCACATCCTGAGGTCCTGAGAGTTGAGCTTCAACACACAAATTGTGGAGAGACACAATTGGACCCCTCACAGTAATAATCTTTTGTTTCAGCAGCGTGTACAGCAAAAACCAAGAGTCACTTATGATTCAGGGAAAAATATTTTTCTCTATATATAAAAAGTAAAAGCAAGCAATTATCCTTAACAACAAATCGCGAGACATTCCAGTGGCCTTGATGTAATCAACTGGGAAAAGCTTTATTAACTCCAGCCCCATAGATCTGAGGGAAAAAATAATTCCCTTAAGCCTCAATCCTTAGCAACCATCTGCTTGCTCAGACAAGGCACTGATCACACCCTGAAGAGGGGAGCGATGCCCCCAGGGTATAGATGGGAAGCACCTGCTGGAGGCTGGCCCTACCCAGCACTGTCTGGTCACTGGAAACGCAGCAGGCATGAGAGAGAGAGAGATGAAGTCCCCCTGATCCTGAGCCCTATACTCCAGGGTAGAGGGTGGGACACAAACAAGAATAAGTTAGCAAATTAACATCGCCCCAGGGAATATCAATGGGATGGATGTGACAAAGTGACTGGGGAGGTCATAGGAAGAATCAGGAAAGGACTCAGTGACAGAGCCTCCAGGCAGAGGGAGGGGGAGGGATAGGCTCCAGATCTCGGGAGCATGGAGTGCTCTCCAATGGGACAGCAAGGAAGATGGGGACCACTCAGGAGTTCAGGGACTTCCATGGGAAACCAAATCATGGAGAACTTCAAGAAAGGGAACAGAGTGATGTGGAAAAGAACAGCGAGGGAGCAAGAGCTTATGGAGAGGGCAGGGAACCTGGGGCAGAGGCCCAGAGAGGCCAGAGGGAAGGGACAGGGAGGGACCAAGGCTGTGCCTGTAGGGTCCACTCTGTACAACTTACCATGGTCCAGGGTGCAAGACAGATGCTGTGAGAAGACAACACGGATAAGTATGAAACACTCATATTCACTAGGAACTTATTGAAGACAACATCTGCAATTTTACCCTTGGCACTTCCTAAGAAAAGAGCATGCTCTCATATTAGAGGCTTCGAGAGTGAGAGAAACATTCATTCAAGTCCATGCATTCATTGTGGTGTTGGCCTACACAGATATTTTAATTTAAATTTGTTTCCAAAATTTACAAAAAAACATGTAACGCCATCCCCAAATCTGCATGTCACATTTCCCTTAAGGACCTGTAAGACTGCACAAGGCTGAGCATCAGGTGGGCCCTGCAGAGTGCGTCTGTATTTTCCAGGCTGCTTTAGGCATCACCAGGCTCCACACAAGCCACAGACCATCCTGAGCAGCCAGGCAGGCCTCCAGGCTGCATCCCCGCTCTACAAGATGCCCTTGGTCATGCTGAGCATTCATGTGGCCCTGCAGACTCTCCCCATCTTCGGGAGGTCCTCTCAGTCACAAGGAGCAGTGCCCAGTTCCTAGACAGTACAACCTTGACCTCTGGGCTGCTCCGGGCCCTTCTCTGCAGCACCTGCCTCCTGGCCTCTTTTACTCTTTCAGCTGCTCCTGACCTTGCCCAGCAGCAGGTCTTGACTACCTGCAACTGCTTGTGGGCTCCCACAGTACCTCCCAAGCTGCTCCTGCCCTGCCAGCCATATTCCGTTCCCCTTTCTGTGCAGCCTGTGCAATCATGGTCGTCTCCTGCTCACAGCACTCACTCTCTCCTACTTTTTTGCCAAGTCCCACATGCCTTACACAGGGTGAACGGCTGCTTTGCAGGTGCTGCAAGCCGCGCTTAGTAGTGTGTGCTCATGTAGATGAGGTTCACGTTCTTGGGATTGCTGCATTCCCTGATAACCAGCACGCATGTCCTGCAGGCATTACCCATGCTCTCCCCATCAGTGGACCAGCTGGGTCTTTGAGCTCCATCAGTGAGGCCAATTTTCAACGCCACTTCTAATGTTAGAGTTATGTGACTTTCTACATTGTTCTACTTCTCTGTACCTTTTAACCATTTATCATACATATTTCATGTACATATTTTCATGAAGCTCATATAAAATCAAAAACCGGCTGCGTGCAGTGGCTCATGCTGCAATCCCAGCACTTTGGAAGGCCGAGGCAGGTGGATCACTTGAGGTGAAAAGTTCAAGATCAGCCTGGCCAATATGATGTAACCTTGTCTCTACTAAAAATACAAAAATTATCTGGACCTGGTGGTGCACAGCTGTAATCCCAGCTACTGGGGAGACTGAGGCAGGAGAATCACTTGGACTCAGGAGGCAGAGGTTGCAGTGAGCCGAGATCACGCCTCTGCACTCCAGCCTGGGCAACACAGAGAGACTCTGTCTAAAAAAAAAAATTAATTTAAAACAGTAATATTATTTAGCAATAATTAACACAAAATACTTCAAACACATGCTAAGGCAGCACATCAGTAATGAAGAAAATTTTTTAAATGGGGGAATGATATTCAGTCAAAGGAAGGTTACAGTAGAAAGTGCATGCAACTAGGTTAGCACAATGGGTAGAAGGGTAGAGGGGGTTACAGTTTGTTTCAGCATTTTTGAAAAATCAAGCAAAGAGTAAGCAAACAGTTGCCTTTTCTGTCAAAAGAAGATAGAAAAAGATTGTTCAGCCTAAGCACAGACCCAGAAGGAAAAGTTTTCAGTGTGACAAAAAGGAGAAGGTTTTTTTTATAAACTTCACTGTCAAAGCACCTTGTCCTTAAACTGACAACCTTAGAAGAATATAAATGACTGATGAGAGCCCACATGATACTGCCCTTTAATCTGAAAAGGCTATCACCATTTACAGACATTAACAACTATTCATCTCTTCCTTGAGAAAAAAAAAATTAAGTCGAAAATGAATCACAGTTTTGGGCTTAAGTAAAGATATTATTGAATACTAACTACTACTAAGCTCTTTGCTGAACACTTTACATAGGTTATTTCAAGAGAGGCAGATACTATTGTTGTCCTAAATGAACAGGTATTAGGATCCAGTCAGTTTGGGAACGGTTCCATAATCCCAAACCACAGAAGTATACAGAAAGAAGCCCTTGTTTGAATTTAATCTGTTAACCATGGTGTCCATCTATTTAACTACATAATAGATCATCTGTGGTGCTGCATCAGAAATTCAAACTATTGTAAATATTTCCGGTAATATGCTTATTATAAACATTTCTAGTAGAATATATAGAAAAATAGAATTTTATAGATTATTCTTGGGAGGAAACAAATTCCTTCTCTGTCCATTTTGGTCCTTATTAAACTGAAACAGGGACAGCTGATATTGCTTCTGAAATGAGCTCCTTTGTCCCTGGAGCTTTCAGGAGGTCATTTTTTGACCTGATCCCTTCCTTGCAATAAGTCAGGTTTAAGAAGAACTGTACATATGATATTGCCTGGGAAGGAGGGACTTCCTAGAATAACACACATCTCAATCGACGACATCCTAGAAATGAAGTAGCAGGCATCAAATTCCTCCGTGGAGAGGCTGTTTGATTCAGGCAGAACTCCATCCACCACACCCTGCCACTGCACTACGCTAGATTTCACTACACCACCAACTGATGTGAATAGACCACCAGTCCACTGTGTCACGTCGAAATTGACTCTGGTTTAGCACCCACCCTCACCCCTCCACCCCCAGCTGGACTGTAATGGTGAGCTTCTGAAGACCACCATGTATCTTTTCTTCTCTGTCTTCCATGCCTGGCTCAGGCTCTGCATGTGAGAGCTACGCTATAAGTATTTGTAGAGCTTTACCAAGCCAACAAAGAACTATTTGTCAGGCCCTAAGCTAGCTCATTACATAGCATCACCTCACTTTATTTCCCTCCAAGCATTTGGAAGAGGGCATTGTTAGGCACCGTGTAACAGATTTTAAACACGAGGACAAGTCATACATTTCATCAAATCGCAAAACATGGATTCCAGCTTAGGCCCAACTGGTTTTAAAGCCCATATTCTAAACACAACACTTTGATTTTCTGGAAGAGAAGAAATTAATTTTTACTCAGTGGTTACGGGCTTAGTACAAACTTAGCAAATCTCACTATGTTTATGTTTTTTCCCCTTACAGTGTTAAGGATGCATGAGCTTCCAGGACCCCAAATATGAGGTGACACCAAGAATCTGTATTCCTGCTACTTGGGGTGAAAACCAGAGTAGTGTGTTCACTGAAATTTTCACTGTGCTCAATCTAACCTCACCTGCAGCAGAGGGAGGGAGACTGCCTCTCTGCCTGCCTGCGGCACACTCTACCCTTTGACACCAGCCTCATGAATCCTCTGCCTCTTCCTCTCGTAGGCTTGCTTCTGAAATGAGTTCCTTTGCCCTTGCAGCTTTCAGCAGCAGCCCCGTTCTTCAGTGGGATGAGGACAATGAGATATCCTCATGTCCAACCCATCCCAGGATTCTGCTGGGGGCACAGGTGCACAGAATTCCATCTACCTTTCTCATTTCTTCTCCGTGAATAAAGTTCAGTAAAGTACAAATGCCTTTCCTCAGTGTCCATAGAACGGTTCAACAGCTGCACTCAGAGGCAGCCTGTTCTCAGCTGAGCTCCAAGTGGGGCCGGCCCTATTTGCCTTCTTGGAATGAAGTGGCCCTGAGTTTTGATTCAGGAATCAGAGTATTATTTACATGCACATGTACAGGTTTATATTAATACATAAGTGCATAGAGCTTGAAAATGGTAGTCCATTTATTTGAGCATTATGTTATTCTTCAGTGATTTTCTAACACTGACACTTTTATTTGACACATTTAAAAGAGAATGTCCGTTATTTCCAGAGAAGAATGGGTGGGTGTGGCTGGAAGATAGAAGAGTCACCTGCTGGAGTTTAAAGCATTTGCCACCCCAAGTTTACTACGTGACACTCCATTTTTCTTTGGATGTTTTAAGGTTACACTTGCAAAAAGTAATGGCAGGATACATCCATGTAATCACCACCGAAGGACGCCCCAGGAACTGGAGAAACTGCCGTGTCTTTGTTCCTTTTTCTTTTCTCTACACATTGACAAAATTTTAAGTCATATTAAATAATGTGGACCTTGACTGTACAGAGACTGCATAAATATCAGCGCTAAACCACCAGCATCCCAACACCTAACATCAAGAAAACCATGGGTCTACATTTTGACCAATGAGTGCTTATAAGGAAAAATGTTCTTATTGAAGTCAGAATATACTAGTGAGGATACTGAGGGTATTCAAGAATATGACCAAATAGTCAATATAGCTTAAGTGTAGTAACGAAGTCAAAACCAGGTATCTACATGGATGTGTGTGTGCAGAGAGGAGAAAGAGAGAGATTATACACTGGAACACACATCTGCACTATTCTATTTCCCTTGGAGCAATGTGATGACACATACATCTAAACAAATTAATATTTCTATTATAATTCATTTATTTGTGGAAACACCAAGTTCACATGCTAGTGGTGACTAAACAGAGGGAAAAACTTGAAGAAAGGGCAAAGATGCTGCTGTGTGTGCAGCATCTGGGGGGCGTCTATGCTGGAGCCAAAACTGGTACTCATTGCTCCGATCAGCACCTCTCTAAAATCAAAAGGTAAGAGTCAGCGTTTTGTTCCCCAGGGAGCAGTTCCCCGACTGACTCTGCATCTCACTTCACTGCTCTCAGTTTTCCCCTGCAAAACAGTTGTACTGTACTCAATAACTTACAAGTTTTCTTCATGTCTCCATTGTCTCTTTTGCAAATGAATTCAATCTAATAATCTTGTAATTGAAAGCCAAATTAGACTTGTTCATTTAACTTAGAACTTCCATTCCCAGGATTTGCCAAGTGGTTGGGTGTTAATGGTTCCTATTATAGTAATTTATTTAATGGATGTGTAACATTCGCATTCTAAATTTTTTGATAAAAATGATTCATCATTTATAATATACACTCTGACCACATTTAAAAGGGTTAAACACTGTGCTTACATTTCTAGAATTTAAAACACAAAAAGATAACATACACCAAAATTCCTATTGATATAGCTACCATATGGTAACAAACTGACAGTGCTCATAATAATCATTACATGCAGTTTGACTATTCTAGAAGCAAAGACAAAACATTATGGGTTCTCCAACTTCATTATCTGATAAAATTTAGCAGGTAAACTTCTGAGCAAAGATCGAAGATGTACTGATAATGTGCTGAAGTGAGTTGTCATGAAGAAAAACAATAAAGCTTACAAAATCTAAAAATATACTCTTATTAATGCAACACCCTTTCAATTAGACACCAAAATGCTATCATTTTATGGATGAAAAAACTAAGGATAAAAGAGACCAATTACAATTACTTAAAATTACTTACCTTCCAAGTGCTGAAAAGCAAGGACTGAAATATAGATTCATTGAAATCTTGAAATATAAATCTCTTTCCACTGTGCTTATAATAAACTCAAAATTCAGTTTCATATTAGGACCTTTTCCCAGGACATTGGCCAGCTTGTGAGCAATGTCTGTGATAGTAACTATTTTAAAATGTTGTGACTTTTCCTTGTATTAACTATAAAACACTCATAGGAATGATGCAAGTACATTGTTTATGTTAGTGGAATGAAGGGTTCTAAGCTAATGAAACTCAAAAATTATAAAAATGTGCCCCAGAGAAGATGGGAAAATAGATGGCTGACCTGTTCCTGCCTTTATCTCTCTCAAACATCAATCTCCTCAACCAGCTCTCTGGTAGGAAATGGAAAGTAACCCATCCAAAAGTGGTATTACTTCAAGCTGAAGTAATAAACACCGTTAAATAAATTTATTGTGAGTTGTTGCAACATGCTGTAACCTGCATGTGTCATAGCCCAAGTGCTGTGTGATCCAGTAACTTTAGTTAATGTTTTAATCAGAAAAGGGCAGGTACCTTCCAGTTAGAGCTCATGAGTTATTGTTAATAAGCTTTAACTTTAGTAAACATTAAGCTTTGACTAGTAAAAAGTCTCCACTAAATACTGTGATGATGGTTGGTCTTTACCTAACACCCTGTAGAAGACCCATTGCTGAGGCTTATTATGGTCCAAATAAAGCCAGAGTGACCCTGGTCTCTTCTTCATCTTCCTCATCAATGAGCACTAAAACACTCTTCCAGCCTTGGACTTTGTTTCCATGGGTGGATTTCCTGGACACATCGAATTGTTTTAACCTCAGGTGTTTACGGCAATTTTATGTTGCATAACTTCCCAGTCCTTTCAGGCCTTTTAATTTATGTGACTTTGTGTAAAGTCTCACTGGTGGCACAACATTTCTATAAATCAAAATTATCCACAAGCTGTACCAAAAAAACTTTTCCCTCTTAAAAATTAGCAATAAAAATGCTGAGAAAGATCTAGAAATGGATTTGGATCTAAATTTGGAATGGGATTTTCCTATCAAAACATGCCTTGATTTAGAATTTTTATTTTCAGTCTGTCAGTGAGTAATTTACACACATCCCTTTGTTCTAGGCATTTTAACAAATTTTATAGGAATCATAGGAATAACTGGGCTGTTTCCTGTATCCTTTCTTTTTTTTTTGGTCTTTCCTTTGCTGGAATATTCTTTCCTTGCCCTCTCCTCTGAAATCAGGAGCTTTGAATAGCTCTATTTTTACCTTCTTTTAGAAATCTCCAGTTTCTTCAGACAGAACAGAGGGTCTTTTAAGTTTTTAAGATAGCTGTGGTCTTATAGCAGCAATCTGGACTTTTCATTTATTCAACAAAAGTCACTGAAAAAAATTACATATTGCTTGCCTGCCATGTACCAGGCACTGCTCTAATCCTAAGGAGAGATTAGTTAAGAAGACGAAGCAACTCCTCGATCTGACAGAGGCTATATTGGAGTGAGGCCACCAAACAAACAATTAACATGTCTATAACATCACACCATATACCTACAGGAAGTAAAGCAAGGGAAGCCGTAGACTCAGAAAGTTCAGGGATGGGGCCTCATGAAGTAAAGTTGTTTGTTTGTTTGTTTGTTTTTGAGACAGAATTTCACTTTTGTTGCCCAGGCTGGACAATGTCTGCCTCCCTGGCTCAGGTGATTCTCCTGTCTCATCCTCCCCAGTAGCTGGAATTACTAGTGCCCGTCACCATGGCTGGCTAATTTTTTGTATTTCTAGTAGAGACAGGGTTTCACCATGTTGGCCAGACTGGTCTCGAATCCCTGACCTCAGGTGATCCACCCACCTCTGCCTCCCAAAGTGCTGGGATTACAGGTGTGAACCACTGTGCCCGGCCAAAGTAAAGTTTAAACGGCCACCTCTCTCACCCTCTAGGAAAGATTGTCCCAGGAAGAGAAAAGAACAGGGTGAGCTACACATGGCCTGTTCAAGGAACAGCAAGAGGCCAGCAGGGCTAGAACTTAAAGAGTGAAGGGAAGTGTGGAAGGACTGTGTCTGGGGAGTGAATCTGGGCTCAGTCACAGAGGATCCTGCAGAACACAGTCAGCACTTTGGATTCTCTCCTAAACCATCAGATGGTGTCAAGCAGGAGAGTGACATGATCTAATTTACATGGTAAAAGCATCCATATGGCCACTTGGTGGCTGCAACATTTAGCATGGCAGCCCCTTCTTCAACTTTACTTGCTGTCTTATACTATTTTTGTACATTTTTTTCTTCCTGTTTATAAGATAAAGCAATGGTGCCACGTGAAGTAGAAATCTATAGGAATTTTTGTTTTATTTTGTTGCTGTAGATGGAATCTATGTTGCCCAGGCTGGTCTCAAACTCCTGGGCTCAAGTGCTCCTCCCACCTCGGCTTCTCAAGTAGCTGGGATTATAGACAAGCATCACCAGATGGAGTAAAAATCTAAAAACATAAGCAGAAACCCTCTAAAATGCAGAGAGGAGTTAGAAGAGTTTTTTTGTTTGTTTTGGTTTTGTTTTTGTTTTTGCAGTAGGCAACATAAAGATCATAATTCAAAAGGGTCCAAGAGAATGGCCCAAAGGAATTCACAGATTCTTCATTAAAAACCTGAATGCCAATGGTGATGAGGCCTTTGAAAATGCAACACCATTTGTACTAAGGATAATCTCTAATCAGATTAAAATAATCCTTTACCACCTGACCAGTGAAGGGAAGAGTAAATCTTCTTTAGAGGAATATATTATCTGAAGAATTTACAATTTTAAAATATACAATAAGTTGCATTGGCAAAGATCACTATGAAAAATATCAAACTTTGTTCTGTTTAAAACAAACTCATTGCAGGCACAATAAGTTAAAAATAAAATAATAGAAAAAGATATTTCATATAATTACCAAGAGATAAAATGGATATTAGACATAATTTTTGAGACAAAGATCACTATGAAAAATATCAAACTATGTTCTGTTTAAAACAAACTCATTGCAGACACAATAGGTTAAAAATAAAATAATAGAAAAAGACATTTCATATAATTACCAAGAGATAAAATGGACATTAGACATAATTTTCAGAACAAAGAAAAATATTTTATAATGGAAAAAAAACTGATTAATCATGAAGATATAGTGATTATAAACATATATAGACCAAATAGCAATACCCTGAAGCAAAAACTAATAGAATTGAAGAGAGAAGTAAATAGTTGTATAGTAATAGTTGGAGACTTCAATACACAACTCTCAGTAGCAGATAAAACAAACAGACAGAAGATCAATAAGAAAATAGAGCATTTAACAACACTGTAAATCAACTAAACCAACATTACACCAAGCAAAATCACATATGCATGCCCATGGAACATTCTCTGGGATAGACTATATATTAGGCCACAACATAAGTCTCACTAAATTTGAAAAGACTGAAATCATACAAAGTATCTTTTCTGACCAGAACAAAACAAAATTGGAAATCAATAACAGAAGGCAATATGGGATATTTTAAAATATTTGAAAATAAGACAATCCACCCCTAAATAATCAATAAGCCAAAGAAGAAATCACGAGAAACTCATAGGATACAGTAAAGGCATTACACAAAGAAAAATTTACATCTATAAATGCCTACATTAAAAAGGCAAGATCTCTAATCACTAACCTAACTATTCACCTTAAAAAAGTAGAAAAGAGAGGTAAACTAAGCCCAAAGGGGAAAAAAAGCAATAAAAAAATAAAGATGAGAGCATCTTTAAAAACAAATAAACTAAATAAATAAACTAAATTATAAACTAAAAAATAAATAAACTAAATTGCTTGAAATCAATAAAGAAAATCATTAAAAACAAAAGCTAGTTTAAAATTGACAAAGCTTTAACTAGACTGATCAAGAAAAAAGAGAGACAGGAAAATCAAATCACTAAACCAGAAATGGAAATCAAGATATTATTACAGACCTTATAAAAATAAAAGAGATCATAAAAGAATTCCATAAACAACTGAATGCCAAAAATTCAATAACTCACATAAAATAAACAAATTTTTTAAACCATGCAAGTTACCAAAACTGACTGGAGAGGAAACAGAAAACCTGTTATGACAGCAGCATGTTAAATCAGGAAAGAAAGGAAAGAAAGAAAGGAAGGAAGGAAGGAAGGGAGGGAGGGAGGGAAGGAGGGAGGGAGGGAAGGAAGAACAATCCAACAAAATAACAAAATAAATCTCAGGACCAGGCGACTTTACTAGTGAATTCTACCAAATGTATCAAGGACAAAATTAGCATCAATCTTTCTTAAACTCCTCCATAAAATCAAAAAGGAGGGACCATTTTAACTCACTCTACAAGAACGTTCTTGCCCTGACACCAAAATCAGACAAACATAAGAATGTGGCAGAACAATATTCCCTCTAAATATAATGCCTAAATCCTCAACAAAATACTAGCCAATTGAATCCAGCAGCTTATTAAAATGACTATAGACTATGAATGTATTATTCAGGGTCTTTTAGAGGACTAGAACCAATAGGATGCGGGTATATGCAGAAACAAATATTTGTTTTTAAGGAATTAACTCACATAATTGTGAATTTAGCAAGTCCAAAATCTGCCTGGTAGGCTCTCCAACTGGAAACTCGAGATTAAGTTGACTTTGCAGCTCCAGTCCAAAGACATTCTGGAAGAAGAATTTATTATTTCTCATAAAATCTCAACCTGTTTTCTCTTATGGCCTTTACCTTATTAGGTGAGGCCCCCACCATTATGGAAGATAATAGTTACTCAAATTTCTGATGTAAACATTATCTTAAGTAAAAAATACCTTCACTTTAGCAATTATACCGATGTTTGATCGAACATCTGGATACCATGACCCAGCCAAATTGACATCAAAAATTGTTTACCATGATGACCAAGTGGGATCCAGCTTAGGAATGCAAGGATAGTTTAATACACAAAATAATCAATCAATATAAATACAATATTAATAGAATGAAGAAAAAAGCATACCATCATCTCAATTGATGCAGAAATCATTTGACAAAATCTTATACTTTTACATGATAAAAAATACTTTAAAAAGAAGAATACAAAGAATCTTTCTCAACCTAATGAAGGACATCTACTCAAAAATGTACAGCTAACGTTATAACTAAGCGTGAAAGACCAAAAGTCTTCCCTCCCAAGATCAGCAACTAGGGAACTTCTCCTCTTACTCTTTCTATTTAACATGACACTGAAATAATTCTGACTAGGCAAGAAAAAGAAACAGAAGGCATCCAAATTAGAAAGAAACGAAGTAAAACTATCTCATTTCATAGATGATGAATTATATATAAGAACAACTAAGTAATTCATACACAATAAAGAACTATTAGAGGTAAGAAATGAGTTCAGCACACTTAAGAGATACAAGGGTGACATATAAAAGTCGTATTTCTAACCACTAGCAATGAACACCTTAAAAATAAAATTATAAGAACAACTCCATTTAAAATAGGATCAAAGTGAAAAAAATACTTAAAAATAAATTTTTAAGGAGGTAAAATACTGAAGACTATGAAACATTGGTAAAAGCAATTAAGTAAAACCTAAGTAAATGGAAAATTATCCATGTTCATATATTGAAACATGGCAATATTCCCCAAATGTATTTACTATCAAAATTTCAACAATTTTTTGATGAAGAAATTGACTAACTATTCCTAAAATTCATATGGAATGGTTTCTTAAACAAGACAGCAAACATGCAAGCAAGGAAAGAAAAAAAGATAAATTGAACTTCATCAAAATTAAAAATTTGTACATCAAAAGACAATTAGACAAGTGAAAAGGCAACCCACAGAATGGAAAAAATGTTGGCAAATAATACATCTCATAAGAGTCTAGTATTCAGAGCATCAAAAAACTGTTACAACTGAACAACAAAAAGACAAATAGCACAATTTTAAAATGAAAAATGACTTGAATATAAATTTTTCCAAATGTATAAATGGGTGATAAAATTCCTGAAAGGATGCTAACCATTGCTAGCAATTAGGAGGAAAATGCAAATTAAAATCACAATAAGATGTTGCCTAACAGTCACTAGAGCAGCTGCAAAAAAATAGAAAATAATAAGTGTTTGGAAGAATGTAATAAAATTCGAACTCTCGTATATTTCTCGTGGAAAAGTAAAATGGTGCAGCTTCTGCGGACAACAGTTTGGTAGTTCCTCAAAAAGTTAAATATAGAATTACCATATGACATAGCAGTTTCGCTTCTAAGATAATTGGAAACAAAGGTTCAAACAAAACCATGTATATGAACATTTATAGCAGCATTATTACTAGTAGTCCAAAAGTAGAAAGAATCTCAAACATCATAAATGAACCATGAAAATGTGACTCTAAGTAAAAGAACTCAGACACAAAATGAGTTCATTTGTACTGGCTGTTCAGAACGGGCAAATCCATAGAAATAGAAAATATATTAGTGATTTCCATGTACTGGGAGTGAGGGAAAAAGGGAGAAATTGCTCAATGGATACAGGATTTCTTCTGGGGGTGACGAAAATATTCTGAAATTAGGTAGTGGTGGCAGTTATACAACATTGTGCATGTGCCAAAAGGACGAAACTGTACACTTCAAAATGGTTAAAATGGTGAAATTTCTGTGAATTTCATCTCAATTAAAAAATTAATATATTGGTTGAAACACATTGACTGGAAGAGCCAATTCACATATAGAGAAGATTTGCAAATAAGATGCCTTGACTTAGTGAATACGAAGGTTTATTTATATGCTATATTAAATTTGTTAATTATATCAATGATATTAATTTAGACAATATGAAGATGGTAGAGATATAGACAAAAGTATCAATAAAACACAAATAGACCCATGAAATAATGGGTCCTTTATGCCCAATAGCAAAGGCATTACAAATCACACAAAGAGAGGAATTCCTTTATTAAACAGTGCTAGGACAATTGGCTTTCCATAATGGAAGCAATAAATTTGCAGCAACAACATCATACCTCAAAATTAGTTCTAGGTGTGTTACAGAAGACTAAATATCAAGAGAAAATTTTTTTAAAGTCTTTGAAGATATCTTCATAAAGTAAGAGTGAGAATTCTTAAATGCGATCCTAGAAGCAATAATGAGGAAAAAGTCTCATTAAAATATCAAAACAGCACAACAAATTATACTATAAATAGTTTAAAACCAAGCTTCAGACTTGTAGACTTAGAAAAGAGCTTTAAATCTCATGCAACAGAAAAGCGTTCCAGTTGTCCCTCAGTATAATTGAAAGACTGGTTTCAGGAACCTGGGCAAACCAAAATCTGTGCATACTCAAGTCCCACATTTGTCCCTATAAGACCCATGGATACAAAAAGACAGCCATCAGTAAAGGAGGGTTTCACATCCCATAAATACGGAATTTTCAATCCAAGTTTGATTGAAACATTCCATGTATAAGTGGTCCCTCAGAGTTCAAACCCATGTTGTTCAAGGATCAGCCGCATAGACCAGAATACATACATAAACATGTACGCACAGATCAATAAGAATCCACAAAATAGACACTCTCAAATAGGAACATTGTTAGCATAAAGCAGCAACAACAAAAAATTTACTAAAGACAGAACAAAAATAAGCAATGTGGAGATTCTCATCTCACTAATTTAGAGAGAAATGCTAATTAAATTATAGGAACATTAATTTCTTAACTATGAAATTGAAAATATTAACAAGTGTGACTAGTAAGACAGAATTCTTTCAACTTGATAGAAACTTAAAATAAAATTGACTTAACCACTAGAAAGGAAATATATTATAGAATTGGAAGTTTCAAGGTAGTCTAAGCTTTGCTTCGTGATCTATTGGTTGTGGCTCCATTTTTCTCTAGTTTCCTCATTTCTATGTTGCTTTTATCTTAAGGCTATCTCTCATTCATTAGCTTGAACTGCACACTGTTTTCTTTAAAGCATTCTTCTTACTAACTTATTCATCTCACAACATCACAAGATCATTACCATTACTGTACTTATTTTGCAGATGAGGGGCCTGTTGTACTAAGAGGTTAACCGTACCTAGGGCTGCTAAGCAGGCAAGAGGCAGTTAATTGTACTGCAGAATTCACACCCTTTTAAATGCCATGGTGCACTGCATTTATAATTGATTAAAACTTAATAGAGCATTTTCACATGATAAACACTGCCAGGAATCTGGGAGTCAATGCTTACCTAACCACAAGCCCTGCCCTTGTGGAACTGACAAAATGGGGAGGAGGCCAAAAAGTGAAATTGTAATTAAAATACACTGTGATATGTGCTAAAGTCATAGAACAACAGAAAATACAACAGCTTCCTGGTAGAGAAGCTAACTCCCTCTTAGGTGACTGGCAATGCTTCCTGAATGAAAGAACATCTAGTTGACCTCCTCACAGTCTCCCTTTCTTTAGTGCAAACTCGACTGGGCAGTTTTGACAATGGTGATATTTAGGCTCTGCCTGGTGCCACGCAATCTGCGTTTGGGGTGCCAGCTAGCTACAGGACTCATCTGGAAAAAAACAACTGCCCACCCCTGAGAACTTTGGGACTCATAGGAAATTATAGTTCCCCTGATGATGCAGGACAGGGAAGCCCCCAAGTTCTTGACTTTGCCCAGGAAACAACTCAAGGGCTAGCAAGTGGCATTCAACAGAAGCTTTTATTGAAGCGGCAGTGAACAGCAGCAGCCGTACTGCTCTTTTTTTTTTTTTTTTTTTTTTTTTTTTTTTTTTTTTTTTTTTTTT
>NW_016107587.1:2806908-2831973 GCF_001604975.1 Cebus imitator | reverse complement strand
TGGCTCACTGCAACTTCCATTTTCTGGTTTCAAGCAATTCTCCTGCCTCAGCCTCCCGAGTAACTGGGACTACAGGCACGCACCACCACGCCCGGCTGATTTTTTGTACTTTTAGTAGAGATGGGGTTTCACCATGTTGGCCAGGATGGTCTTGATCTCTTGACCTCGTGATCTGCCCGCCTAGGCCTCCCAAAGTGCTGGGATCATATTGGTCTTTACAAAGGAGGGCTACCCGCTAGGCAGGGTGCCCAGAATAGCAGCTCACAGGCAGTACAGCAGTCATAGTTATATCCACTTTTTTTTTTAAATCTTTTGTCCTTTTAATTGTTCGTATAAACTAGCATAAGATATAAACTTAAGTAGTACACATGAGTTTTATAATTTACCCATCTCTGGCAGATAGCCAAGCATAGCACATCAGAGCATAACACAGTGTGAGGGAAATAAAGTACACAATGACATCTTCAATTCTGGACCTAATAATTCAACAGAGAAAGAACTACTTGTAGTCATTGTGGTTACAAAAGGCTTCATGGAGACGGTGAAGATAAAGCTCTATTAACTAACAAATGGGTCTTTTTTTTTTCTTTTTTTTTTTCTCGAGACGGAGTCTTACTCTGTTGCCAGGCGCCAGGCTGTAGCGCTGTAGCGCGATCTTGGCTCACTACAACCTCCGCCTCCCGGGTTCAAGCAATTCTCCTGTCTCAACCTCCCAGGTAGCTGGGACTACAGGTGCATGCCACCACGCCCAAGCTAATTTTTTGTACTTTTAGTAGAGACGGGGTTTCACTAAGTTGACCAGGATGGTCTCGATCTCTTGACCTCGTGATCCGCTCGCTTCGGCCCCCCAAAGTGCTGGGATGACAGACAGGCTTGAGCCACCGCGCCCCGCCACAAATAGGTCTTAATGTTGAAAATATGGGCCTTCAAAGAA
Organism: Cebus imitator; assembly: GCF_001604975.1. Classification (NCBI taxonomy): domain Eukaryota; kingdom Metazoa; phylum Chordata; class Mammalia; order Primates; family Cebidae; genus Cebus; species Cebus imitator. Next base: position 2,831,039 of record NW_016107587.1, on the reverse strand, counting down.
CTAAAGGCACCAATGTGTGGCAGTCCAAAAATTATGAGGAAAATGAGTTCCCTTCATGAGTCACACTGGCAATTTGTTTTTTTTTTTTTTTCTTTAGAGACAGAGTCTCCCTCTGTTGCCCCGTTTGGAGCGTGGTGGTGCCATCTCGGCCCACCGCAACCTCCACCTCCCGAGCCCGATGTGCTGTAAGTCTCAAGCCTCAGCCTCCCGAGCAGCTGGGACCGCAGGCGCCCACCACCACGGCCGGCCAATTTTTGCATTTTTAGCAGAGACAAGGTTTCACCACGTTGGCCAGGCTGGTCCGAAACTCCCGACCTCAAGTGATCCGCCCGCCTCAGCCTCCCGAAGTGCTGTGAATTACAGGCGTGAGCCACCGCGCCCAGCTACGTCGTCGATTCTTAATCTATAAATCATGGATAGGCTTCAGTAGAACCCAAGAACCAATGAAATCTGTTGGTAAGTTTTATTTGTGCCGTTTTCTACAGAGAGGATCAACAGCATATATATTTTCAAAGAAGTCTGTGGTGCAAAAGAGGTAAAGAGTTTATTATATTAGAAATCCTTGGGAAAGCAACTTGGAAAAGGGTAGATTGAGAATGGGGACCAACTAGATCAGGATAATAGCTGAATTTGACCCTCACTTGAGGCTTTTTGTGCAGAGGATGATAAGACGGTAAATTCAAGAGTTAATCAGAAATTAACAGTAGCATGACTTGGTAATGAGTGAGAGGTGAAACATGAGAAAAACATGAATGATGAAATCAAGCTTCTGACTTGCAACAGTGAGCATATCAGGAGTTACAGGCTTGGAAGAGGAATACAGTTGGAAGCATTCTGGTTTCCATGAGAGTGCCCATGGGACGTACAAGGAGAAGTGGACCGTTGAAAATACAAGTCTAGCCAGGCACAGTGGCTCACGCTTGTAACCCTAGCACTTTGGGAGGCTGAAGTAGGAGAATTTCTTGAGTCCAGGAGTTTGGATACAACCTGGGTGACACAGTGAGACCTCATCTCTACAAAAAGTAAAATCAGCTGGGCGTGGTGCTGCAAGATTATAGTTCGTCCCTGTTACTCCAGAGGCTGAGGTGGGATAACTGCTTGAGCCCAGGAGGTGAGGCAGCAGTGAGCCGAGATCACACCACCACACTCCAGCCTGAGCCATAGTAAGACCCTGTCTCAAAAAAAAAAAAAGAAAATACAAGTCTACAGATGCAAATTAGGGGTGGTTTATGTAGAAATTTCTAGGAAAAGGGTAGTAACTTCTGGGTGTTGCTGTGGTGATGGTAAACTGACATGGCACACTGGTTCGCATGTCTTGTGGAAAGGTGTTTCTGCCTCAGTCTTGTTTTAACTAGTTCTCAATTTGGTCCCGTGCCCAGGGCCTGCATCTGGAGTCACCTCCCATCGCTGCCTCATGAAGGAAAAAAGGCCTGGTTCCAAGGAAGCTGAGCTTTATTGCTGCCCTCCAAGTAAGACACCCAATCCTGCTCAAACAGCTCCTCCTTGTAGCTGTTTAATTATCGAAGCAATTAAATTTAGTCTAATTTAACATTCTAAGCAATTCTGCTTAATCTATCACAGTGAATGGTAGTTTATGAGGTTTCACTTCAAACTTTTCTTGTTCTTGTGTCAAAGTTTCATCTGCAAAATTAGGAACATAGACTTTAGCATGGTAACTCTACTACATCTATCCAATAGCACTCACAAGAAATTGCTCTTCTGAATAATTCAAGAGTCTCTACTCTGGGGAATGCCCCAAGCACTGCCCACATTTTGGAAAACCACAATAATATACAGCAGGAAAACTGCTGTATATTATTTGCTCAGTGTTTTCCAGGGTCTACTGAAGGAATTCATTGGTGGCGACTATTCAGACAAGCAATATATATTTAACCAGCAAACTTAGATATCAAAATTCTCAGCAAGAGGGAAAGAGGAAATATTAAAAATAGCTTCCAGAAAAATATCAGAAACCATCAACCAGAAACAGTGGAAGTATTATATGGATGGAACATAAAATTCCTCAAAGGGAAGGGATGGGTGTTATTCATGTTCAGGATGTCAGAAGTTGACCAGGTGACTGCAGTAAAACAGGTTTCTAATAAATTTTGGAGATATAAATTAAATTAATTGGATAATTTTTTATTTTTGCTAAGAATCCAGAATTGGCAAGGCTGCATAATAATTTAGACAACATGTCCTAGGAATCACTATCTACATAAATCATACAAACAAATAGCATAAACATGATTGCTGAACTATTACACTGGGGCAAGAGAAGAATGTAGTAAAAAGGGCGCAGATTTAAAACTGGGTAACTGTGTGATATCCTGGGTTCACTTCTTCTTGTTACGTTCAAACCCAGGAGAAGAAGGATCAGCAGCTGATGAATAAACTAAGCAAGAATGACCTTCAGAGCCGTCCAAACCATGTTCTCCATGTGGACACTCTAAGTATGGTTATGCCTTGTGACCCAAGGCCAAAACCAATCCTTAGCAAAAAAAAAAAAAAAGGGAGCCAGGAAAATTGTAGATGAGTTTGAAGTAAATAAAAAATATGTTGGAGGAACGGCACTATGATGGGACCAAATGAATATCATTTTAGTATTAAATTGGAAATGAAAAAGGCTACAGCCTTTTTATCATATCATGCTGTGTCTGTTTTGGAATCATAGACATAATGGATGATACTTGAACATACACGACTTTAGGCAAGTTGTCCTATTTCCTCAGTTTCTACCATGTGCAAAATGGGGCTGATTACAGCCATTCTTTTGTAGGTGGTTGGGAAGATTAAATGCACTGAGATGCATGACATGTGAAAAATGCTTGGCTGATCATAAATTGTTGTAAAATGTGATTCGTTAGTTCATGCCTGTGGCATTTCAGACCACTTTCTGCTATCAGTGGATATGACTTACTCCTTTGTTAGAGAGATTTTGAGTGTGATCTTTCTTTCATTCCCAAATCCCATTTTCTGTAATTATGAGGTACTTTTGTTTTTACCATTATTTTCAATTATAGTGTGGATCTGGGTTGTTTTTTTTTTTTTTTATCTTTTTATAATGAAATTTTATTGGTCTAGTTATGCAATAAAGTCTATTTGATATTTTCCATTCACGGATCTTGTTCTAAGTTTGGGACATTTTTACACAATGAGGTTTATACTATGCTTTCATAGGATGCTTGAAGTCAAGTTAATATTATCTGCAGTCATTTATGATGATTTTTTAAAACGAAGGCTATTTGGCAGTTAAAAGGAGCATTGTTGATGAAAACTATCCACACTGCCCAAAGAGGCTGAGTCAGTATGTGTGGTCCTTTTTCACCATAGATGTTTCTGTTTGTTTGAAAAAGTTGTTTGCATTAATACAGTACTCAGAAAGAGCTAGTTTGTGGCAGAGACTGCTATTGACTACAATGCTCCCTTCTTTTCCAATAGGACCAGGATTTTACTCATCAACTGGCCTAGATTAAGGAGGAAGAAACCTACATTTCTGAACCTGGGAATGTCTGAGCATAGTCATGAAAGAGAGTGCTGGCCTATGAGCTTGAGTCATTCAACAGCTATTTCTGAGTTCTTCCAAAGTGCTAGATACTCTTTACATGCTGAATGAGATGGCAAAACTAAGTCTGCTAGGTATAATTGGGAAATTATTGCTTTCTTCCTGTAGGCACCTCCTGCTTTTCACTATCACTATTTTCTTCTTGTTGAAAGGGTAGATATTATGGCTGGAGCTGCAGCAGCCATCATGTCAACACGAAGGAAAAGCTAATGAAATTGAGAGACTTTGGCCTGTGATTCACCCCTGAATGAGTTGTCTCCACATTGCTTAACATACAAGAGAAAAATCAATCTATATCTTTTGTTGAAAGCCATGATTGTATAGGAGATATATAAATAGATAGATAGATAGATAGATAGATAGATAGATAGATAGATATAGATATATAAAATTTATTTTTTGTTGTTGTTTTTATGGGATTTCTGGTAAAAAAAAAAAAAACTGGAAAGATCACTAGGCAAATTCTAAAACACCTGTAACACTAATGTAGGTATGATTTTTAATAAGCAGCACAAAAAAACTCTGAAACTGATTTCTGTTTCTTTCACATACTTTTAGGAGCCTTTTATTTATACTGAACAAACATTATGCCCTGCCTTATGGTATTAACTGGGATGCAGAAAATTTTAAAAAGCCCATGTCTTTGAAAAGCAGGATAAAATATACATTACAAAGTAACAGAACGTCAGAGATTTAGGAAAGAATCCCAGAGTATTTTATAATATGTTTGTTTATCCATGTGCACATCGAGACTCATAGGAATTAGATAAATTAAAATCCAACTGCCTCTTAGCAGCAGAATATAATTGTAATTTAGTTTTGGTGACACCTACTTCAGTGCTCTTTTCAAAAGGCCATCAACAACCTGAATTACAGAGAAATGGCAAAAAAGAAATTCAACTTATAAGTCCATGCCCTTTCTAATAAGTTTCAAGGATGCTATTTCTGCATCGTTTTTATGCTATTGTTAGATGTTTCATTGTCCAAAGAATTTGGAAAACAATGTAATAGGCTTCATAGGTTTGTTTCCCTAATATTCTTCAGAGCCCCCAATTTATGAAAGTGCACAATAAATCTTGAAAAGATAGAAATAATGTACAGAATTTTTCAACTTATTTAGACCATGGAAGCTGTTTTACTTGGAGCATTTTAAGGAACTGGTATTCTGAAGAATACACTTTAAATAACAAAAATTTGTTAATTAACTCAAACTATTTGTGAAATAATTTAAGATATACATATGGAAAATAATACTAGAAGGTATCATTCCATGAATACTATAAAAATTATAACAAAGTTCTTTATGATATTCAAGAAAACTTAAGTACTAAAAATTTATTTTAAATCTAAATATTCTGGCCTGACGTGGTAGCTCACACCTGTAATTCCAGCAATTTGGGAGGCTGAGGTGGGTGGATCACCTGAGGCCAGGAGCTCTAGACCAGCCTGGCCAACGTGGTGAAACCCCAACTCTACCAAAAACACAAAAAATTAACTGGGCATGGTGGCAGGTGCCTATAGTCCCAGCTACTCGGGAAGCTGATGTGGGAGGTTCATTCCAGCCGGGAGGCAGAGGCTGCAGTGAGCCAAGATCGTGCCACTACACTCCAGCCTAGGTGACAGACAGAGTGAGACTCTGTCTCAAAAATTTTTATTAAGTACAAAATCTACTTGAACAAAAAAAATATGGTAATCTGAAATTCTCGAAAGAGGAAATATGACTATTTCATTTTTTACGTGCTATACTGTTATTTTTTATTACATAACATGGACAAATACTTAAAAATATTTAACCCACAATGTAATATAAAATACATCAATTTATATTACATTTCATTAATGCTAAAATTTAAAAAAGCTTTGCTGCATTGTCAAAAAAGTTTTAACTAGAGGCCACTTCCACTTAACAAAGCTAATCTACCTTCCAAGTACAGCTCAAGTCTAAGCTCCTTCCTTAAGTTACACACACACTTTGAAAGTCAGAATCATTCTGTTTTTTACATCCCTGCACATTGTTTCATTTGGACTCTAACCTCCTCAAGGAAAAAGATCATGTCTTCAACACTTTCACTCCTTCAGGATGCTTAGCACAGTGCACTATCACTGTCTGAAAACAGTCAAAGTGGGGGAGCTCAAAGAGCCAACGGTCAGAATTCTCGTTCCAAGCCAGAATCCTGGCTCTCCACTAAATGTGTTAGACCACACAACAGATCCATCATCCGCAAAGTGAGAACAATTTGTGAGCCTTGCCATCAAGGTCACGGTGTGATGTGATGGAAAGAAAATGAAGTTCTGGAGTTAGACCTAAATTGCAATCCTGACACTCCCATTTAATAACTGTTTCCTGCTTATAAAATAGAAACAAATACCATCAACCTTTTATGTTATGAGAACTTAATTAGATGACTTAATTAAAGCATCGTTTTCAAATAAGTGTGTTTATTAACTCACAATATAGCTTCAAGCCAGATTCACAGGTAGCAAAATGAATTAGCACGCTTACTTTTACTGACTATTAAACATAAATTGAATCTTTAACATTACCTTAGTGGATAACTATTTACAAAGCTGTTTTAAAGGTTTTCAGATGTGATACAAATGTTCTAAATTTTAGTGAGCGAGGCTTTTAAAATAGAACATTAAGGTACAATTATTATTGTTTCTTGATCAAATTTGTCTGACGCACATGATTGCATTCATTTGGCAAGATGTAGAAGCATTTTTTGCTTTACCTTTAGTGTCACAAGATCACACGATGAAATGTGAACATTCAGGTGAATTATATAGATTTTTGTCCACATGGCATGATCTATCTGGACATTTGAAACATCAGGAAAAAGACATGAATTATCATTTATCCAGATGCGTGTCATGTTAAGGAAAAAAAGATGTGAATTATTATTTATCCAGATGCACATTATCTCAAGGAGAAAGCCTGTGGAAGTACAACTGAGAGGATTGCATTGTAGCATCCATTAATCTACTGATGTCATGGTGTAACAGTGCAATGTAAAGCATCATTTTTAGTGTCTAGTACCTTGTAGGTTTTCACTGAGTATTCATGATCTGCTCACAAAACATCTTCCAGGCTCTCTGACCATGGTCACATAAACCAGAGTAAATCCAAAGTCACAGGAAACAGGTAGAGTCCTGAGAATCCTACCTCACAAACTTTATGTAGAAAGATTGGAATCATGGAAACTGGCGTACAGCTGACTATACTCACCAATCCCATGACTCTGTCTCCAAGTTGCCTCACCCAGCACCCAAGTCCAGTTTCTGTGCCTATTTCTCCACTGAGCCTGGAATCACTGAGGCCGCAAATAACCCTCCGGCCTCCCCCAGATACATTCCGTGAGCAGTTATTTAATCACATCACACTGCATTTCTCTTTTGCAGCTCTTCTTCTGACATCTCTTTCCTTGTTGAAACTGTTAACTGTAGTTCTTGATTCTACGAGTCACTTTTCTTTCTTCCTCTGTCGAATACGGCTGCTCCTTGGCCTATTGCTTCTCCTGTTCTTTACACTTTCCTAGACAATTTCATCAACCAACTATATCTCATCTCCTTTCTATATAAATGATAAATCTCTAAGGCACATCTTTCTCATGGGCCTCTCTCCTGACCTCTAGAACCCTGTAAATAAATTGCTGCCGAATAATTGCAAGTAAGTGCTCTGAAGTTTCCTAAAATTCAATGTGTTAAAAGAGAAACTTTTTCACTTGATCTTTAATGTGAACTTTCTCAGACATTCTTTATTGTGGTTGTTACAACCAATAGTTCCCTCATCCCCAAAGCTAGAAACCTGAAACCTGGTCACCAAAGGTTCAAATGAGGAGAATTTACTAAAGGAGCTATTTGTAGAGGTATGGGCAAGGTTAAGATAAGATGAAACTTTCAGAGACTTGCAAAAGGGGGAAGCTGTTTTTCCAAGCCTAGGGCTGAAGAGAAGAAACAGGTATCAGTGGATCTGCATTCCTTAAGGGTTAGTGTCCGTTCCAGGCCCAGTAAGAACTGGGAAATCAATATAGAGTTGACTCCACTCATCAGTGCGATAAGAACTGGACCTGGAAAGGACACTTCCCACAGGGAATGCAGGTCAATGACTTTCACAACATGTCAGTGAATTTTCTGAACAAACGTAAGGTGCACAATTTCATACAACAGGTGTCTTCCTCGGGAGTTTGATCTAATATTAGGAAGGAATTGCTCCATTCCAATGAGAATTCCTGCCATCAGTCACACTTCCTGGATGACATATCTCTCATCTCTTCACAGTTTTGCATACCTGGTCCAAAAATGTCAGTCAGTGAAAACTCATTACTTCTTCCGGAGACACTCAGACAGAGCCACCACTTGCTAACCCTTGAAGGGGAACATAGTTCGGAGACTTTTCACATCATCTGAACCAAGTCCTTAGGACCCCAATATAATCAGACATCCCACTTTCTGCAGCCTACTCCCAAAGGAGGGATATGAGGCAACTCCTCTTCACCGTGAGTGCTGGCCTTGTTTGTTTTTGCAATGTCAGAAACTATGTCCTTAACATGGGCCCTGTTAAAGTTTGGCAATATATTGTTTAAAATGTTTCTAACTAGAGTCACCAAAAGAAACGTTTTTGTCAAAAACTTTTAATTTATATTGTGTGAAGGAAGAAATGTCATTGAATTTCCTCCTAAAACTTAAAGAGATTTTGGAAATTGAAGTTTTTAATGTGCTGAAGGTGGTATTTCAGTGGCAGCAACACCCTTGAACTTGATAGATGTTTGTCTTGGATGTTGAGAGAGGAAACTCGAGGTCATTAAGCCCAAATAAATCCCTGGATTCTCCTCAAAGATCCAATAAGAACACGATAAATCTATTCATGAATGAGCCTCCTGCCTCCTTTGGGAAACGAATGCATTTGGATGAGGGACCGTCTCATAAAGCTAAGGTGGGTATACGCATCCCCGAATATATGTGTGCAGAGTGTGTGTTCCTCACAAGGTCTCAGAAAACTAAACACACAAGGAGCAGGAAGTCCTGGTTTCAGTTCCCTTGGAAATTAGCACAAGAGTGGGCACCTATCAGTTGCTAGATAAATGTTACCTATTGAATAAAATGGTCCTCACAAATTCTGGCTGCTATGCTATTAATTTTAATCTACAAGCCTTGTAATTTCAGGTTTGGCATCATTTGTCCTTGTTTTTCATTACTTTAGTCTCCCCTGTCTTTCACACATAGTAACAAGGATTGAAGCATTCTCAGTATTATGTGCTGCTACTTCTAGGTTTTTAACAACTTACCTGGGTAATATCATAGTACTACACATAAGATTGTTTCGTCTCTCATATTAGACTACTACAATTTACTTCTAATGTATTCAACTGAATTTGAGATTGTAGCAGGATTGTTTAGAAAATTGTTTATATATTTTTCTGTCTTTTAAGTTCTGCACCAAAGTTTGCAAGGAAAAGGAAAGTGTTGAAACAAATTCATCCAGCTATATCTGGATTGATTTATATGTACAGAAGGCATTGGTAACTTTAAAATGACCTGAGAAAGTATGAATTGTTTCAAGAGCTTGAGAGGCAAGTTCATAACAGCGCTGTCCCATTATTCAATAACTGAACCTTATAATTGTTTACTTAGGATTAAAATATCACTTCAGTACCACACAGAAATTGGGTTGTTCCTTTTGGAGTCTTTTAATAGTTAGCCAAATGCTTCTCAGGAAGAAGCCACATAACCAGGAGACAGTCCTGGCACTGTAACGCAGACCATGGATTGCAGGCCGAGGCTGCGGCAGCTTAGTTTGGAGCTGAGTCAAAGCTCACAGCAAGGCTCCATCTCAGGCCTGCCTGCAAAGTCAACATCTCTCGATTCATGTTTTCACATTTACCTTTCTGGAGTGGCAATATGAAAATGTTTCCCTAAAAGAAAAGACAGTGATACTCTCATCGAAAGAAAAAGTAAAGAAATAGTATGTGTGCCTAACCAATCTTACAGGCGGAAAAAGATTTATTACATTATCTTGAAAACATAATTGGGTCTTGTTCAGGCCATTGGAGGAGAGGGGACTCAGAACAGTGGCGAATAATTCTTTGCTCAAAGTAGACTTCAGCATTTTGGTTCAATGTGAGTCATGACCCAGGTGTGAGGATGAAGACAGGGTTTGACCCAGACCAATGAACCTCTTAGAAAGCCTTTTTTTTTTTTTAATTCTGTGGTAACAACAACCCAGGAGTGGAATGTACTAAGGAAAAGGAAATGTTAACTTAGCCTAATCAAACATTTTCTTATCCAAAATTGAATATAATTTGGTTTTATGGAACCAAGAGGTTCATTGAGTAGATAAATTACTTACCATATCCACAGTCAATTAAGTAGAGTGTTTTTAAGTCATAAGACAAAATATTAGGTACAGTCAAGGATCATTAATGTCTCTCATTTAACATTAAATCGTTTGAGAATTTAGTTTACATAATCCACTTCTTCTAATGTACGCAGTTATAACTGTGCTGCAGGGGAAAGAGCTCTTAACATCTGTGACCTGGGCTCACATCCTTGCCATCTATGTATGACTGAACGCCCATCTCTAAGACTCTTCCTTTGCACGTGGACAAAGAAGGAGACATGACAATAATAGTTATAAATACAGAATTTTTATGCTAACTACAAATATACCTGGAAGTACCTAGAAATCTGAACTGCCTAATAGTCCTGTAAACCTGTTTTTAGACTGTAAAAATGTGATGGTGATGCATCGATTCCATATGGGTTTACGAAGCATTATAAGCGATCATGAATGTGAAGTGCCTAGACCATTGTAAGCTCTCAGTAAATATTAGTCACACCATGAAGATATAGTAAGGAGAAGGAAAAGGAGAAGAATAAGTAGAAAGAGAAACGACCCTCTCCCCCATAAAGTTTTCTAGAATTTCCACCAAAATTTTGTTTTGTTTCATGACATATCAAATTGAAGTTTTGCAATCTAGCTAACTAAACCTCAAAAGAGAATTGTAATGCTTACAAAAAATATTGCTGCACAGAATATATGAAATCACTTACAGAAAGTATTTTGTTTGATACATCACATAAGAATAGCCAATAATAACTAGTAGCTGGTATTATTATTATTGTTGTTGATAGTTTTACATTATGAAGGCATGATCATTGAAGACAAATTTCAAAATAAAAATAAGCAAAAATGATAATAAGAACCCATCCCTCAGAAACAATCATTGTTAACACTTTCATGCCTATCTCTTCTTACAAAATAAGAAGGATGCCAGGCATGCAGGCTTATTCCTGTAATCCTAGCACTTTGGGATTACGGGTGGATCACTTGAGGTCAGGAGTTAGAGGCCATCCTGGCCAAAAAGGTGAAACCCCATCTTTACTAAAAATGCCTAAATTAGTCTGGCATGGTGATGTGCACCTGTAGTCCCAGCTACTCAAGAAGCTGAGGCAAAAGAATTTCTTGAACATGGGAGGCAGAGGTGGCAGTGAACCAAGATCATCCCACTGCTACTGTACTCCAGTCTGGGTGACACAGTGAGATTCTCTCTCCAAAAAAAAAAAAAAAAAAAGGAAGATGTGCCTATTGGCAGTGAAGTGGTGAAAGAGCAAAGACAAATTTCACACCTGCAAGATAAAAAGAACAACTCCAAATTGGGGGACTCTCGGCCCATCCCCACCATCAAAATAAACCAAGAAGACTCCCTAAGAGACCTGTATTTTGCTAGACTGATTGAAAAGCCAAGATATGCTACACGTACTAGTTACATTTGATCCTGATAAGATACACAAAATTTTTAAACGGAACAAAAAGTCCATAGAGAACTGTACAGAAAATGAGAAAACAAAAATGTCATAAAAATCAATGTAGGTAAATTTCCCCAGGGAAAAACAACCATGAAGCAGTGGAAAATGTATGCCTGTATTTGTATTCGATTTCTGCTGCGAATAGGAAACTATCGTAAACATACTGGCTTTGACCAATGCTTATTTATTATCTCACACTATCAGGGATCAGTAGTCTAAACAAGGATTATCTGCTGCATCAGCACAAAATGACTGACATCTCATCATCTAATCTGTATCTCTTCATCTCAACTCAAAGTCTAAATTCTTATGATTGTTATCATCTCAATCCAATTTGCACAAGACTCCTGGGTGTAATCCATTAAGTACAGCTCTTGAAACGCAAGTCCTTCCCATCTGTTGACATATAAAAGCAGAGACAGGTCCTCAGTTCTCAAAGCTCTCAACATACACTGGCATTGGATAAAAGCTAATGACATTCTGGCTTAATAAATACAGTGATAAATAGGGGTCCCTAGTCCATGGTAGTTCTGAAATCCAACTAGACAAATGAGTTCTTGACTAAGTTTCAGAGCCCGAGAATAATTCTTCCTAGCTCTCAGCTCTGCCCTCTGGGCTCCTGGTCCCATTCTCTAAGCCATCCTTCCTTTTTCATGAAAGGTAGTGTGTACTTTTTGTCGAAGCGTTTTGTTGGTCTACTTCCTGCTAGTAGAGTTTTAGAGGTCCAATAGTCTCCTCCCTTTTGTTCTCTCTCTGTCTCTTGTAGGTCAAGCTGGCTGTGTTTCTGAGGAAACAGTTTTCTAAAGAACTTTGTAGGTTTTCCATGGATTATACTCCATTAAACAAAAGCCACACCTACAAATTTTTTCAAGATAATTCTTGGTGCTTGCTGAGGTAATTGAAGAGACAAGACCCTTAAATCTCATGAGAGGATCACATTCTTAATCTCTTGAAAAGGTCAGTTGTGTGAGTGAACACACTAATCTTTTGATCTTTCTAATGTTTTTATTTTATTTTATTTATTGAGATCCAGTCTTGCTCGGTCACTTGGGCTGGAGGAGTGTCAGGATTACAGCTCACTGCAATCTACACCTCCTGGGCTCAAGCAATCCTCCTGCCTCAGCCTCCCGGGTGGCTGGGACCACAGGTGCACACCACCATGTCCAGCTAATTTTTGAATTTTTGGTAAAAACCTAGGGTTTCACCACATTGTCCAGGCTGGTCTCAAACTCCTGGGCTCAAGCAAGCTGCCTGCCTCGGCCTCCCAAAGTGCTGGGATTAGAGGCATGAGCCACTATGTGCAGACTTTAAAGTTTGAGCAAAAGCTTTTACACTCACATAAACTCAGCCTTTTCTTGATGAAAACTTTCAGCAGTTATTTCTCACTTTTGTGCCATCTGGAGGAGCTAAGAGTTATCAAAACTCATCTGATTCTTGTTCTTTTTTGTTTAATGTTCTTCCCTCAATTTGTCTTTCTCTTCTTGCACCTTACAGTAAGCAGCAGAAAGAAACCAGGCAGCACTTTCAACAATTTGCTTATAAATCTCTTAGATATATATCAAAATTCACTGCTTACATCTCCCACTTTTCACATAAATTCAGAAGACAGTTTGAAAAGGTTTCTCCATATAACAAAGAGCACTTTCCTCCAGTATTCAGTAGCATAGACCTCATTTCCTTCTGAGCCATCACTGGTAGTGTATTCAAAGTTGAGATTCCTACCAACAGTCTGATCACAGAAATCTGGGCTTTCTCTAACATGCTGTGCCAAAGTCTTCCATCTTCTGCCCACTGTCCAGTCTGAAAACTACTCACATATTTTCAGTAACTCACTTCCAAGTATTAAAATATGCATTTGTTTTCTATGGCTGCATAACCCATCACCACAAACTTCTTGCCTGGCACCCTGGCAAGGCATGGTGGCTCATGCTTTTAATCTCAGCACTTTGGGAGACAAGAGAATCCCTTAATGCCCAGAGTTTGAGACCAGATCTAGCAAGACATTTTCTCTACCAAAAAAAAAATATGTTTTTAATTAGCCAGATGTGGTGGCATGTGCCTGTAGCCCCAGCTACTCAGAAAGCTGACGCAGAAGGGTCACTGTGCCAAGGAATTTGAAACTAGAGTGAGCAATGATCATGCCACTGCACTCCAGCCTGAGCAACAGAGTAAAAACTTGTCTCTAAATTTAAAATAATAATAATTTAAAATAATGCAAATATACACAAGTTTGTTTATTGCAGTATTATTTGTAATTGCAAGATTATAAAACAGTCCAAATGCCCATATACAAAAGAGAGGTTGAATAAACTCTGGTGATACTCCACATAATGGAGTATTATGCAGCCATAAAAATGAATGGGACAGATTACTGAATTGATATAGAGTGATCATTACACAGACGATATTCTGTGATGAGAACAGTAAAGTCCAAAACTTATCTATGGCATGCCATCCTTTATGTTAGAAAGAAGAGCATACAAGAAAAATCTACTCAGATCTGTTTATTTGTGCAAAAAAAAAAGTACAGAACTAATTTAAAAAAAGGATCTAAAGAGATTAGTTACCTGTAAGCAGTGAGCAAGACAAATGTGGAAAAAAAGACAGTGTGTAATGAGTGGGAGTGGGAACAGAGTAGCAGGAATAAGGAAAGAATTCATTATTTTTGGTGTATCTCTGACTCACTCTTAGATTTATAGTGGTGTATCATCTGACCTTCACATACCCAAAATGTAAACAAGCAAAACCAACTAGGATGTCCTGTAACCGAAAATGGAGCACCAACAGTCACGAATGAACCCACTGTATGTAAATGAATAACAACACTTTAGGGAGTGAGGAAGAAAAGAGCTAACCTAAATAACTGTGGGAAACAGTACCTTGACAGCATACCACCAGGGTAAAGAGAAAACAAAACAAAAAACTGCACAAAAATGGTGTAATTGAGTTAAAGTACTGTCCACAGGACCACAGGATTATTTATGGGTTAGTAATTCCGAAACTACTTTATATATGTATCAATATTGAACAAATAAGCCAATAAAACGCAGATAATGACCATCACATTTCTCACTTTTGGAGAAAGAAACTAAAAAAAAAAAAAAATGAAAATGAAAAAATTAAAGTACATTTTGTAGAGTTAAATTACAGTCCAGGGACTTATTTGTACATACACAGATAAATGAATACCAAAATATACAGATGTGTGCATTGGTGGGTTAGTATACATACGTTATGTGTATTTTCTGGTTTTGTCTGCTGAAAGAGGCTAGAAGCAATGACACAGTAGGAACATGGCATCTAATGTTAAGCCTTGGTTTCTAAATACAATTTATCAATAAAAGGAAGCACAACTCCTTAGAGAAGGTTTCTGTTGTAAAGTTAGGGCCAGGAAAAGATAAAACAAACCAAGGATACTTTGTAGTACCAGAAAGTGAAGGACCTTCAAAATAATGGGACTTGTTGAAAGAATATAGTGGACAATGTGAAAGAGCTTCTGATGGTCAAAACTGGAACAATTGGTGCAGAAAAGTCATCACAATGTAGGATTTTAAACCGTAGAATAAAGTAAACACCCACAAGCTTATACTTAAGTTAATAAATAATCAAATAAATTAAAAAGGAAAAGGACCACTCCTTCTTTCACTAGATCTCTAATTTAAAAATATAGCAGGAAAGAGGGATATGGTAAATTGTCATCAGGCACACTGTTCGGTAATAATTCTTATAAACGTTTGGATTTTAAAATTCATAGTAAAAACTTGAGCAAAGTTCTGTAACCTCACCAGGGTTAGAAGAATGAGAATAATGTCGGTGTCTGTGAAGACCTGTGTAGCACTTAGCCTGATGGTCAGGAACACATCTGAATACTCAATATCCATGTTAGCCCATTCGACCCTCTAAAATATCCTCTGAGACTGAGCGTCTAATTAGAGCCTATCATTATTCCCATAATAATAATATAATAGTAATAATAGTTATTGGAATATAACGGCATTTATCTCATAGGATTATGGGGAAGATTTTTAAAATGTAAACAACCTGGCATACAATAGAATATTTCCTCCAATAAGAAGTTGCTGCAATTAGCTTTGTTATTTTTTTTATTTTATTTATTTATTTTTTCGGAGTCAGAGTCCTATTCTGTTGCCCAGGCTGGAGTGCAATGGCACTATCTCAGCTCAGTGCAACCTCCATCTCCCAGGTTCAAGAGATTCTCCTGCATCAGCCTCCCAAGAAGTTGGGATTACAGGCGCGTGCCACCACACCCAGCTAATTTTTGTATTTTTAGTAGAGACGGGTTTTTGCAATGTTGGCCAGGCTGGTATCAAACTCCTGACCTCAAGTGATCCACCCACCTCAGTATCCCAAAGTGCTGGGATTACAGGCGTGAGCCACCATGCCAGGCTGAGCTTTGTTACTTTTTAAAGATGGCTTAAGCTCATCTTGCTGTTGACCCTCCCCTGCATATGCCAGTCTACAATCATCTCTCCTTTCTCACCTTCCTTTGACAACTGAAAGGCTTTTTGATTATATGCCCCAGGGACACTGGTGCGCCTTACAGATTTACCTGGCTTTCCAGAGCCCATCTGGCCCAGTGGAAGCTAAAGACATAAAGCTTTAAGGACACAGCTTCCCTACACCGAAGGAGGTCTTCCCTACAGCTCATGGAAGACCTCCTGGCTCAGATGTGAGAACCCCCTCTATTCCACACCAGAGTGGAAGGTTTATGTTCTTGCAGCCTCCCCTCCATCCCAAGTCTTTGCTGGAAAAGTATATCTTCCACTTTCTACTTCCAACTATACCAATTCACTTTATTTACTACACACTCCCAACACAAGAATCATTATAATGAGACTAAAGTTTCTCATCTGATAAATGCTTTACATAAGAGTATACAGAGAAATACTCCATACTTTATTATACATAATATATATATATATTATTATACGAGTATAAGGAGAAAATAAGAACCCTTGAACACTGTTGGTAGAACTGTAATTTCATGCAGCCATTATGGAAAATAGCAAAGTTCCTGAAACAATTAAAAATAGAAATACCATATAATCCAGAAATTTCATTTCTGGGTGTATATCTGAAGAAAATGAAACCTTAATCTCAAGATATATCTGTACTCCCGTGTGCAATACCAAATAAGTAAAGAACATGTGTTATATATACAAAATGAAACATTAGCCACCTTTAAATAGAAGGAATTCTTGCCACTTATGAACCTGGAGGGAATGATATTTAGTGAAATAAGTCAGGCACAGAAAAGCAAATACTGCATGATCTCACTTATATGTGGAATCTTAAAAAATTGAAGTCATAAAAACTGAGTAGAATGGTGGTTGCTGAACGCTGGTGTGGGAGATTGGGAAGATGTTGGTCAGGGATATAAAGTTTCAGTGATAAGATGATTAAGTTCTGGAGATCTGGGTAACCATAGTTAAGAATGATGTAGGCCGTGTGCAGTGGCTCATTCCTGTAATCCTAACACTTTGGGAGGCCAAGGTTGGAGGATTGCTTAAGGCCAGAAATTCAAAACAAGCCTGGGCAGCATAGTGGAACCCCAATTTTACAAAAAAAAAAAAAATTTTAATTATTCAGGTGTGGTGGCACACAACTGTAAGCTCAGTTACTCAGGAAGGTGAGGCAGGAGGATTGTTTGAGTGCAGGAAGTTAAGCTTGTAGTAAGCCATGATTGTACCACTGCCATCTAGATGGGATGACAGAGTGACACTGTGTCTCAAAAAAAAAAAAAAAGAAAAAAGAAAAATGTATTATATACTTGAAATTTTCTGAAAATAGATCTTAAATAGTCTCACAACTACACAAAAATGTGAAACTGTGAGATGTGAGATGATGGATATGTCAATTAGCTTGATTGTGGTAATCATTTCACAACAAATACATATGTCATAATATCATGCTGCACACCTTCAAAATTATTTGTTAGCTATATTTCAGTAAAGCTGGAAAAAAAAAAAGCAGTTGGTAGAGAAACAATAAAAAAAAAAGAACAAGGAATTCTTGCATGCAGAAATCTCTGAATAGAGATGAAGAAGAAGGGAGAAGTCCTGCTGCTCAGGTTCCCAGGGCTCTGTCCCTGAGTTGGAGACTTGGGGAAGACCTGCCTTCCTCCAGAGACCACTGGGCCAGACACAGGGAACCACTAACGCCCACAGCTTTTGTTCCAGCTGGAACTCAACCTTAAGATCTTGAAAACATCGGTGAAAAGGCCACAGTAGGAACAAAAAGCTCACATTTCTAAGATGGTTTCCTACTTAAGATGTGTCTTATGAAAAATATGGAGAGAAATCCTAGCTGTGGTGTAGCCTTCTCTTTGCTTCTGGGAAGTGCCACCCAAATGGATCATAGTTATCTAATTTAGAAATGTCAACACCAGACGTTCCATTCACAAATCTGATCTCTATTCTGACATAATGTCCTTTCTTCTTTGGGGGCTAAAAGGTGTCCTTTCTTTTACTATCTTTTTAAATACTTTGGTACTTTGATCATACTTTGGTGGAGGCAGATAACATGTATTAATAGTTGGTTAGGTGCCTGGAATACAAAGAGAGAATGACAAGCACTTGGAGATGAGGGTGCTAAATTAGTCTTGGGAGTTAAACTGTTGCATCCATATGTGTGCCTTGCAGCCGAACACCTCCATAGGAATTATCTAATAAAATAATTATATAAGTAGAAATAATCCTTCAGCATGAGTTGAAGTACACACTCTCTTGTGTTTCATCTCATTTAATTCTCCCAGCCACCTTAGGAAGAAGGAAATATCAACAAATCTATTTTCTGCATGGGGAATGGGGTCACTAAGAGGTTAAGAATTCAAAAAAAAAAAAAAAAAATGTGTGACCCAGCAGAGGTCATCGTCAGCAAAAGCACACAGAAAGGGCTAATAAAGATGGCAATTTGAGCATCTTTCTGTCTCCCTTTACTGCTTAGGAGAAACAAAATTGTATGTAGGAGATCAGGGCTTCTTGGGCATGGACGGTTGTTTTCTATTCTGAGTATCTCCAGGGTCACCATGACCTGGCGAGACATCAATCACCTCCCAGTTCACTTCCTTCTGCAACCTCATTAATCCAAAAAGCTTCTGGGTGGGCCCTGTAGTCTGAGTCGGGGAGAGCAGGAAAACTAGGAAGCTAGAGTAGACCCAAGGGACCAACCAGGAGATGATTGCCAAAATCCAGATGAGAGGTGGCAGATGCAAGGCCTGTTTGAAGAGTTGCTTGCAGGAGAGACCAAGTGTGGCATTGAGGTTGTGGGTGTCAACAGTCAGGCGGCTGTGTTGCACTCAAGAAGAAGCTTGGAACTTGATAAATGTGATGTCTATTGGAGAACCAAACAGAAGTATTAAATGATAATTTGGGAATGTAACACTAGGCCTCAAGGGAGAGGTTAGAGCTTCAGATGTAAATTCGGGAAGCAATGTGGATTGCTGGTATTTACAGCCTCTGAGAGTGTTGATTTAAAAAGAAAGAGAACTAGGAAAAACAGAAGAATATTGTGGCTTATAAGCCAAATGAAAAAGAAAAGCATTTTTAAAAAGTAGGGAATGGGCCTCTCTGTTGCTGAGAGTGTAAGTAACAGAATTGACCAAGGCTTTTGATAGTTCATATGATTTGCAATTACTTTGGAAATTATGCTAATTGGCAGAAAGAGTTAGGATCATTTTTCATCTTTTCTAATGCTATGTGCTTTTCATAACTTTCAAGTGTTTTGACTTGGCATTGGTGACTTTTCCTGTTTTGACTTTATGGCCCCATTTAATTTTCAGAACATTTTCTAAATTTCAAAATATGCTAACCATTGAAGGATTTGAGCAATGAGAAAACAAAGCTAGAATTATATATGCTCACTCTTAAATGTTTTATTACTGCAAGATAATCATATCTCTCATCTAATTCTATAGTGTACAACCTGAGTTTAAAAGAATTTTGGCTGAGAAACTGTATTTGGGGTTTAATAATTAAAATTCAGTTTCTTAATATATTTTAGAATACCTTTGCAATTCTATTTTTATTGTCTGTATTATTCTTTATCCTGCCTCATTTGAAAAATGACATTGGGCTACTTGTGTTTCCACTGGCTAAGCTACCAGGGCGCCATTGAATTAGTTCTCTTTGGCATTACTAGTGCTATGCACTGAATTATGCACTCTGCCAGATTCATACACTGAAGCCCTAACTCTCTAAGTGATTGTATTTGGTGACAGGGCTTATCAAGAAGTAATAAGGTTAAATGAGGTCATAAAGGCAGAATCTGGATATGATAGGATTTGTGTCCTTTAAAAAGGCACCAGAGTTCTTCTTGAAAACCAAGAAAGGAGTTATTGCCTGATCTTGAACTTTGCAGCGTCCAGAACTGTGAGAAATAAATTTCTGTGAAAGCCACCTAGCCTACAGAATTTTGTTATAGTAGCCCAAGAAGGCTACATGTGAAAATAAGATAATAATGTTCTAATTCCACCATCACTTACCCCCATATTTGTAAAGTATTTTATATTCACCAAATGTTTTTACTTTGTAAATCTTGTGCTGTTTCACCCATTCAACAAATTTATTAATAAATGTTTATTGTGCATCTATTATGTGCCAGGTTAGAGGTACAGAAGTGAGCAAAACCCATGTGGCATTTGTCATAACACACATAGAAAACAAATGTGGAAACAAAGGCAATGATTTAATTAAAGTCACACATCGCTACCTACAGAACTGTAATTCAAACCTGGGATTTTGATTTCTAGTCCAACATTCTTTCAGTTTTAACCAATCTTTCTTTCATGCTTAGGGAAGATTTTGCACAAATGGTTGCTCAAACTTCACCCTCCAATAAACTCAATGATCAAAAATTCTTTCACTAGGACTACATTTACCCAACTTCTTTTTACTTTATTTTATATTCTCAGAGTCCAATATAAAAATCCACTTAATAAATTTTCAGAAATTTTGTTTAGAAAATAAAAGAGTATGTTTTTGTTTCCTTTGATGATTTGGCGTACTTTCTTATTTCAGATAATTGCAAACATATATGTTGGTAGTCAGGCCTTTTTCTGATTTCCATAAAGTTTGAAACCAAGTTTTAGAATCACTATGGCAAATACACTCACCCTATATAGTGTGTATAATTTCATTGTTCCTATTTTGACCTGATTTTCTTCTTGTGCTTTAATTTCCTCTGGTCCAAGGTACTTATTTATATGTGTTGAGGGCATCTTTATTTAGAGTCTTGGAACTGGTAGTGTGACCTCTGCTTGGAATAGTGGTGATGAAAGTCAAATCTTCTCCAATATAATAGACTGTTACGGTTGTCATGTTTACAGAGTTAACTCACTTATATATGAAATTTTTATGTTGTCTAATCTATCGATGCTGACAGAGGAACCAACAATGCATTGCAGTCAAGATGATGAATAAAGACAATGTTCATGTTTGCAGACAGAGAGTAGACCAAATAAAAAAGAAATATAAAAAGCTTTCAAGAAGGAGCTTGGAGGAGATGATCTGTCAGGATAATAATCCAGCCTCACATCACTGAGTTTTCATATGTCTTTCAGAAACATGACTCCAAACCCAGCCATTTGGTGTGGATTTGTAGGTATCTGGAGGCAGAGAGTGTGGTGAACTATTGAAGAGATTGCAAAATTTTGCACTAGGGGGAGGGGCTTTCTTTCTTGTCCAGAGCTCTGCTTGAGAGTTGAAGTGGAGACAGCTATGCCCTGGTTCCACAGGCTCTAGCCAAACCTCACAGCCACAGTGAAATTTCCCAAGCTTCTACAAGTCAGGGCCATCTTGATTTTATTAAAGTTGCCTCAGGACTGGTGGTGTCATGGCAACAAATAAGAGCATCTTGGCACAATAATAAGGTTGTCTTGATGATATGTTGAGCTGTTGAGTAAACCTATACCAGGCTGCTGTGGCAGGGTAACAGCTGCTCACCCCTGGAGGGCCAGCCCTCTGTTCTTCGGAATTAGCCCTTTCCCTTTTACAGTCCTTTCATTTGCTTTTCCCAGGCTTCCTCTCCCTACCAGAAGGATGTTGAATCAGTTTAGAGCAGTCCCTAAGAGTTAGTAGGCATCTTTAAAAGAGGAAGGATAATATTTACCCACTTGAATTATAGTAAGGAGAAACCTGAAAAGCAAAAGAGGTTGTTGTTTGGCAGATAACAAGTGTCTGATAAGTTGCTGTGGATTATGAATCCAATTGCCCTTTCTATTTGTGACCCAAATTCATTTTCAGACCAGAGCTAGAAAAGTGAGCTCTGGGCTCAATTATCCATCTGAACTGGAACTGAGGAAAGGCTGGAAAATAGCAGCAGTTGAGAATAGCATAGACTTCCTCAATGCACGTAACTGTTTTCCTTTGGACCAATAATTATATTTTGATTTATAAGCCTCAGGGCAAACACAGGCACAGACACAGACACAAGTATATCCAATTTGTGACTAAGGCACTAATGAGTCCCAAAATAAAAAGGCATTTATTATATTGAATTTTTATGAATAAAAATTGTGTTTTTTATTATTTTAGTTAATGCACGGAGGAAAAACTCTGACTCTTGAAACTTCTCCACAACTCACTGGAACTTTGAGATACGGGTGTGGCAGCTGCTTGCAGAAGACATCTATGTTTCACAACAGAAGCCTGCAGGGGAACAGAAATTAGAAAAATTATTAAGAGCCTTTATGTGGTTTTAGGCCTGACATTTTGTACTTGGCTTTTCTCATTGAGTTTACATATTGCAACCCCTTGTAAACACGGGGAGGATGGTCAGTAAAATTAAAGTTGTGAAACAGTTTCCACTATAAGCTTTAATTTGAAGACACTTGAATTTTATGAATAATTTTCCTTTGGTTGAAATTTTCCATGTCAATTTTTACCCAAAAGTGATTTCTTTGTTTATTTGTTTGTTTTTGTTTGTTTGTTTTGGAAAAATTTGACATTTAACTGTTTACAGGTCAGGACATGAAAATATTCATTCTCTAATTGGTTTTGTTAGATATTTTTATAAATGTGTTCCAAAGGATAAACTGCCTGAATTTAAAATTACAAACTTAGAAAGTACAGCAAGTTTTAGTGAGGAATCTTAGAAACTAGAGTAAACATTTTTAATGGATGATTAGGATCTTAGAGGAACAAATATATAGAAAGCATTTAGAAAAAAATAATTTCAATTCACATTCTCTCTTTTGCATATACAAAATTTAACGAATATGCTATCTTGGGTTATATAGAACTTCTGTAAGTGAAACACAAGTTAATCCTACGCTATTACAATTTCTCTACCTGCTTATATGCAAATGGAAAACAAATATGATCTTTTGAAATATTGGTTCTTGATTTTCAAAAACAAAACGAAAATTCTTCCCTCCCTCCTTTTATCACTGTAAATTCTATAGAAATTAGTAACATGAACATTTTTTAAATGAAACTTAGAAGACTTCTGGTTTCAGTCCCTATAAAATACTTGAATTTAATTATCCTAATCCTTACAATTAAATAAAAATCAGAACAAATTAAACACCAATAACTTTTCTTGTTTCCATCAACAAAATGGGGTGTGGGGCAAACTATCGTCCAAAATCTGAAGAAACAGGGGAATCCAGAGAATCATGGCTGAGGTCTGGAATCTCTGGAGCCATTGAAAGCATGGGAGCCACAACTGGTAGAAACATCTCAATAACAATTTTGACAAATTGCTGGAGGCTTTGTGGACTGCTGGAGAGTGATTAAACTCCTGGATGTTGCAGCCTGAGGGCTCCTTCAAACTTTCTTGAGTTTTACCTCCAAGTACTCCATGAGGTTCCCATAGTAAATATTTTAAAAAATCTCCTCAAGTCTCTGACAGGAGAAGGTTATTTTAAAAATTATGGTGAAACGACCCTAGAGCATTCTCCATAACAAGGACTGCTCCCCAAGGTGAAATACTTTACTAGCGCATCACCCCAAGCAGAGCAGGGGCATTGCTCCCCCTCCAGCCTTGCTGTCTCAGCTAGGAAGACAAAAAAGATTGTGAAAGTCACAGCACAGGGACACGGACCCAGCAAAAGGCTGAGACTTAGTCATAGGATTATAGATTGCAATGCTTGCCCATCTTTGCTCCTCACCACCGTACCAACAGGGCTCCAGTGTAATCACAGTGGACTACAGATTGAAGAGCTGAAAGATGCAGACTCCCCCTAAGAAGAGCATCCAGGAGAGCCCAAAGGCAGGACAGGAGACAAAGATAAGGACAGAGGAGCAATTTAAAGCCTCTAGCATCTACAGGTAAAAGGTAAATACACTGGGGTGTATTTAACTGTCACGGCCTTCATTTTGGGAGGCCAAGGGGATTAACACAAATTCTTACAATAAGGGCCTATGTCCTTTAGTGACTATTACTCAATACAACGTGTCCAGTGTTCAATGAAAAAGGTATAAGACATGCCAAAATTAATGAAACAAGGAACAGAAATGAACATTTAAGAATTATAGGATACAGCTGGTGCTCGACTTACGACCACGATTGGTTCCAACAGACTGGTCGTAACACTATTTGGTCGTAAGTTGAGTAGGCTATATGTACAGTACTATAAAATGATGTTATAAAAATCTTTAAGTCATATTTTATCATAATTTTCTTTCATCATTGTTATATATCATAATTTCCTTTGTTCATTTTATGCCATTTGTATCATCTCTACACCATTTTGTTTCTTAATTTTACATTCGTCAGGTTTAAGTAAAACACTGCATTA
>NW_016107587.1:2801064-2806648 GCF_001604975.1 Cebus imitator | reverse complement strand
CTTCATTTTCGTGTCGAGATCGATGGCCTTTCTTTCCTTCTTGGCAGGCTGAGGCGTAGACAAAGACAATTTCCTCTTGGTAGACATCTTGGGAGGGGTTTGATGAAAAATATCCAAGACACAAAACACAAATTGCTGTACCGAGTCTGGGATAACAGTTGAAATGGTGCACGCGGAGATGGTAGTGCTGCCGGAAGCTGGTCCGCACTGTCGTATGCCCAGCTGGGCAACGTTTGCGCTGCCAGACGCGGAGCAGTCGTGGCTAGCGATTGTGGTCGTTAAGTCGAATGGTCATAAGTTGCATAGGTCGTAAGTCGATCAATACCTGTAATTTCCAAATGTGTGAGATTGGCATACCAGAAATAACTGGAATACCAGCAGGAAAAAGTAGAGAACAGAGTAGGAATAAAAAATTTAACTATAATGCCAAGAATTTTCATTAATTTTTTTTTTGAGACAAGGTCTCACTCTGTTACCCGGGCCGTAGTACTATGGAACAACCATAGCTCACTGCACTCTTGAACTCCTAGGCTCTGACAATCTTCCCATCTCAGCCTCCCTAGCAGGTCCAACTACAGGTGATCACCACCATGTCTCCCTAATTGTTTTATTTTTTCAGATGGGGTCTCACTGTGTTGCCCAGACGAGTCTCAAACTCCTGGCCTTAAGTGATTCTCCCATCTTGGGATTACAGGCATGAGCCACTGTGCCCTGCCAAGAAAAATCCAGAGTTATGACAGACATCAAACCACAGCTGGAGCTAACTCAGAAAGTATCAAACAGATTAAATACTGAAAACCTTCACCTAGAAATATCATAATAAAACTACACAAAATCAAAGACAAAGAAAATAAATCTCAAAAGAAGCCAGAAAAAATTAAATACCCTATCTATAGAGGAACAAAGAAAATAATTATAGTAGATTTTCTGTCAAAATCCATGCAAGAAAGAGTAATAGTGTCAAACATTTAAAATGTTGAAATAAAAAAATTCAACCTAGAATTTTGTACCTATTTACACTAGAATAGAATAATTCCCCACTAAACATAGTGACCCACCAACTCCACATGAGCACCCCCATGTTTCTATACCTTTATAATCCTCCTAACACTTTTGTTACGGGTGAAAAGTTAACAAAAATATATTTGGTTTTGTTTTTATTTAGTTAATTATGAATAAGGCTGAGTATCTTTTCACATGTATGTAAGCTATCCATGTGCCTTTTTCCATTAAGCTCTTTGTGAGTTTCTATATCTATTTTGCTTTAAAATGTTTTCCCATGCTGATTATTTGTGTAAGTGTACATATAAGCATATTTAAAATTTAGGTTTTTAGTGTTTATATTATGAAGCATTTTAGCATGCAAAACTTTATATACCTTCACTGTCTAATATGGTAACCTCAAGCCATGCATGACTACTGAGCACTTGAAATATGGGTAGCTTAAAACCACATGGGCTGTGAGTGTGAAATAAACAACAGATATCAAAAAACTAATATGAATAAAAGAAATGTAATATACTGTATAATTACTAATTCTATATTGATTAGATGGCAAAATGATAATATTTAATATACTGAGTCAAATAAACTACATTACTAAAATTAATTTTATTTTCAAATATTTAATTGACAAAAATTGTATATATTCAAGGTATATACCACGTGATAATTTGATATCCATATATATTGTGCACTGATTACCACTGCCAAATTAACTAATACAGCCATCATCACCCATTCTTACCATTACTTTTAGCTTTTTAAACATGGGAATTAAATCATTTACAATTACATATGGTCCACATTACATTTCTATTGGATAACTCTATGCTTACCATTTAATTTATAAATTTTAATTTTCTATGAAATTTATTTCATATCACTGTAGAATGCTTAGAAAACATTAAGCAGGATAAATGTCAAAATGTCTACACCTAACCATATCATATTCAAACCATGAAAAATCAAAGATAAAGAAATCTTCAAAGGAGCCAGAGGAAAAAAAAATCTCATCTATATAGGAATGGGGTAAAAATTATATCTGTCTTTTTCTCAAAAATAATACAAGCAAGAAGAGAATGCAATACAACATTTAAGGTGTTGAGAGAAAATAATCACCAATCTAAAATTCTATATCCAGTAAAATTATCTTTCAAAAGTGAAGAAGAAATAAAGACTTTTTCGGACAATCAAAACTTAAGGGAATTTATTGCCAATAGAGCTTTCCTGAGAGATATGTTAAAGAGAATTATTTGGAGTAAAGGAAAATTTTATAGGTCAGAAAATCAGATCTACATAAAGAAGGAAGGGTATTGGGGAAGGAATAAGCAAAAGTAAAATCATAAAAGTTTGCCTTTTAAAATTGTTAATCTGACAGATAATATTTTGTTACAGTAATAGTAGCAACAATGCATCCATTGATTATAGTTGAAGAATAAATAAAATTAATGACAGCAATGTTACAAGAGACAAGCAAGAGATATTAGGAAAGCTTATTATAGAAACTTGCACCATGCAGGAAGTAGTATAGTGTTATTTGAAGATGGAGCTGGATTAGTTGTAAATATGTATTGCAATTACTGGGGCAACCACTAAAAGGACGGGTGGAGGGGATAGGTATAATTGATGTGCGAAGAAGGGAAAGAAAATGAAGTCATATAAAATGCCCAATTAAAACCAGAGAAAGCAGAAACAGAAACAAAGAAAGTCAATAGAAAAGAGTAACAAATAAGGTAGATATTAATTCAACTACATCAGTAATCAGCTTAAATGCCAGTGGTCTAAATATACAGTCAAAAGACAGAGACTGCCAGAGTGAAACGACAACCAACTATATGTCATCTACACGAACTCAACTTTAAATATAAAAATACATATAGATTGAAAGTAAGGGCACCAAGGAAGATACATCATGCTAACACCAATCAAATGAAAGCTGGAGTTGTTATTTTGATGTCAGACAGAGCTGATATTACAGCAAGGAAAATTACCAGGGATAAGGAAGGGCATCACAAAATGATAAACAAGTCAAGTCTCCAAGGAGACATAACAATCCTTAATGTGTATGTACCTTACAATAGAGTGTCAACACATGAGGCAAGACGTGAAACAACTTCAGAGGGAAACGGATAAATTCGCCATTACTCTTGGAGAATTCAACACGTCTCTATCCATTAGACCAGCAGGCAAAAAATCAGTAAGGCCATAGTTGAACTCAACATTATCATTAATCAACTCACTTTAATTAACATGTATAAAATTATTATGCACATTGTCTTCAAGCCTGCATGAAATACTAACCAAGATAAACTGTATTCTGAAAAAAAAAAACAAAAACAAAACAAAAAAAAAACACCACTTAACAAATTTAAAAGAATAGAAATCAAATAATGTTTGCTCTCAGGCCACAGTGGAATTAAACTAGAAATCAACAATAGGAAGATAGTGGAAAATCCCAACTTGGAAGTTAAATGACACATTTCTAGGAAACACATGGGAAATTTCAAGGGAAATTGAAAATACTTTGAAATAAATAAAAATACAACTTACCAAAATTCATGGAAGACAGTGAAAGCAGTGAAAAATTTATAGTACTGAATGCATAGAAAGGAGAAAATCTAAAATCAATAACCTAAGTTTCCACTTAGGAAAATAGAAAAAGAAGAGCAAATTAAATTTTAAGTAAGCAGAAGAAAACAAATAATAAAAATTAAAGCAGAAATCAATAAAACGGAAAACAGGATACTAATTTTAAAAATCAGTGAAACCAAAAGTTGGCTCTTTAAAAAATTCAATAAAATTATTAACACTCTAGCCAAGAGAAGTAACAAATTACTAATATCAGAAATGAAAGAAGTCATCACCACAGATTCTGTGGATATTAAAAGAATAATAAATAGCTACTCAGGAGACAGAGGCAAGAGAATCACTTGAACCTGGGAGGCAGAGGTTGCAGTAAACCATGATCACACCATTGCACTCTAGCTTGGGCAACAGAGTGATACTGTCTCAAAAAATAATAATAATAAAATATTATAAACTATTTTATGCTTACCAAAAACCTAGATGAAACTGAATATTTTTTGAAAGACACAATCTGCCAAAATTCACACAAGAAGAAATAGATAATCTGAATATATATATATATATATATATATATATATATATACACATTTAATTGAATCAGTTTCAGCAAAGAATAATTGGATTTTGAGAAAAAAACAAAATATCATTTACATTGGCACCCCAAAAGTAAAACAGCTATAAATTTAACAAAGTATTTATAAGATCTATCTGAGGAGAACTATGAAACTCCGATGAAAGAAATCAAAGAACTAAATAAATGAAAATATGATCAATTTCTGGAAAGACTCAGCATTAGTAAGATGTCAGCTTTTCTCAACTCGACCTATAGATTCAATGCCATCCCAATCAAACTCCCAGAAATTTATTTTGATGATACAGGCAAACTTGTTCTAAAGTTTATTTGAAGAGGCAAAAGACCAGGAATGAATAGCCAACACAATAACGAAGCTATGGTAATCAAGACAGTGTGGCATAAGACAAATAGATTAATGGAACAGAATAGAGAGACCAGAGGTAGAACCACAAAGATGAAATCAACTGATCTTTGATGAAAAAGAAAAGACAATACAGTGGAGAAAGGATTATTTTTCAACAAATGATGCTAGAACAACTAGACACCCACATATAGAAAGTGAACCTAGACATTGAACTTACATCCTTAATTCAGAGTCATGGGCCCAAATGCAAAATGCAAAATTTTGAAACCTATAGAAGATAACATAAAAAAAATTAGAAGACCTTAGGCTTGATCATGATTTTTAACTATACACAAAAAACATGATCTATGAAATAAATAATTTATAAACTGGACTTCATTAAAATCATAAAAAATTTTTCCACAAAAGACAATATTGGGAGAATAAAAACATAAGCCATAGACTAGGAGAATATATTTGCAAATACATTTCTTGTATCTCATAAATAATTCATACAATTCAAATTCTGTTTTTAAAAAAACTCTTAAAATTCAACAAGGAGCAAAAGAAAATTGAATATATTTGAAAAGACATCTCACAAAAGAAGATACATAGATGACAAATAAGAATGTGAAAAGATGCTCAGTATCATATGTCATTCGAGAATTGCAAATTAAAACAATGACAGGTGGGCATGTGGTTAAAATAAAAAACCCTAACACTCTCAACTGCCGTTGAGAATGGGAAATAAGAGCAAATGCTGGTGGGAATGCAAAATGGTACCACCATTTTTAAAGGCCATTTATCTATTTCTTGCAAAACTAAATATATTTTGCCATGTGATCCAGAAATTGCACCCCTTGTTATTCACCAAAATCAGTTGAAAATGTATGTCCACACAATAACCTATACACAGATATCTGTAACAGCTTTATTCATAATTGCCAAAATTTGGAAGCATCTTAGATATCTTTCCATAGGAAAGTAGGTAAATTATCTGGAACATCTAAATAATGGAATACTATTTAGGGCTAAAAAGAAATGAGCCATCAAGCCATGGGAGGATGTATAGAAAAATT
>NW_016107587.1:2784135-2799364 GCF_001604975.1 Cebus imitator | reverse complement strand
AAAAAAAAAAAAAAAAAAAACCTCATATGATTGGGCTTTTACTCTTGCACTTCTGCCATTGTCAAGAGAAAAATATGACCTGACTATTCTCAGGAGGGGATGAGCATGAAACAGGGTTTCCCTGGGCAAGTCAGTCCAGCTGAGCCTAACCACTCACATCTGACCTGCGATTGTGTGAATAAACCCAAGATCCACACAACCACCTAGGGTGAACCCAGTCTAGACCAACTGGCACTCAGCTGACCCACAGATATGTGAACTAAATAAATTCATATTGTTGTATGCCACTGTAATGTTCTGATTTTTCATTATGCAGCAATATATTTTTTTTTCCTTTTAGTTGCATTTATTTTAAGGCTGAATTTACTCCCGTGCCATAAGTTTTTGTTTCTTCAGTTTCTTCTGGGATATCTTCTTCTTCTGGGCAACCTCCTCTTCTGGTTTAGGAACAATCGATTCCTTTTCAGTAAGGATCATCTCAACGTGGCAGGGAGAACTCATGTATGGGTTAATTCAACCGTGAGCTCTGTAGGTCCGGCGGCGCATCTTGGGTGCTTTGTTCACTTGGATATGCTCAATGACCAGAGAATCTACATCTAAACCCTTACGTTCAGCATTACTCTCTGCATTTTTAAGCATGTGCGGCAAAAATTCAGCACTCTTTTTGGGCCACCGACCTTGTGTCCAGCCCCACTGCTTGGCCTGGGCACACCTGCCAACTCCACCATTGTAACGTCAGAATGGTAAGCACTGTTTCTGTAAAGTGACATCTTTCAGATACTTCGTGGCTTTTCGTATACGCATACCCTTGATGGCCTGGGCAGTTTCACGTGTGTTCTTAAAGTGAACACGAAGATTGGAACCTCTTGATTTGCATGACTTTGTGGGGTTCTCCGGATCAAGTGAATAGCGAACCATTTTCACAGATTACCTCAGGCCGCGTAGGGAAAGAGCATGTAGCAATATTTAATAAAGACAAATAGGTACATGGAAGTGGGATGCTACCATAATAAAACCTCAAAGATGTAAATTTGGTTTGAGAACCAGAAAATGGGTAGTGAGAAAACTATTATAGGATGCTGAATAAATGGTGTTACGTAGCCGTGAAATATTTAGTAAAACTATTGCCTGAAGTGAATTGGAAGAAATATTTGTTTATTTGCATTTACACAAAAATTTTAGAAATACCACGTCAATTTCTGCACATGCACACACACAACAAAACTTGTCTAGAGTTCAATCAATATTGCACTAAAGTAGGATAATTGTAAGAGAATTTAGTTCTTTACGATAATGTGTCTTCCATTTCACGAACACAGTATGTTCTTTCATTTATTTTGGTCTTTAAAAAATTTTAAATTTGTATGGCAGGGAGAGAAGGAGCAGAGATTATGGAGGGATTGGTGCTTAAAAAAATGCCTGGATGTAGGGAATTTCAGACCATTTGCCCATTTTATGACAAAAGTTGTCTAGATCCTGCAAGATAGAAAAATCGAAGGTACTGTTTTCTGGCCATTTAGAGCCATGGTCCAATTTCTACTGTGGTCAAGCGGTATTGCAGGAGAAAATAATACATTTTCTGAGGCTCATTGAAATGAACACCTACGTGAACAACAAACACAAACTGTTCTATTGGATATTACCAATTATTAGGAAAACCAAGAGACCAAAGAAAGCCTTTGGAGTGATGAAACAAATGCACTTCTAGCCAACTTCTATGTTAGATATTTTTTGGCCAAATCCATGGGTGTACTCTAACTGTGCCTTTGGCTCCAGCCACCTCTCCAAGGGGAAATTGTTGGGCAGGGGCGGAGGAGTCAGCTGAGGGACTAGAGTGTAAGTCCTAGAGTGAGCTAGGACTGGATATGAGGTGCGAAGGTGACAGGAGGGGCATAAGGAGATGGTATGGGCAGAGGAAGAGGAGGAAGGCTCTAGCGGGGAGGTGTTGGGCTTGGATCGGGGCCTGGTTTGGACAGGTGGGGAGGAGAAAGGTCGGAAGGGTCGATAGACAAGGGGGATTCTGGGTTACTGGCAGAGGCAGGAGGGGCGGATGGCAGGGGGAGAAGGAGCAGAGATTAGGGAGGGACTGGTGTGTTAAAAAAATGCCTGGATGTAGGGAATTTAAGACCAATTGCCCATTTTATGACAAAAGTTGTCTAGATCCTGCAAGATAGAAAAATCAAAGGTACTGTTTTCTGTCCATTTACAGCCATGGTCCAATTTATACTGTGGTCAAGCGGTATTGGAGGGGAAAATAA
Source organism: Cebus imitator (assembly GCF_001604975.1). Lineage (NCBI taxonomy): Eukaryota > Metazoa > Chordata > Mammalia > Primates > Cebidae > Cebus > Cebus imitator. The sequence goes on along the minus strand of NW_016107587.1, from coordinate 2,797,106 downwards.
GATGCTTAGATTTTAGGTCAGGTGATAGCCACAGACGTTTGAGGTTTCTTACAAAGCAGGTTAAGGAAGAGGAGAGAGGAAGAGAGGAGATTGCCCATAGTTTATGAAGAGCAGTGGAGACAAAGAAAGTCAATGCATGCCCAACAGCTTAGCAGGTGTCCCAGACTAAACCTTGGTCTGAACCTGGAATGAATCGGTCAAAGGGGGCATCCCCCACATTGATCTGTCACCTATGAGTGCAAGTGAGTGACCAGAGCAGACGTCTCCGCAATGATCAACCACTGAGGAAAGACTGTCTTCCCGGATCCGTGACCCACAAAGGATTTTTTCCGGTCATGAATCTCACGGAAAGTCCTATCTTTCTTGTCTCCGTTGAAAGGGAGAGGAAAATGAAACTCGTAGGAGAAGGAGGTTGACAGGTAGAGAAAAAAGCTAAAGAAGAGAGTTGAGGCAAATCGCTTACCTGATCTGAGGATGCTGAGTGGACCTGTGGGCTGGTCTGATTAGTCTAGGTCATAAGCAGGTCTCTTCTCAGAGGGAGCACAAGAACAGGGACTGGGGTTTGGTCTCCCGTAGAAGTTGCCTTGTCCCAGGTTTCAGCATCAAATGTTAAAACCTGCACACTGAATGAAGAGACACCCCCCACAAGCAGGCTTTGTGTGAGCAACATGGCTGTTAATTCACCTGGGTGCAAGAGGGCTGAGGCCAAAATGGGCATCAGCAAAGGGCAGTGGGATAGGAATTGGTTTTATAGGTTGTGGGGGAGGCAGTGGAAAGTTACAAAAGTTACAGTTGGTGGTTTTTTGCAAGCTGGGAGGGGATTCTAGGGTATGGAGTCAGCTGGGAGGGGGTCATAGGGTGTGGCATCACCCTACGAGGTTGGCCAAGGTCGGTTACAAAGTCCAATGGCCTTGTCAATTGAGGCTGGAATAAGAAACAATAGAGAATGTCTCAGAGTTAAGTAGGTGCCACAGGGATTGATCATTGCTTTTCTTTCTACAATCTTACAGCCATTTCAGATTTTCTGATTCCAGAAGGCCCTCCAGAGGTATATGTGCGGTTCATGGGGGTCACTGTGCCGTCCACGGCACGGTCAGACCTTACAATACAGTTCTGAAAATTTTTAAATTCTGAAATATAACTTTGTCTCAAAATTTTCAGTGAAGGACTGTGTGGCCTTTGTTGGTTACTGAGTTGTAATCAACCCAAATCAATAGCTATTGAGTATGGGAGGGTTTAACTGTTGACCAGAGTTAGAACCCCATAAAGTCCTTCAAACCTTTTTATGAACAAGATACATAAAAACTAAAAGTATCCAAATTGTATTTTTCTTAAAAAAAGGAATAAAAATCTTTCTTCATTCTTCTGTATTCACTCATGCACTCATTTATTCATGCAACAAATATTCATTGAATGTTGATTGTGTTTGATGATGAGTTGTCCTTTGATTTAACATCAAATTAATTTATTTTCTCAGCAGAACCACTCAAAATGAGCATAATACCTCTATTTTATAGAAGATGAGATTGAAACTTAGAAAATTAAAATATCACTCTAGGTCAGATAGCAGGTACTTAAAGCCAGGACTCTTCCTTATGTCTGTCTAACTCTAAAGCCTTCTTTTTTTTATCTTTACGAAAGGGAAAATTCAAGTATGTAAGACTAATCTAGTATCCCTAACTCTGACCTGTTTCAAAAGGTCTGGAATGATAAACGAAGACACCAAGTAGTAATTTTACAATAACTGAATTAATCTTGAAAAATAATGTGACTCAATGCAGGTAAGAAATTTGAATATACATTTTTCAAAAAGTAGAAAACTTAAAATGAATACCTTTCAAATGAAGTGAATATTTTTAGGAATAAAGAAATATAAGTGAAGTTGAGATTAAAAGAAATTTGTAGCAAATAAGAAAAGGTCTACAGTAAAATTATGATCTGATTTGGGTAATTTTTCAGGAACAGTGTAATTACTTAAAAGGCAAGATTTTCTTGATTCTGTAGAGAAGGCTATTATCCACCTATTCTTTGAACTGGGGGGGGTATCAGTATAGCTTGACATATGAATGCTAGCGTCCTGTCAGTTAACATAACTCAGTGCGACTCAGTGCACAGCAATGAAAATAAAGTTAAGGTCCAGGTATGTATATCTGTTCCTCCTCTTTTTTCTTTTCAAGATCCTTCTCTTTGGTGTTTGTTGGGCTGCCCAGCATTTATTTCACTGTGCAGGTAACCTCACTCAAGAAAGTGAGGAAAGCTAAACCTCTCCACAGTGGCAAAAATGAGGGGCAGGAGGAAGCAGGCTCCCCGAGGGCTGGGGTGAGAGCGAAACAGATGTGGGCAGGGCTCCTGGTAGCTGCCTTCAAGGCTGGAACACAAGGGCGGCAGTGGTACACTATAGTAGGGTTTCTGAAGGTTTCTTTTAGATATGTTATATAATCCATTCTTCAGGGTCCCAGACTTCTCTCTGGACCTGGAATGCTATTTCTTGTATCTGGCAGTAAATAGGTTTTTACTTGTTTAGGGAAACTTTTTTGGATGGATTTTCTGAACCATATGTGTTGTTGTTTTGAAGCTGTGACGTGCTACTATTGGCCATAAAGCAAAAGAACAAATTTTTTGTTTCATTTGGGTCTCTAAAGATCTGCCATTAAGAGAATCATCTCCTACAAAAGTTTCAAACAATGATTATTCTATTTAATATGAATTTTCAAGGCATAACTTTTAGAGTAGACAGTATTCTGAATTTCCAGGCTCTTGATAAGTTGTGGTCATGGAGAGGTAGGTAAATGGAGAGGATGAATGTCAAGTTACAAAGTGTGAATGGAGAGGATGTTATTCGGTATGTGGGGTCTGTGTAAATGGAGAGGATGAAGTGAAGTGACAAAGCCATTCACATTCCTGTCACGGCCCTATTCTCCTGCCTCAGTAGGACCACAACCTAGAGAGCATTTTTCTGTTTGACTGTCAAGGTTTCCATGTTCAGGATGTGCAATGAGTTGACCAGAAATACTGTTGTAATTTCAGTTTGATAAAGTTGAAGAAGTAAATTTGCTTGCAAATGAAGGTAAATTTTTAGGGGTTCAATCTGTAATTGAATGTTAATCAAAGAAGACAAATTTGACTAGATTCATATGTAAAGCAAAACTTTCCCTAAAAGTTAAGAAATGCCGTTTTTAAATCTGCAGGCTAATAAACTGGATATTATTTTAAACTCAAATACCTATAAACAGTCTCATTTCTAACAGCCTCCCCACTCTAACTGAAACCCAGCTGACAGAAGGAAGAGCCTAAAGAGGGAGGAGAGGAGAAAGAAGCTTGAGAGAGGAGATGCTATAGGGAAGACGGGCTTGAGAGAAGAGAAGTTTTAAAAAGAAGAAGCTGAGGGAGGTGAAACTCGAGAGCAGGAGAAAGATCGCTGAGATGGTAGAGAGTCACGGGTGTGTGAGTAAGGAGAAGATGGGGGACCGTGGGCAGGAAGAGGCTTGTGAGTCAAGGAGGTTGCAAACATGATAAAGAAGACCCGTGCAGCGTCTCCAGGAGCAACAGAAACAGCAGTCGTGGTGTCAGCGTATGTCTAGAAAGAGCGGGAGTGGAACCATCCTCAGGGTTTCCAGTAGCCTTAGGACAGTATATAAGAGCATTGGAGAATATTCTTGTCCTTGAAAGAGACAAGTTGCTGATAGAACACTGCTAGAACTAAGGTGCTCTGACATTAGAAGAGATGGCAAGATCCCTGGGAAGACCTGATGGTAAGGATAAGAAGGCATCAAAAACACCAGAAGAGACTCCCAACCAAGGCCAGCACGGATGAATTACACCTCAGCTAGTGGTAGTAGAAGACAGACAGTGCCCACAAAAATATCTCCAGCAGCCCTGATGACACGTTTCAGAGGAGAGAGAGAGAGGGCAATTCTAAACTGTTGAAGAAATACCTGTTGTATCTGAGATTAACCCGAATTGGTAAGATCAGGTAATTGGCCACTAGGTTGTTTGGGACTTCTAAATAGGTTAGTCACATAAACAATAGAAGGTTTATTTGAACTTTTTGCCCATCTGGAAAGCCTATGCCCACATATAATTCTTGGCAATGAGTTACGACTTAATAAAAGTTATTTCCGTTATAATGATCATAGAAGTCTTTTTCCAGTGTGAAATACTGAGTACCTTAATAAAGTATTAATAAATAAAGTATTATTTAAATTAATTAATAAAGTACCTTAATAAGGTATTAAGCACTATTATCATCACAGCAGCATTCTGAATTTCCAGGCTCTTGATAAGTTGTGGTTATGCATCTTGAAACAGTGGCATCTGGAGCCTGTCTTAGGAGTTAGGGCAGTTGGACTTATCTCGGTTAAGAATGGTTTAAAAAGTCTGGCTTCCGGATGGCACTGCTGAGCAACTTTAGCAACAGCAGCCACTGCTATTCTTCAGACTTCCTGTTGTGGATTAAAAATGAATCCATATTTTTTCAAGTCACTATAAAGTAAATTTTTAATTACTTGCAGCTAAAGGCATTCCTAACCACCAAGCTGTGTTAAAACTGTTTTTAATTAATAAGAATTTTTAAAATATTATTTCTTCTTTTTATACTTAAAAATATATATCATATGATGACATGTAAATTTTATTTAATTTGCACTGAATGAAATTAAATGGTATTTATTCACACATCACATGAATACATATATTAGAAATAAAGGAGACTCATGTATAAATTGCATTGCTGTCCAGAACCTATCGCCTTGGTATCCTGGAGATTAGGTGGATCATGGCTCTCTGGTTGACTGGGATTGGCTTTCAAGTGCATAGATTTAGGTTTCTCCAAGTGCAGGTTGCTAAAAGGTCACAGGGGGAGCATTTGGAAAATTGGGACAGAGGTTTCAAATACTTTTTTTTAACAATTATTTTCACCGTCTGTACACTGGTTTTATTTTCCAGTTATGTATACTTTACTTCACTGAAGAAAGAACATTTGTCCGTATTCTGTTGATGGAGAGCAAAGGTGTGATTCAGTTGACTAATAGTCCCTAGTATTTGCACATAAAATCTTCTGAGAAGAGATTCAGGAACTGTCTTCCATATTTAGAAACAGCCCAAAGGTCCAATTGGTCTTGAATGCCCAGTGGCCTTCAGGATAAATAAAAACCTCTGATTCCCCTAGGGCTTGCTGGTTTCCATTTTTATCCCTTAGTGTTTGACTAAACACCACATGAAAATGAAAACCTATACCAATTTTCTTAATTGAAGCTGTGTCTGGTTATGGAAACACTTAAAACATAAAAATGGGTTGCACATGGCTTGCTCCTGGCACTGAGTTCAGGCACTACTTCCTGCTGTCAATCCAGTGGATTCACTCCTGCACCATGAATGGTAACAATATTAATCTTCAACGACAATACTTCACAATATTCAGTTTAAAAGCATTTTACTGGCTATTTCACTTTAACTTCGTAAGAAAACACTGCCAAAATTCCCATGGTGTATCTAAGAAGTTGAGTTTATGTATAAATTGAATTTATACAAGAGGCTGAAGGATATGGTCACAGACTCTCTTTTCTACTAGCAGAAGAAATTTGGCTTCAGCCTGAAGCTTTCTCAATAGTTGGAACTATAGGACTATCATGTCCTGTTTTCTGCAATTTTCAAGTACAGAAACCTAAAATCTAAAAGCAAAACAAAAAAACACAAGGCTAACAAGGCTGGGTCACACCATACTCATACACCCTACTTATATCCATTCTGAGGGTCATGGGCAGCTATTTTTGTTTCTATTGATTTTCTACTAGAAATTAAAATTCTATGAAAATTACAGTTCAAGATATTGATTCTGATAAGGCTAATGAAGATAATTAGAATATATCAACTTTAGATAGAAAATATCAATGGCTTAGCTAATCTTAAATTACCCTTAAGAGGTAACTAAGAGAGAAGGGAAGGTATTTTGGCCAAGAAGGAGATCTGTGGAATCATGCTTTCCATGAGTGCCAGACAGCTAATGCTGTGAAAGTTCTCCCAGTACCAGGGAAAACACCTCTCCTGCCTTTGCATCCTGAGCCAATCTCTCCCGGGTCTCAGCCTGTGTGAAGAGCAGAGGCAAAATTTATGCTTCATAATACAGAGAATAAGCTCTTAAGGGACACCCAGATGGGTTTCAAATCTCAGCTCTGCTGCTTACCAGAATTTTGCATCTGGAATTTCCAGCTTCTTTTTTTTTGTAAATATCTGAAAATCTATTTTATTATTATTTCACTAGATGACGTATTAGTGAATACGCTAGATAGCATTTTCTCAAATGGCCCATACATTACATGGTAACATTCCTCTTTGATTCCTGAGATCCTCAATATTATTTGTCTTTTGAACTATCCACATTCTTACCACAACTGTGAGACTGTGATACTGCCCACAGGCATAGTAATACTTAGTGATAAAGAACATTTTGCTAAGTTGTTCTATCGTGGTCCTTGCTTAATGTGCTGACATCTTTGTTCTAATCTAGCTTTCAGCAGTTAAGCATATTTCTTCGTAGTCATGTACAGGATCTGGTTGAGGGAGAGGTTTTGTGTGTTCATCTGCAAGAAACTCTCTACTTTGTCATCTAACAATGAAGAATACATAGATTTATAACAAACACAATACAAAGTTCTGTCATAATTTATCTATCTTTTTGATTGACATCCAGGTTTTCTCCCCTTTTCCACCATTGCAATCTTCTTTTGGATTGGAAATACACATTTCAAGATAGTTTGCTATCACCCATTTTACTGCTGCTGATCAGTGACACTTAACACAGAAGTTAAGGTGTGTCCGATAGTGTTCTATGTGCTGATGCATACCACGCCTAAATCTTCACAAAACCCTATCAAGTACATACTTTTATTACCGCTGTTTCATGCCTGTGAAAACAGGCACAGAGAGGTCCAATAGCATGAGCAAAGTCACAGAACAGGTTACTGTGGAGTGGAGCAAAAGCTGCAGCTTCTGCTCCAGAGCAAGGCTCTTAAGGTCACCTGCTGTCCCTGGTTTGCAGGTTCCAAGATTTTGCTGTTGATGAGTTGTTTTGTTTGTTGGTTGTGCTGTTCCAGCATCATAATAATATCAAACACAAGAGCTGTCTGGATGTCTTCCCAGGATTAGAGGTAAACACTGAGGCTACATTTTGTGAGTGAAGATAACTAGCCCTTTGGGGAGAAGGCAAGCCAATGACCCTGGCCTTATTTGTTAGCCATCCAATTTGGGAGCATGAGTTTGCTTGAGGAGGACCAGCTGGTATTAGAACATTTCCTGTTTTCATAGAAATTTAATTTTACATTTATAAAACATTTATCAAACTGAGTGACATCATTCAACAATTTAGTACTTTCTGGGGATTGTTGGATGGATGTTGTGAGGATTGAACTTAAAGTGGGAAGAGACCATCATTTGAATATATCTTAGGGCTTCCCAGCTGCACCAGGTTATGGACAAGGGACCTAGAATCCCATCCTTCCAGTCACTAATCACATGGCCTGAGATGTCACTTCATGAAGCTGGGCTCTGCATGCTCATCCACAAGTGATGTAAAACATTTGAGGTTGGCACACAGTACGTTTACTGGCCCTGTTGTGAATATTATGATTATTAATATTATAATGAACATTTAAAAAAATTATTTAGTGCATTGCAAAGTTTTTCTACACTTGGAAGTAAATGTAGTCACAGTTGGGTAAGGCAGGAATTTCCAATCTTGAGTCTGCCCCTTTGCAGACCCTTCGTAGAGGCTGAGACCCTGTAGATGTGGCCTGAGTCCACCTGATATGCAGCCAGGTATGGGTACCTGTTGACTACAGTAATGCTAAGGATACCACCCAAATAGCTGCAGTTTTCTGAAAATCATCACTTCTGCCATGCAAAGAGCTACACATTCCTCTGCCTCTTTCCCTGCTTTTGAGTTCTTTATTTTCCAACATGCATGACACCAAGGGGCCATGAGGATTTGTGAGCATGTGAGACCTCTGGGAGAAGGTGATCTTTTGTGCCACCATCAGTGGAAGGACATAGAACCCCTGATTCCCAAGCTGTTGACTGCAAAGTCACTACCAGCTCCTTGAGAATCTGATAGTTAATTCAGCTCCTCTTGGCTGGGCTGATAGAAAATGCATTTATATTTGGCAAATGCCAATATAATTGGGCTTTTAAAAATTCCAGAAGGCTTTAATTGCAGAAAATTACTTAAGTTTAAATCCTTTATTGTCTTTTATTTTTTTGGCTCTTAAACCTGAGCAATGAAATGAGACCAAACTAGAGTTTAATAAAAGTTAATTCCCACTAGAATTTAGAACACATCTTTAAACAACCTTAAATCTTCTGTTCATGAAACTTTGCCCAGTTAACTACAAGAGTCTGCAGCCTGTTTTTAATTTAGTTTTTACTCCCATCAGGAGATGGAAGAAAAAATAACTGAAAATAATCTCTGCAGAATTGTCCCAGTGGCTAGCTATCCTGCACAACTTCCAGGCTCTGATCAACTTGTGAGAGAGGAGAAATTTCTCTCTGAAAGAAGGACATTAATATCTCCAAGGACTTCTATGCAAAAGAGGAGAACTGCCTTGTTAGGCACCTCCTATATGCTCAGGGTGCGTAAGCATGATCTCCCTCAGACCTCAGGGCAGTGTCTTGATACATGAGCAAGCATCCCTGTGCTGCTGAGGAGACATTTAGAGAGGTGCAGCCATCACACGCTAATAACGTGCAAATCCAATGCATTGTGCAATTCAACTTGGGTCTGCCTCTTTCCAAAATCAATTATTTTGCCTTATGAGGTTGCCAGAGAAAATACTGAATGCTGAATTCTGTTTCCATTTCAGGTAACCAAGAGTAATATTTCCGTGTAAGTATGTCCTAGATGTTGCATGGAACTTAGACGTACTGAAAAATTATCAATTTTTTAATCTGAAATTTGGATTGAAGTGGGCATTCTATAATTTTATTTGCTAAGTCTGGAACACTAGGCCATTTCTCTTCATAAGAACCAAACATTGACTCTATGTTCTTTTATTGGCATAGATCCTAATTCAAATTTCATTTAAATTAATGTATATTTGGCAGGATGTTTGGGACATTGCTGCCAATGCCTTTTATTTCAGGCCTCTGAGAAGGAAGGGAAAAAGGACAGAAGAGGATAAAGAATGAAGGAGAGCAGGAGGGGAGAGTGGGAATGAAGGAAGAAGGAAAGAAAGACTTAAAAGAAAGTAGAAGAAAAGGGAGAAAATCAAGATTTCTCCAAATGTTTTCTGTTTTTATTTTTAATTGTTTTTTATTTTATTTATTTATTTATTTAGATGAGTTTTGCTCTTGTTGAGTGCAGTGCCGCGATCTCGGCTAGCTGCAACCTCCTGTCCTGGGTTCAAGTGGTTCTCCTACCTCAGTCTCCGAAGGAGCTGAGATTACAGGCACCCGCCATTCACGCCCAGATGATTTTGGTATTGTTAGTAGAGACAGGGTTTCACCATGTTGGCCAGGCTGGTCCCAAACTCCTGGCCTTAGGTGATCCACCCACCTGGGCCTCCCAAAGTGCTGGGTTACAGGGTGTGAGCCACAGCACCTGGGCCATTTTCTATTTTTGAAAACAGCACCCCTGCTATGTCAGAATTGTAGACTATCATAAAGTAATTTAACTTAGAACTAAAGTGAATAATAATTTCATACAGGGGGCATCTATTTAGGAAGATAACTTGTAAAATATTACATTATTATACTTTAAATTGAATATGTGTACATTTCATTAACTAAATTATAACTAGTAATGTCATGTTTATCAACCAATTATCAGCCAGTTATCATCACCAAGGAGATCTAGAATACTTAGATGACAGTTAACCAACTAAATCATATGCAAATCAATTCAGTTTTTATCCACTGTAAAATATTCTGCAAGTCTCAAAACATCTGGCTATCTGTAAGCATCTAAAACTTTGGCATTTTTATAGGCAAAGTCATTTACTGGTTTATTTTTATTTGTAATATTTACTCAGAGGTTTTATCTCTCTACACACACAGTCACGTTTCTCATTAATTGAAAAAGCCATCTGACCTCTCCAGGCCCTGGCTGTGGCTCACACTTGGGCCACAGGACCAGGACAGATCTTCTCACTCTAAGGTTGAATGACTTTCAGAATCAGCCCTCAAATGGGTAACTGCAAGTAGGAGATTTAAGCATTGCCTTTCTCTGTTGAAAGGTGGGCACAGAATACAAATACACACTTCCTTCTTTTTTATTCAAGCTTCCAGGAATGTAATACGTGGTATTTTATGCCCCACATATGTGACGACTAATCCCAAGTAAGCAGTTAAAAGTGAGAGTTTTAACTGACGTGGGGCTAGGAGACAGTAAGATCACAGCACGATCTTCTCTATTTACTTAAAAGCTTATTGCGTTTATTTGAAAATACTAAGACATATTCCAATGGGAACAGGAACCCGGGAAAATAAAATTTCACTCAGGGCTGACTTCACAAGGATTTAACAATAAATCCTTTCTTTGTCATCCTTTAATTCTCCATCTGTGTGTCTCTGTGGTTAAGAGGAAACGCTATGTGACAAGGGTGGGTGCCTTTCCTACATCCCAGGGACATTTGCTGGCTCTGGGGGTCTCACATCTGGAAAGACATAGTTCCTACCTTCAATCAGCAGGGTACACATGAGCATAGCCAAGCAATGCACGACACAACTGGTTTCATAATAGCCATCGTGGAGAGGCAGAAGAGAGAGAGGGTAAATCTTTGGGGGCCCGTGGTAAGGATCTTTGGAGGAGGAGGTAAATGAGCTTGGGAAGAATCCCAAAGGCTCAGGAACATCAGAGATGGTGGCAAAGCAAAACCAACACGAGGTTTGTGTTGCTTCAGGGACCATGCAACACGGGGCTCTGCTGCTGTGTCTAGGGTGAGTGTGTTTGAAAATGCAGCGTATTGATAGAAAATGTGATGCACGGTGAGGCCAACAGATCAGGAGATGATCGCCTTTGAAAAGACAGCTTGAGGTGAGGGGGCTCCTCAGACCGTGGGAAGTCACACAAGGAGGCACCAGTGTCACCAGGAGGCAGAGGGAGCAAAACATGGACAACAGCCTGTACTATTGCTTCTGCAGAAATGCACAGGCAGGCTTAGGATCGGCTGGCCCAAATAATTTCCAGCCTCTGGGACAGAGAACTGTCTCTAGTTGTCTGATATCTGGCCCTGAGGGTGACAGCCCCATAGTGGAGGGGCTTGGAGCTGTGGAATGCAGAGACGCACACAGAGGGAAGACAATGAAAAAAGACACAGGGAGAAGACGGCCATCTAGAAGCCAAGGAGAGAGGCCTCAGAAGAAGCCAACCCTGACAACACCTTGCTCTCAGACCCTGGGCTTCCAGGACAGTGAAGCAATCAGTTCCTATGGATTATGCCACCCAGTTTCTGTTTCCTTGTCACAGCAGCTCTAACAAATGGACACAGACATATATCCAACATGTGAGGCACTCTTACATCCACTACTCACTTACACTGTATCTCTCCCAAAGCTATGAAGTGTGATCATTGGGCACGGCAGAGTAAGAGACAAATTTGTCCTGTGAGAAAAAATGTTTCTAAATGTATAGTGAGCAAACAGGATAGATTTCAGAGCCTTCAATTAAAGCATTATGAATGTGAATCAAGCATGACAGCGTTTATATTGACACACAAAATAAAAATTCAAGTGATTTTTCATCTATTGCCAAATATCTAAATATTTGACACTGCATAAATAAGCTTTACCTAAGTAGAATATTCCATATTCTGTTATCATCTTAGGCATTACTCAATGTCGAGAAAAGGGCATACAAGGAGAAAAAGCTGGGAGAGTAAAACAGTTAAGTTCCTCATTACTTCATAAAATGCACAGATATAAAAACTGATATATGTCCAGGGGAGCTAACACTTGCTATACCCTTGGAAACCCACCAGTGGTACAATATCAGGATTATAATTTGTATTTTTTCCCTATTATGAAGCTATTCTGTAACAGACACCCGTCTCATGAAAAGGCAAAATAAAAATCTGAGGGTTTACATAAGATTGGAGTAATACAGTAAAATTCCTCTATTTACTGATTTTTACTCTAATATTTTTCATTTGGAGTGAGAAGAATAACTTTTATAAGACGTTCTGTGACAAAAGTTCTTCCCCGGAATCTTTTCAGAATTAAGCACTGGAAAAGAATCTGCCAAATAAGTAGCTGTAAGGTTTATACAGTAGAGGAATATGGATATTTTTGGAAGGAAACACATGGGAACCATCCTGAAGCACTTCTGGAGAGTCACTCACATGTAAACAACAAAATATTAACGACAAAAAATTTAATAAGGTACAAATCGTGGGGATAAAAATCTCTTTAGTTCAGCAACACACTTTAAGAGATGTTGTTAGACAGATTATGAGGCACTGGATTCGCATTCCATAAAATCTAGGACAATGTTTGGGGCAAAAACACACAGTGTGTTTGGCTGATGTAGGTTAGAGGGCTGGTCTGCAAGCATGCAGCTCCTAACGCTCAGAGCACAGCAGCGGTCACCCATGCTTTATCCGGCTCCATCCGTTCTACAGAAAGAGGTTGGCAGTGGAGAAAACCAAAAACCAAAAACCTTACAAAGCCCAGCTACAACAAAGGTCACGAAAATAATGATGAGAGCTGCCATTAGGCATCAGCCACAACTCCCCCCTCTTCCACCAAGGCATAACTGGCTTTTGAAGAGTAATTTTGATCTGTATCTCATTCCAACTAATATATACATATTTTTAAACAGAGTCTTGCTCTGTCGCCCAGGCTAGAGTGCAGTGGCAAGATCATAGCTCACTGCAGCCTGGAACTCCTGGCCTTAAGCAATCCTACCCCTTCAGCCTCCTAAGTAGCTGCAATTATAGGCATGTGCTGTTGCTGTACCACACCTGGCTATTTTTTTTTTTTTTTTT
>NW_016107587.1:2772805-2784105 GCF_001604975.1 Cebus imitator | reverse complement strand
TTTATGGTCAAGGTTTTACTACGTTGCTCAGGCTGGTCTTGAACTCCTGACTTGAAGCGATCCTCTTGTTTTGGCTCCCCAGAGCGCTGGGATTACAGACACGGGCCATCACACCCAGCCAGATGTTTTCTAAAGATCACAAATTGTTGTATTTTCTCATCTGTTGGGAAGATTGGGCTCAAACCATGGCATGATAATGGTTAACGATATAACTTCCGTATGCAACAGTTCCCTTATGATTTCCTCTTGACCTTGGGCAAGGTTCAAATCCCTTAGCCTGGATGTTAAGTCACCTTGAAACCTGACCTTGAAGGCCTAGGGTGCAGCAGAAAAAAGGAACTTGAAGAGGACCCACTTGGGCTGAAGTACAGATTCTGAATCACAGAATTTGTGTTCTAAATCCGGGAAATCAGAACTAGAAATCTTAGACAATATCTCAGCTGGATCAATAAAAGAATAGATGAATGAGCATATTACTTCAAGCTATGGAGTTGCTGAAAAACTAAACCAGATTGTTAAGAGAATAAAACTTGCTTCTCCCTGCAGAGTGAGACTAAGTGAAAAGAATGAGGCAGAAATTTTGCTTTTTATTACTAGCTCTTCATTACTATCTTTAAAATCATAAATATGCATTACCTTGACAAATTTTCTAAAATATGGCACAAGAAGCAAACCAAAAACATCCCCAAACAGGCTTTCTGAGCATTTTATGATATGTGAGACTCTCAAGTCTTTGTGCCATGTACAACTTTAAATGGTTAAAAAAGAACCTCAAAAAGCAGAGCAGTGGCAGATCCTACTTCTCAGATTAGGATACCCAGTAACTGGCATAAAGTCCCATGGTTCAGCAACTGCCCAAGCCCAAAGCTGAGGCAGCTATACTGGGCCACACTGAATCCCCTTTTCCTGGGCTCTCTTACATTCATCCTGCCTCCATCACACCCAGCCCCAGACATTCACTGCGGCAAGGATGAATCACCCACTACTGTGTCCTGGGTTGGTAGGACATGGACACCCAGAAACAGGGATGGAAGGAACGCCACCCCCATGTCAGGGGCCTTAGTTCTCCCTGAACACCTGGCTCCAGGGCACTCCCAGCCCAGGCTCCACGCTGACTTTAGGTGATGTTGCTGTGAATACCTCCATAGCAGGTTTGAACCATTTTCAGATGACCTCCAGCAATGTGGCTTCTTAAGATAAAGCTCACACTTGCACCTGAGTACCATCTCCAGCCTCCAAATGCATACACCCTTGTATGGAAGCACCTCAGGAAAGGGCTGAAGGGATGCAGCAAATCAGCATTTATTTATTTATTTGTATTATTATTATTATTTTTTTTTTGAGACGGAGTTTCGCTCTTGTTACCCAGGCTGACGTGCAATGGCGCGATCTCGGCTCACCGCAACCTCCGCCTCCTGGGTTCAGGCAATTCTCCTGCCTCAACCTCCTGAGTAGCTGGGATTACAGGCACGTGCCACCATGCCCAGCTAATGTTTTGTATTTTTAGTAGAGACGGGGTTTCACCATGTTGACCAGGGTGGTCTCGATCTCTTGACCTCGTGATCCACCCGCCTCGGTCTCCCAAAGTGCTGGGATTACAGGCGTGAGCCACCGCGCCCGGCCTGTATTATATTTTTTAAGACAGAGTCTCTCCCTGTCACCCAGGCTGTAGTGCAATGGTGCAATCTTGGCTCACTGCAACCTCCACCTCCCAGGTTCAAGCTATTCTCCTGCCTCAGTCTCCCAAGTAGTTAGGATTACAGGGCCTGCCACCACACCCAGCTAATTTTGGTATTTTTAGTAGAGATGGAGTTTTGCCTTGTTGGCCAGGCTGATCTCCAACTCCTGACCTCAGATGAACTGCCCATCTCAGCCCCTCAAAGTGCTGGAATTGCAGTTGTGAGCCACCAGGTCCAACCATTTATTAAATAACCTCCTTATGCCAGGAAACCCAATTTCTGACTACATTAATTAATTTCATCTCACAACAACTTTATTCACTAGATTTTTGTTACTATTCCCAGTTTTGATGGTAAGAAAAGAGAGCCTCAGAGAAACTAAGGAAAATGGCCAGAATCCCAGAACCACTTCATTGGAAGATTGGACTTTAATTCCAGATTATTCTAATCTCAAAGTTTATTCTACCACAACAGATGACATCTAAAAAGAGACACTTTGGAAAACTAGACTCTTCTATACTGCTCTGGAGAACTGAATGCTCTTTTTTCACTCAAAAACTTGTCTTCTTGGGAGTCAGAGTTTCCCCATGAATAACGAGAATCCCCTTAGATGTGTAACCGTTGGTGATCTCTAGCCAAGCACCAATGCATGGGAAAGTGAACTGCCCAAACTCTGATGCCTTGTGTTGGGTTTACGTGACAGAAGGCTTTTATTCTATAATCTGCACTCCCAGGGAAAAAAAGACAGAACAGAATCCTGTTTTTTTAACCTGAAAAAGACATGACTTGCAGTCATATTCCATCTACAATACAAGACCTTGAAATGTAGGCTTTAGAAAAATGTGTTTTCCATTCTACTTTATAGCCAAGTCATTACAACATGTCCGTTCTCTACATGAGATGAAACGGGAAACTTCCTGTTGGAAAATTCTCCGCATCCTTGACCCTGTCCCTAATTTCAGGTTTTGCAGAAGGCTAAAGCTGGCGGAAGTCATGACGATGTCCCCTTGACCCTCTCGCTTCTCACAGGCCTTCATTATTTTCCTCTTCCTTTGACAGTTGTGTTTTCTCTGCATTTGTTCATATCCCAGGATAGACTGCTATACACCTCCAGGAATGTCATCCTAGGAAACAAACTGGCTCAAGCGATTTCCAAACCTACAACAAACCAGACCAATTAAAACAAGACAAAACGAAGTCCCTGCTAACTCATACATGGTACAGGGCCGGTCATTTCCAGCCTGGTTCACAGGCCTTTGACACATAACCCTAGTTTTGCTACCTTACATACCCCTACTTTCTTTGGTTCTAACTTCTTGCCCTTCACCAAGTACTATGTCATTTTTCATGTGCCTAAGTCCTTACCTGCCCTCTTTTCTCTGTCTAGATGGTCCTTCCCCTTATATTGTGCCCAAGAAATAACAAAATGCATGAAAGAATGAGTCAGAGCACAGGGTCTCTGAGAGCTTCCCCAGTGGTTGGCTCCAGGCTTCCTACATGTGCTTGTTGGAGGCCAACCATGCATCATTCTGCAGACCCCACACACTATGTGCTACTTCCCCTGACTTGCTGTGTCATCTGTCCCTGATGGACCCTAAAGTACAGAAGGGACACCAATCTTTAATCAAACGCATGTATTGAAATGTGCTCCTCTTTGTGAATGGGGCAGCTTTGATTTTGATGACGGGCTCTGACTTGTATCAGCTGGATGAGCTCAGGCTAGTTGCCTAACAATATCAGCCTTCATGTTCTCCTCTGTAAACAAGGAACGGTAACACACCTGGCAAAGGGCTATAGTGAGGATTGATATTTGTAAACACTTAGCACTGTCTGGCATCAAGAAACTCCTCCATAAGTGACTGGTCAAAGGGTGGAGCCCTGGGGTTAGTGCACCGTTGAACAAACTAAGGGCCCTACTGCTTAGCGGCTGGATGAACTTGTCAAAGTAAACCATTTAAGCCTCACTTTCCCCATCTATTAAATAGAGTGAGGTGGTTGTACTTTCCTAGGGATTATGCATATTAGACACTCAACACTTACAAGATACTGTGAGTGGGAGCTAATGAGCAACAGTAATAGCAGCAGCAGTATGCACAGTGCCTGTCAGCCAAGGGGCGACTCCACGCATCTCACTGCATCTTCAGTCTGCTCTCAGGGATGCTTACGCTGAGCAGCACCAATTCTGCCATCATCACCATCATTGCATTGTCATCACCATCCTCTTCCTAACCATCATTGTCACTGTCATCGGCATCCTCAACCTTATCACCGCTGCCATCATCATCTTCAACATCATCATCATCGTGATCATCAACATCAATGTCCTCATCATCACACATTCACCCTGACTCAGTCTTCTCATCTTCATTCCTCACCTCACTGTTACACTTTGGTCACGTGTCGTAGGCCCCAGAGAATCCAGCCTTGGCCTCTCCAGCCATGATAAGCACAGCCTGAAGGATCCTGGCCAGCCTGAAGGATCCTTTATGACACCACTTCTTCGAATCAGGATAGGTGGTTGGGCTCGTCACATCCAGCTCACTCTCCTCTAATTCTCCCACAAAATACTAGTCTTATGAGATGCTTTAAAAATTAAATATATATATCTCCTTTGGACATAATATGAATTATATATCTTTCCCCTGAGATATATTAATTCCTTTTAGCATATTAAAGGACTGAAGAAATGCCAGAGTAAAGAAATACATTTGCGGGCTAGGCACAGTGGCTCATACCTGTAATCCCAACACTTTGGGAGGCTGAGGTGGGTGGATCACCTGAGGGAAGGAGTTTGAGACCAACCTGACCAATATAGTGAAACTCCGTCTCTACTAAAGTTACAAAAATTAACCAGGTTTGGTGGCATGTGCCTGTAGTTTCAGCTACTCAGGAGGCTGAGGCCGGAGAATCACTTAAACTCAGGAGGCAGAGGTTGCAGTGAGTAGAGACCATGCCACTGCACTCCAGCTTAGGTGACAGAATGAGACTGTCTCAAAACAAAAAGAAAGAAATATGTTTGCCTGGCAGGGTGGCTCACGCCTGTAATCCCAGCACTTTGGGAGGCTGAGGCAGGCCAATCACATTAATTAGCCTTTCCCTGCCCTTTGTATCTCTTTAAAATCTCCTGAAATCTTTCCAGCCTTGGAAAATGCACACACATATCCACACTCACTCTTACTCATATGTATGTCCTTAGATGCCAAGTCCATGGGCCCCAGGCTAAGTGAGATGCTTCACAGGTACAGCCATTGCCACATTAGTCCCTGAATCCTAAATGACAGCCCAGGGCCAGGCAGACAGTAGGTGAATGTTGAATGAATACAGGAATTAATCAGGAGGGCCAGTGGGGGTCCATTTATCGTCAAGATCATGCATTGTGTTCCTTGGTCAGCAACATGTATAGGTAGGAAAAAATTAATTTGTTTAAAATTTCTTGAAACATCCAGGAATACTTTCTCTTAGTCCCTTTTAAAAATATTTGTTATTATTCACATAAATTCATCCTGCTTCTTTTATAAATTCAGCCTTCTACCACCTAAGATCAGTATGTACAGTTGCATAGGCTGTGCACTGTTTTTATTCAGTGTATCTGGCTAAAGAGGGGAGACAGAGCTAAAATCCAGGCTTCTTTGCTGGGGCAGGGTAAGTCTGCCTTGAGGAGGAAGCACCTGCTTGCAGTGTTGTGCTTCCCCAGGGGGATGCTTGTTGTAACTTGCACAAAGAAGCAGTTTGGATTAGCTGTGAGATGCCTACAGGCTACGTAAATCCCTGGGCTACGATTCTCCAAATTCTAGGTCAAGAGTTGAAGAAGGTGGACACATGCCATCTTTTCATTATGACTTGCTGTGTAGACCACAATGGGAAAATATTCTGGAAAGAACATTAGCAACAGATACTAGGTTTAGGTAGACTATTTCAGTCTTCTTCAGTGCTTTCCTACCTGAGCACAGAGTGGGTGAGATGTGGATTTGTGTTGAGGACAGAGAGCCTGAGAGCAATGAAGAAGAAATCAGTAGCAGAGGTTGAGCCAGTCACAGGTGGCTCCAGGGGACACTGTCATGAAGATGAAGCTTTCTGGAAGGCTGGCAGTCGCACTCAGTGGGTGTTTGGGTCTTTATTGCACATCTGTAGTTCCAACCCTTTTCCCTCCTCGGAACTCATGGTGTCCTGTAGTTCTTGTTTACTTTTTCTAAGTGAGAAATTGTTCTGCCTTTCTGCCTGCTAACTCCTTTCCTGATATGAAAGCTCTTTCCCCAATATCAGATTCTCTCTGGTCTTTGTCTTAAAGCAGCCACCATGGAGAACAGGCTCCCATTCACATGGCCCCCTAGCCTCAAAGAAGTAAATTATATCTGTGGGAATCCCTGCTCAGGAGCCCTGCTGACCACACACCTCGAATCTCAGGGCTCTGTGGAGGAAAGGTCCCTCTCAAACCTGACCCACCAGGAATGCTGCCCTTGTTAATTACACCAGTTAACATTATTAAATGCTTACTATGACCCCGGCATTGAAATTGGCATTTTACCTGCTTTCTTTCATTGGTCACCACAACACTCTGAGAAGTTACTTAGCATTAGTCTACCTCAGCTTTGTCTTTTATAAAAGCAGAAAACAACACCTGTGTTGTGTTGCAGGATTGCTATGATAATAAGAAACACTGCATTAAAAATACCCAGCAGGGCACCTGGGGTGCACTAAGCTCTCAGCACGCTGTAGGAACTTCTTTGTTATTACTGGGGTCCTCTGTAAAGCCACCAACACAAAATGCAGACATCTGGGCTATATGCAAGCAACAACAAAAGATTGTTCAACATTGGAAGAGTTGGGTTTAGATTATTTTTTGATATTTTACTCTTATGGCCAAATCATACTTGCTGGGTTAATTTTCAAAACTTAGAACAAATTGTCATCTAGTAACTTATAATGATCTCAGCTTGAGTGTGTTTCCTGCTGTTAGTTCACTTGGAATGTTCTGGGCTGTGTATCAAATGCATTCTCATTGTGTGACTGCCAGAGAGGAAAAATGCCCATTGTCTTGGCTGTGGCTATTTTTATTTAAATTGCAGTCCAACTTTTAGAAAGTCTTGAGGGTCATAAATGTGAAACAGTGGACAAAGTGCTTTTGAAAAAAAAATACATTGCTTTCATTAAAAAAAAGTAATGCATGCTTATAAAAGCAAATTTAGGAGACACATCGTATAAAAGAAAAATATTAGTTCCATATATGCCTTTTTTTAAACACAACGATTGTTATCTTTTTGGTGAGTTTTTTAATGCAGTTGTATAGACAGACATATAGATGGGCATTTCTGTATAGATACACAAACAGATTAGATATATATATATATATATATGTGCATGGGTATCTGCATATAAATGACAATATATCTCTGGCTAGCTGGTTAGCTATAAATTACTTTCTATGTATAACTGGGGACATGCATATACATGTGTTGTCAGTGCCATCTGCGTACATATGCATCGTACAGAAGATAGCTAGGCATGAGAAGGGCAGAAGAACCCCCCCACATCCCAACAGCCACCAGCAATGTCAGATGATAGTCAGACTGTTGTTAACCAGTCTCTCTAAAATCATAATTGGCCAAAGCCAATGCCAAGTGGTCGTTAAATTGTTTCTCCAAAATAACAATTGGTTGAAGCCAATGCCACAGGGAGGCAGCCTCCTAACAGATAGAAAACACCTGAAACTGGTGATCAGCAGCTCTCTGATAAGATCTCAAGAGTTGGGCGAGTGTGCTCAAGCATGTGCACTAGAGACAAAATGGCAGACTTTAACTGGAATACGACCTTCCTCTGGGAATTCTTGACAGGGGAAGACGCCTCAAGCGAGCATGCGCATGACTTCAGCAAACACACTGCACATGTGCCTCCTCCCAGTGCTGGCAGGCCACTGCACATGCAGACCCTCTACCCCAAGGGAAGAATCAGGGGTGAAGTAATGCAACCCCGGAAGCATGCTAACATATAAAACCCCAAGTCAAAGGTCAAACGTGCATTTGAATCTCTCGTCATCCACTCGGCCCTCTTCCAAGGGTACTTTCTTTTGTTCCTGCTCGAAAATCTTTTAGTAAACTTTCACTCTTGCTCTAAAACTTGCCTGTGTCTCTGACTCCACCTTATGCCCCTTATGTTGAACTCTTTTTTTCTGAGGAGGCAAGAATTCAGGTTGCTACAGACCCATTTAGATTCACAGCTGCTAAAGTGCACCTTTATGAATCTATGTTTTTAAGCCTAAAATTCTAGCAAAGCATTATTTTATATTTATAATGCTTTTCACAATTGCCATTTTAATATCTGAAGTAATAAATGCAATACCCAAAATAATAATGTTTCATAGATTGGAAAATCACATTGCTAATGACAACTGAAACTTGAAATTTTTTTGGCCAATATTTGCATAAAGTGCAGAAATAGCATCTCTTGCACAAAGATTTTTAAACTGTTTCCGCTTTGCTACCTAAACTGCTGGATGAAAGAACAAGGGCACTTTGGGGGATTCTAGATACATCATAATAAACACTGGTTAGTAGTTAATTTCATTGTTACAAATATTGTTTGACTATTCTTGTCAGTACGTTTACACTTCATTTCCTGTATTCTCCCAAATGCAATTCCTATAATTTTCAAATGAGAATGCTTTTGTATTTACAATATTAATATATATTCAGTAGGGCTTAAATGTATTCGAGTCAAGCAAGCAGGAAATACTTATTGATAATCTACATCTCGCAAGCCACTTTTCCACCTTAAGAAAGAATGCAAGGAAGTGTTGCAGCCATGCCTCTTCCACTCAAGATTACAGTCTTGTGAGAAGTTTGCCACATGGCCATACCCCATGAGGGAAGGGCATTCACAGGGCTTGTCAGCATCACAGCCTCTTCAAGTTTTCAGAGTCAGAAGGTACTTTTTGAAAGACCCCAAACTCAAATGGTGGATTTGCAAAGACTGCAGAATGTGACAAGAAAAACTGTCTACAGAAGTTCATGGAGAGCAGAGACCTCCTGAGCTGAGGATTGGCAGGAAGGTTTAAGCAGCAATGGATGAGGACAGGTGGCCAAGGGATCTGCACACCCAAGGGAGGGTGTGGACTCTGTCATTTGGGCTGCAGGGAAGGATAAGGAGCAGCATCTTGAGGGGCTTCCTGAGGGTACTGGGAGCCTGGGAACTTCTGTGAGGCTACAATGTCAGGGGACTGTAGAGCAGGAGGTGCAGAACAGGTTTCAGCTCAAAGAGCACCACTGGTCATAGTCCACAATTCTCCGGTTAGGAAAGTGGAGGGAGGAGAGAGTGTGGTGAGTGGTATACTCAGGACAGGAGGAAAGAGAAGACTAGAGAGGCAAAGTATAGAGCACAAGGGAGCTGAGCTTCCCTGGGTCCCAGCATGAGGAGGTGGTTCAGAGTGGAGCTAAATGGAAGTCCTTTCCTTTATCTTTCACAGAAATCTATTGGTCATAGCAGCAAGGAATAAAAGCATCTTTTTTCCCAACCTGCCTGGGAAGAAAAATTAAATGTGGCCAAAGAAAAGAGACCAAGGGTGGATAACTGAAATAGCTGTTACAGTTACTTCTTTCCTGAGCAATTCTCCTATTTCTGCTTAGGAAGTTCAGTGTATCCCAGCCACCTAAAAATCTCTTGCATATTCAAGTTGCAACAAGGTTGCCATAAGCAACATGTTTTTTGAGACCATCAAGTGCGTGACCCAGTGGCCACTAGGATTTCTCAAAGAGCTTGTTGGAGACACCAGGGCGATGGCAGGAGAGGCTGCTGCAATCTACATCTGAGTGCATAGAAGAGTTCAAAGGAGTCACTCCCTAACTGCAACAAGGACACTAGAGGGCATCTGTTATTCAAAGGAGAATATGAATACAGTTGGAGGAGGAGTCATAGCAATGGGAAATATTTGTGAATAATAAAGGAATCACTTTAAGTTATTCCCAGGACAGGGCAAGTTTTCTTCCTGTCCAAATCCTATCAGATGTGCCCCGTCCTCTGGTGTTGGTGCCTGCCTGGACCTAAGATGCATTGTGCTGATGTCACCTGTGCACTTTTTTAAAAAATATACTTTAACTTCTGGGATACATGTGCAGAACGTGCAGGTTTGTTACATAGATATACACATGCCACTGTGGTTTGCTGCATGTATCAACCTGTCATCTACATTAGATATTTCTCGTAATGTTATCCTTCCCCTAGCCCCACCCCCATTCCCCATGTCCATGTGTTCTTATTGTTCAACTCCCACCCATGAGCGAGAACATGTGGTGTATGGTTTTCTGTTCTTGTGTTAGTTTGCTGAAAATGATGGTTTCCAGCTTCATCCATGTTTCTGCAATGGACACAAACTCATCTTTTTATATGGCTGCATGGTATTCCATGGTGTATATGTGCCACATTTTCTTTACCTAGTCTATCACTGATAGGCATTTGAGTTGGTTCCAAGTCTTTGCTATGGTGAACAGTGCTGCAATAAACATAGGTGTGCATGTGTCTTTATAGTAGAATGATTTATAATCCTTTGGGTATATACCCAGTAATGGGATTTCTGGGCCAAAAGGTATTTCTGGTTCTAGATCCTTGAGGAATTGCCACACTGTCTTCCACAACGGTTGAACTAATTTACGCTCCCACCAACAGTATAATAGCATTCCTATTTCTCCACATCCTCTCCAGCATCTGTTGTCTCCTGACTTTGTAATGATTGCCATTCTAACTGGTGTGAGATGGTGTCTCATTGTAGTTTTGATTTGCATTTCTCTGATGATCAGTGATGATGAGCTTTTCTTCATGTTTGTTAGCTGCATCAATATCTGCACTAGACCTGCAGTAGAAAGGCTGTGCTTGTCCACTGAGGTATCTCCAGGCCATGCACCCTGCACTCCTCCAAAGATGGGCCCCATGAATCTCTGTTGAAAGAAGGGGCAAACAGATAGCCTGGCAATAGGTCCTGAGTCTCTTTCTCTGCTACATAGAAAAGTTGGGGAGTCAAGAGGGGAGAGACAATGTACCAGGCATTTTTTGTATGAGAAAGGAGGTGGGTGTCTGCAAGGCACAAGGATGTAGCCTTTAGCAAATCAGAGAAGAAAGAGCTAAAGATAAAGACTCTCCTATGAGTAATAATGGAAAAGCTGAGATTATCCTGTAGGTAAGAAATTCATCTGTCCAGTGGGAACCACTATACTCCTCCCTGGAATGTTCCATACAAGCAGACCTGGGACGATACAAAAGAAAAACATAATAACATAGAGAATCTGCAAAGAAACACCAAAGCAATTATATTTGTTCCTCTTGTAAGCACACATCTATGCACACACACATATGCACAAACATACGTGCATACAAACACACATAAAAACATACCCACAAACATGCAAAAAATGCATAAATTCAAAAACACAGGCATAGACATACACATTCCCATATGTACATAACTGCAAACACATGCACGTACACGCATACATACATATACAAATATATGGTTTCTCCTACAGTTTGCTTTCAGTTCTTTCCAGCTAATTTTTTGTTGTTGTTTAAGAAAAATGAAAGGTTGGCCGGGCACGGTGGCTCAAGCCTGTAATCCCAGCACTTTGGGAGGCCGAGGCG
>NW_016107587.1:2748751-2772575 GCF_001604975.1 Cebus imitator | reverse complement strand
AAAAAAAAAAAGAAAAGAAAAAAGAAACAACAAATACTAATTTAATTTAAAACACTTAGACAGCCCTAGTTTGGGACACCAAGTGAATGGTAGGGAAAAGTTCACTGTTTCCCTGAGGGGTAAGATCAGGTGAGCTGCCTCACTCACAGCCAGGCCTGCAGATGTGCTCTTCTATTAAAAGGGTCAGGATAATTGAAGTTACTTAGCAATAAGCCGGGGATGCTCATGTTAATGAATTTACACTTTCAAGTCTTTCTGTGTGGTCTGCGGCTTAACTCCCAGGGCAAACTCGTAATGGCTGTGACTTAACAAGGGCATCTGATGCAGAGGACGGCACCAGCTGGCTCCCTTAGACCTCAGACCACCTGCAAGCCATGTTTCTGTGCAGCAAACTTTTACCTGTTATGTGGAATTCCTTTTTGCATTTTTCACTTGGCTGTTGTGAACACCAAATAAGACAATCTGCAAAATGGCCCAATAAAACGTAATGATGCTAAACAATCATTTTGAACAATGTATGCATATTTGATGCATCAACATGCATTGGCCATATATGTGTAAAGTGTTGTGTCACTCATTTTTAAATTAATAATCACAAAAATAAAACTTCTGGAATAAAATATCATGTTACAAAATATCTAGAACAAAACAGAGATAAGATGAAGTCTGCTTTATCATCAGATTTCCAATTTCTTGGCAAAATGAGAGACAGAAAGCCTGCAGCCAGGGCAAGATGTCACATGTATGATTAGTGCTCCGCCCAAGTTCCAGAGCCTCTGCCCTTTGACAGGGGGGCCAGTGCTCTCTTGAGCGACTCTTCAGCTTTCTGCTTCCCAGAAACAATCCTGGGAGGCAGAGGCAGATACAGAAGGTCACGGAAGAACATATGAGAAAGTAAACACAGCGAGATTCCCTGCCAGGCCCTGGCAGCCAGACTTGCAGCCTTCTTGGCTCCAAGGGATTACTTTTGAAGGGCAGGGGGAAGGAGGAGAGTAGATTGCATAAAATCATATAATCTCTGTCCCTTTCCCTCCAGTTCCTGTGAGGGATAAACCCCAATTACATATTACAAGCAGGGCATCATATTATGTAAGTGGATGCAATGGCGCGATGTTTATTAGGGCTTCTGTTTATCCACGCACCGTGACACAGGCCCTGATATGCTGAGCCCCTGAAATGCTTGCTGATTGTTAGGAGGACGGAAAATGGAATCCAGGCCAGTCCGGCTCCCAAGCACAGCTCTGACGCCTGCACCATGATTTGGATTCTGGATTCCACCTCACACTTGGCGCCTGAGATTAACTGGCCGCGTCCTGGGGATGAAACAAAATAATACAGGAGAACGCCTTAACCCCTGCAGCACTCAGTGTATGCACTGCCGTTTTTGTGACTCCGTGCTGTCTGCCGAGGAAAAATGCAAAGTTGGCTGGAAAACATCGACTGTCAGAGAAATCAAATGCAATTTTAAACACAGGGGCCGGTGCACAGTTGAGTCCAGGAGTCATAGAAACAGAGGGTTAGACTGAGAAAGCTGTGGACAGAGAGAGAGAATTTCACATGCCTTTGAGAACACAGTGGTATAATGAATGCCCCGCGTAAGTTTCTGGGGCTGGAGGAAAATCCTCCCTACCTTTAACCCGTTTTCAATCATACTTGATCATTGAAAGTAATCTCATTACAGAGAGTCATTACTAAGAAATTACTAAGTCATTTCTCAGCATCCATTCCCCACCCACTCAGTACCTGGCTTTTCTAGGCTAACTTAGCCCATCTCCGTCTTGTAGAAAACCTTTCTCTTGTATGTAACCCTCATATCACTTTTTTCCTCTTTCTTTTGCAGACTGAAGCACGCGACAAGATGAATGATGAAAGAGCGGGATAAAGTTGTTAGGAAGGAAGACAAATGGCTGCTAAGGTGCTTATAATCAATCAGAAAGAAAACCGTAGGCCAAAATGTGGGCTAGAAGACGCCCTACCCTGCTAACTGGTAAAGTTTCAGCTCATTTGGGATGGGAAGGAGAAAGTAGCAGTGAAAGAAACAGGGAACCCAAACGCTCTTGCTGATGAAAGAGCCTCAGCACACCAAAGAGCACGGGATGGTTTCTGCATCTTCACCTCCAGTTTTGCTGTGTGCTGATTTCTTACAGGGCCTGTGTCTGACGGGTTTTGCACACTTAGCTGACAAAGGGGGGGCAGTCAGAGCCAGGAATTTGGGGCAAAAATAGGCATGAGATGGACACAAGTCCTTCTAGGCATCAAGAAAAGTATCAAATTAATTTTAAAACGCATTTTCGGGCAGACAAAATATTAAGTCCAGATGTGGAAGCAGCAGTAGAGGATGCAAGGAGCTGAGGCAGGACAGGCTGAGTATAGGTCAGGGACATATGATTTCTTGCTTGATTTTTATGCCCTTGTTTAAAAAAAGAAAAAGGAAAAGAAAGCATGGTCTCAGGTCTTGCAAAATCAGCCATCCTAGTCAAGGAACACACAGCTACTGGGTGCTTTTGCCCTTTTTTAGAGCAGTGCACATATATGCTTGTAATATTTTATTTTTAAATATCAATGAACTAAATATTGAATATTCTTTCAATAATTCTGCAAGGTGATTCTCACGACATGAAATAAACAAGGAACTGAGGCTCACAGGTTTTGTGACCTTTCTAGAGCCTCAAAAAGAGCGAGACCTGGGCAGGGAAGGAGGCTCTGCAGCCAGAATCCTTGAGAAGCACAAAGTATGAATGGGGCTTCAGAGACCAGGTGGGAACATGGACAAGAGCTGTAGGCTGGGCAGAAGAGGCAGTCACTCCGGGAAGGCTGGATCACGAGCACACACGCCGCACGGGGACCAGGCAGGAGGAGCCTCCGCAGCAAGCTCACCTGCTTCACGTCCAGCACCAGGACTTGTCCCGGGACCGACCCCCAGCAGAAACATCAGAAGGGGCTAATCTCCCACAAAGGCCATTTGCAAAAAAAATGAAAATAAAAAAAAAAAACCAGCATTTCAAAATATACTCAGCGACCAAGTAAGATTATCTCTGCTCCACAGCTAAAGAATTTTTTACTGCTTCTCCTGTCTCAGCCTGTGTGCCTCCCAAAATAGCTACAGTCTTGGCTGTGCTAAGTCTGAACTGATAGGAGCTTGCTGCCAAAAAATTAATAAAATATTTACTCTCATCCCACAAGGAACCTCAACAAGGAAGGTTAGGCAAATGATTTATTTGGCTTTCTGGACTGAACCCCAGGAAAGCACATAAAAATGCTAATTAGAAGCTGAGAGAACATAACGAATTCTTGAGAGACCAGGAAGGTGTCACCCTGCTTAGGCAAGACTCAGCTCTTAACCATCAGAGGCTCAGACTTCCAAAATGATGGGATTACAGGTTGATTTCTTTCATCAACATTTCATAATTTTCACCAAACATATGCTATACATTACATATTTTGTCAGGTGTATAGCTGTTTCTTTTTGTTTGGAGAGATTGTAGATTATATTTTGTTTTAAATTTCCATTGCCACTTATTCATTGTCAGTAGATTAAAGTGTGATTTAAGTTTTGTATGTGCGTTAGTGTTAATCTTGCATCTCACAAACTTGCTGAACTTATTAATTACTTCTAAAACATTTTTTAGTAGGCCCTTTCAAATTTTCTGTTGACAATCATGTCATCTGTAAACAGAGTCACTTTTGTTATTTTCTTTCCAACACATATGCCTTTTATTTCTTATCCTTCTCTTGTTGCCGTGTTGCCTTATTACTAAAACTTCCAATACTTTATTTAGTAAGAGTTGTGAGAGCACATATCTTTGTCTCATTCCAGATCTTAATGATAAATCATTGTTTTCATTAACCAGTATGATGTTAGCTGTAGGTATTTTGCAGATGCTCTTCATCAAGTTGAGAGAGTTCTCTGTATTCCTAGCTTGCTAAGAGTTTTTATCATGATGGATGTTGGACATTTTTAAGTGATTTTTCTGAATTATGTAATTTTTTTATCTTGAACTTGCTTGTATACTTGAAATAAATCCCACTTGATCATAGTGCATAATTCTTTTTACACACTATTAAACTCAATTTGCTAATATTTCATTGACGATTTTTGTGCCTAAATTCATGAAGGATATTGTTGTAGAGTTTACGTGTGTGTGTGTGTGTGTGTGTGTGTGTGTGCTATCTTTGTCAGGTTTTTGCTTCATAAAGTGACTTGTGGGTGTTTATGCCTCTTTTATTTTTGGAAAAGAATGTATTAGATTGTTGATCATTCTTTCTTAATATTCTCATGTGCACGTTTCTGAGCCTGGAAGTAGGAATTGGTGGGCAAGAGTGGAGAGATCTTCCCTGTTGTTGTTATTTGCTTGGTGTCGTCTACAGGGTTCCTATTTAACCAGAGACAAGAGTGGGGTTCTCTGGGTCCCCTCCATTGCTAGGCTGAGTTTTAAGAAACACCAGACCTGGATCCTCCTCTTCTGTTAGCTGGGGAGACGTAAGCTCCCCTTTCACTGTGTCTTCAGTCAGGGCCCCAAACCAGTTTGCCTTCCTCCTACTCCCTCTCAGAGCCCTCTTCTGGTTGTCTTTGCTGTGATTTTCAGTGTTTATCCTTGTACTTAGTTGGGGTGGAGGGAGCAAGGAGAAACAGGTCTAGCAACTTCTCCACTGAAAGCCTCCAGAGCACACTTTTGACTTTGTAGTGTTTTACCATTTGATACAAAAACAAGAAGCTTGGCTGTCATTTAATGAAATAACCAATAACATGTTCAGGCAGTGGGATCTGTCTGCCCCATTTTCTTCAGCAATTATTTTCTGAGTACCTAATGTGTGCTGATAACAGGTCTGGGCTCTGCATATGAAGCTATAAGCAAGACGGACAGTGTGTCCTACGGAGCTAACACTTAAGTAGAAAAGCTAGCCAATAAGCAAGTACAAAATCTGTGCATCGATTTTGGGTAATACTGAATGTCATTATAAAAATAAAGCAGTTTAAGAAGGTAGTATAAGGCAGGGGCAAAGGGTGAGCAAGGGGGTACAAATTTTATAGGCAGCCATTTCTCACTGATGAGATCCATGGACACATCTCACTGTCTCACCATGCTTCAGAAAATGTGACATCCTTGGGAATTGTACTATGACAGAAATAGTCAATTCTAAGGTAGCAAAGGTTTGCGTGTCTAATCCTGGCCTTGCCATTTAACAACTATGCAGCTTAAGCAAATCACTTCCTCAATTAGTTTCCTCAGTAGTATGAGTATAATCATGAGACATGCTGTGAATATTTCCATAAGGTCTAAAGCATGAGATATAGATTATATTCATTTGAAGCAAACTGGTAAAAGATCATATTGATATTGGATAGGAAATGTTTAATGCAACACTCTGTGATTTGTTCCAATTAAATATCGTCCAATATTTCAGCCATTATACCCCATAGGAACCCTATACATTACCCTAAGGCCAAAGGGTACAGTTAACCAAAAAAAAAAAGCCAGTTTACTTTTATTAAATAATCAAACCTGTATTATCTTGAAACCCTCATTAAAGAAAGACAAGTTATACATATAGGATTAATAATATCAAGAAGAAAACCCTATGGGAAGAACAGGATCTTAAAGATCCCATGTGCAGAACACAAGCTCCTTGGGTGTGAATATAACGGTGAGTTGGGCTTAATGCCTCCCTCACATACGGGGAAAAAGGGAAGAAAAGATAATTCATATTCTTTAAGTTAGGGTTCAGGAAGAAAGACTGGCCTCAGGGAGCCCATGGTGGAAAGATAAGGGACGAATGAACAGAAAGACTAAGGCCAACACAGGCTACATTAACATAGCTTGACCAATGGGTGAAATGTCTCACCTGGGGACACACGAATGGAAAACAGAAAGGATGAAATTCAAATGCATGTCAGCCAGAAGCCAAGAACTGTATTCCTTCTCCTTGCAACTCAATAGAAGAGAAAAGAACAAGCAAAACTAACTATAAAAGTAACAATAATATAAAATGCAGTAGTTAGTGACATAAAAAAGTGATGCTATTACACTTTACCAGAGTCCGTGCTCCTGGAAAACTTCAAATGTGGTACATATACACCATGGAATACTAGGCAGCCATAAAAAGAGAATGAGATCATGTCCCTTGCAGGGACATGGATGAAGCCAGAGGCCATTATCCTTAGCAAACTAATGCAGGAACAGAAAACCAAATACTGCATGTTCTCACTTATAAGTGAGAGCTAAATGATGGGAACACATGAACATATAGAGGAGGACAGCACACCCTGGGGCCTATGAAGAGTGGAGGGTGGGAGGAGAGAGGCTCAGAAAAAATAACTAATGGGTAATAGGCTTAATACCTGGGTAATGAACTAACCTGCACAGCGAGCCCCCATGCCATACGTTTACCTATGCAACAAACCTTCACATGTACCCCTGAACTTAAAATAAAAGTTTAATAAATAAATAAAATTTTCGCCATGAAAAGCAACTCCCCCATCTACCCTTTTTCTTCTGGAAAATGGCTCATTGTGTTCCTAGAAATGAAAATTCTTCCGCGACCCACTGACCAATCTGGACACAATTCCTGCTGAAGTGACTAAAACAACTTCAGTCAGGTCCTCCTCCCCCAGGTCCCTAACTTTGGCCCACTCAACTTTGAGCAGTGGAGTGAGAAACAAATCCTCTTTAATAACCTCTCCCAAGAATTGGCTGAAATACATTCCCCGATCAATTGTCCAATCACTTGCTCCTCCTATGTCCCCACGTCAGATTCTTTCAAGCCTTATTTATCCTCCCTGTAAAACAAAGCTCCCTTCTGCCTGAGCTTTAAGACTCTAGCAGACCTTATGAGCAAAATCTTTCCTATTCGAAAGCCCCCCTCCTCCTAACACAATTGCTCACTCCCCCTTACTGTAACAGTTCCCCTCTCCTATTCCAATAGCCCCTCCTCCTATTCCAATAGCCCCTCCTCCTATTCCAATAGCCCCTCCTCCTATTCCAATAGCCCCTCCGCCTATTTTAATAATCCTCTCTCTCTACAACAATCCTCTTGAGTACAGTTTTTTCTTACCTAAGACTGGATTTAATTTTTATTTGACAAAAGTTATAAGGTAGAGCTAAGAACACCCCCAGCCAGCAGGGCCAGCAAGGTGAAAGGAGGCACTTGGATTTTATTAGCAAATAAAGACATTTCACTGGAGAAACAAAGGAAAATGCCTTGACAGATAGATGTGATTATACATGGGGATGAGTTTTGAAGCTGTTGTAAGTGGTTACTGAGAACATTCAGGAGGCTTTTTAGGAGGCTTGTAAGGGAGCCATAAGAGCTGACCACTGCAGTGATAAAGGACCAGGACATCTTAGCAGAACCAGTCTTTACTAAAAATTAGAAAGAAATAAGAATCTGTTAAATGCTTGAACTATCCAACAGTACATCTAACAACTGCAGCAGTACTGCAAACAATGCAGTGGAGTCCACTGGAAATTTTCCCCACTAGTCAATGTTTTGCGCAGTTAAATGAACACATGCAGGGAAAGAGATGCATGAAAAGAAACAAATGTTGACAAATCCGGTAATACAATACCACAATAACAAAAATCACATTTGTACTTAAATGTGAAATGGATATTGCATGGCCTAAATTTTGTGTACCTCTGAAATTCATATGTCAAAATTCTAACTGCCTAACTAATGATATTAGGTGGTGGGGTGTTTTAGAGGTGACTAGTTAGTGAGGGCTCTGCCTATATAGGTAAATATCTGAAATGCGGAAGCAGTTTTGAAAGTGAGTAATTGGCAGAGGCTGGAAGCCTTTTGAAGTGTATGCTAGGAAAGCCTGATTGCTGTAAACGGCACAGCGCAGGTCATGGTCTCACCCCACGCGGGAGCACAAGTGGTAAACATAGGTGGCATTACGTGGGACCATCTCCACCAGTACTCATAGGGCATGAGTCATAGAATCATGGTGGCCTCCACCCAGATTTTGAAGATGGAACTTCCTGGAGCTTTGGGTGGATGATCCAAGCAGAGAGACACCATGAGGATGGGGCTACCACAGAGAGTCCCCACTAAAGCTACACCCGATGGAGCCATAGAGGCAGGACCATGCCCACAGTGGGATTAGTCCCCCAAGACTCCAGAGATCTGCCTTGCCTTTTCCACCATGTGAGGACACAAGGAGAATATTCGGTCTAGGAACCAGGAAACTGGCCCTCATTAGACATCAAATCTGTCTGTGTCTTAAGCTTGGACTTCCCAGGCTCCAGAACTGTGGAAAACAAGGCTCTGCTGTTTGTAAGCCACCCAGTCTGTGGTTATTCTCTTATAGTAGCCCCAACAAATTAGAAAGAAAGTAGGTGCCAAGAAGTGAGAATGCTGCTGCAATAAATACCTAAAACGTGGAAGCAGTTTTGGAGCAGGGTAGAGGCTGGAAGGGTTTTGAAGCATATACTAGAAAAGCTTGTATTGCTGTTAATGAACTGTAAAAAGCAATTTTGGTGAGGGTGCAGGAGGAGAGCTGTAGAGAAAACCTCAGTCTTCTTAGAGACTACTAAAGTGCTTATGAACAGAATGTTAGTGGAAATATGGTCGGTAAAGGTCATTCTGATGAGCTCTCAAACAGAAAAAAAAAACGTACTGCTGGGAACTGGAGGAAAGGTGGTCCTTGCTATGAAGCCACAGTAACTTGGCTTACTTGTGTTTGTGTACTTGTGTTTTGTAGAAGGTAGAACTTCAAAGCAATGATATAAGATATTTGGGTGAAGAAATGTCTAAACAAAATGTTCAAGGTATGGTTTAGCTTCTCTTAAGGTCTTATAATAAAATGTGAGAAGTGAGAAATGATTCAAAAATGAAATTTTAATTAATTTAGTTATTTTACTTTTAATGTTTTAGAGAGAGGGTCTCACTCTTTTTCCCACCAGAGTGTGGTTCTAGCCTGGAAGAGTCACGGGTGTCCAGTTGCAACCAATGAGAGTTGTGGCTTGGTCTGCACCAGCAAAGCTCTGAGGTTGGGGATGTCTGGAGCCTTCAGGGCCAACACCTACCCCAGTGCATCCAGAAGATGGGATATTGAGTCAAAGAAGATTATTCTTGAGCTTTACAATTGCATTTCGTTTGCCCTGTTAGATTTTGGACTTGATACTTTTTATTCCCTTATTTTCTTTTTTTGTCTTTTGGAATGGGAATGCCTAACTGATGTTCATCCTACCATTGTATTTTGGAATCACATAACGTGTTTGATTTCACGGTTTCACAGCTGGAGAGCAGTTTGACTCAGGAAGAATAGTTTCTGGAGTCTCACCCATATCTGATTTAGATGACATTTAGATGAGAATTTGGACTTAGATTTTAAAGTTGATGCTGGAATAAATTATGACATTGGGGGCTATCAGGATGAAATCAGTGTACTTTGCATGTAAGAAGAACATGCATACTGGGGAGCCAGGGATGGAATGCTATGATTTGACTATTTCTTTTGCCTAAAAATTCACGTGTTGAAACCTATTCACCAATGTGAGATAGTAAAAGTTGGGGTCTTTGGGAGGTACTAGGTCATGAAGGCAGAGTCCCCATGAATGGAAGATAAATTCTCACCCTTATAAAAGGGGCCCCAGACAGCTGGCTTGCCCCTTCCACCATGTGAGGACATCACAAGAAGGTGCTATGAACCAGGACATGAGCCCTCACCAGACACCCAAACCAAACTGCTGGTGTCCTCACCTTGGACTTTCCAGCCTCCAGAAATCCGACAAGTAAATTTCTGTTGTTTATAAGTCACCTAGTTTATGGTATTCTCTTAGAGACACCAAATGGATTATTTTTAAATAATAGTTTTTTTAAAAACAAGAGTCAAATATTAAGAATGGAGTAAATTACCGCAAGTCTTAATGAGAAGAATGCAGCTTCTAAAAGAAAGAACTTTAGGATGACAAGGAGAAATTTGCTCCATATTTGTCATCCAGACTGTCATCCAAAGAGACATTCCTTCTTTTCAGTGTAACCCTCTTTAATTTGGAATAAAAAAAATTTTTAACACATTTTGCCCCAATCAATTTTTTTAAAATTCCCCCAATCAATTTTTGCTTCTGAAATTTTGAATAAAATCTGGATCTTTTTGTGTTTAGTTATTTGTTTTTGGCAAAACATAACTTCTACTTAAGATAGAATATTTAAAGAAACATTAAAAAGCTCAAAAAAGTTAGTTTTCCTTAAATTAGTAAGCTCATTCAAGTGCAAATAAATAAGAAAGACATAACTAAAGTTTTGCTCTATGTCACTTTTCTTAAAATTTCAGGGAAGGAATGAAATCAGGCATATCCGTTAGTGTAACACTTACAAATCCTGAAAATAATGAATCCTGAAAGATTTTAAATGCACCCATATGTGCTACTGTGTGGAGAAGAAGGCTATCTATACTTAAATTATGTGTTGTAGATTCTGAAATCTTATATTTCTGCTTTCTTTTGACTCTCCAAAATGAGTACCGGTAAGATAAAATGAAATAAAGATGAATTAATGGAGACAGAGAGCATGGGAAATATTTTATTTCTAAATAGCGTATGTTGATCTGTTTAAAATCTGCCTTGTCATATGTGTCTCTTGTCATCATCATATTTTCAATATCCATTATTTGTTTAACCAAACACACTTATTTCATATTCCGTATTTTAAAAATGACAAAATCTGACCTTTCCACAGTTCTCATTCCGTGAATTGATGTTTCTCTTGACACTTTCTTATGGTGATTTGCTTCTTCCTCTTTATATATATTTTTAAATTGTAAAACCATATTCTTTCGAATTCTATGTGTAAAAATCCTGTGAGTCTTGGAAGGCCAATGTCTTCCTTCAAAGAGAATATATGTTTTACTAAGAAACTACTAGCACAGGATAATCTTACATTGAATTTTAGTTTAGTTTTCAGGATGCACAGAGAATAAATGTAGGCACTAGCCTACACAAAATCAGAATGGAATTTCTTGATGACTTATTTTTTCCCCACCCAGTTTGAAAGTCAAGACCAAATCAAGCATGCATCCCATAGTCTCCCTCTGAATGGTGGACCATTTCTATAACTCGACCCCTGCAACTGTTGCTCTTCTGGCAGCCTGGCCTGTACAGGGTATCTGGTTTCTCATTCTGCTCA
The DNA here is from genome assembly GCF_001604975.1 of Cebus imitator. NCBI lineage: Eukaryota > Metazoa > Chordata > Mammalia > Primates > Cebidae > Cebus > Cebus imitator. Next base: position 2,761,445 of record NW_016107587.1, on the reverse strand, counting down.
GGCAAGCCTTGGGTTCTTCTTTCCCACCCTCCCCCATGTGCATAGCATGTTAACCCAGGAGTAAGAGTTCTTACTAAACACTCAGCACTGTTCATATTTCACCACCCTAGATCCTATTTTCCCATTTTCCTCATTGCCTTTAGCATTTGAGGATTTACTTAACATTGCCAACTACTCGGACATTATTTTTATGTGTATTTTACCAGTATGTTAGGTATGCTGTACTAGCAGTGTTTTCATGCACCCACTCCACCATATTTTTGCACAATGTTCATCCTTTTAATCTTTGTGATTTAGCTTTTGTGTCCACTGTACTATAGGAAGTGCTCTTACAAAGGCAGCAACTACTTCCATGCTACTAAATCCACGAAACTTTTCTGGATTTCTTACAAAAATTCAGCACAGTTGTCCAATAGCACTTTCTCAGAGCAGTCTCCTGAATTTCTCTGAGTCTTCTCTTACACTTCACGGCACAACATTTCCATTTGTCTTCCTCCTATATCCCTGGCTGTTCCTCTTTTGTCTTTGAGTGAAGACCCTCTTTCCTTACCTGGTAGTAAAGTTCATAAATAATGATAAATCATGCTCATAAAGATCATAATTATATATTAAGGGCATAAATAAACTCTTGGAGCTTTCCTCCTCCTCCTCCCCCTCTTCCCCCCCCCTCCTCCTCCTCTTCTTCTTTTCCTCTTCCTCCTCCTCCTTCTTCTCCCTCTCCCTCTCCCTCTCCCTCTCCCTCTCTCTCTCTTTCTCCCCTGCCTCCCTTCTTGAATGATTATATTCCTTCTCATGGCTTTGCAGATAGGGCCTTTAATGATGTGACTAAGTTAAAATGAGGTTGTTAGGGTGGGCCCTAATCCAATATCACTGGTATCCTTTTAACAAGAGGAGATTTGGGCACACAGAGAGACACAGAAACGGGCGTGCACAGAGGAATGGCCATGTGAAAAGACAGAAGACAACCATCTACATTCCATGGCCAGAGGCCTCAGAAGGAGCCACACTGCCCACACTTTATCTCAGACGTCCAGCCTCCAGAACTATGAAAAAATAAATTTCTGTTGTTTAAGCCACACAGTGTGTGCTATTTTGTTATGCCAGCCTGACGAACACAAGGTCCAACTGTCTATTTGACGTCTACACTGGTGATCCCTCGGACATCTCACAACAAACTTGCCCCAAACTGAGCTTCTCCCAAACCTGTTCTTTCTCAATCTTCGACAGAGGAGTAGATAATGGAAGAATGATATTATCTGGCCCTTAGAAGGAAGTATATCCTGCCATTTGAGACAGCATGGATGGTCCAGGAGAACATTATGCTAAGTGAAACAAGCCAGACACAGAAAGAAAAATACCACATGATTGGAATCTAAATCATGTGGAATCTAAAAGATTGATCTCAGGGACAGAGAGTAGAATAGAGGTCACCACAGGTAGTGAGGTAGGGCAAGGAGAGATGAAGGCTGAAGGGCGCAGAGTTGCAGCTGTGTAGGAGGAACAGGTCCAGGAATCCGATGTCCTGGAGGGCTATAGTTCTTAATATTGTATTGCATACTGGCGCCCTTACCATAGTTACATACAAAAACAGACTCTGTGAGAAGATGGATAAGTTAATTTTCTTGACTGTAGTAATAATTTCAGCATGTATAGGTATTTCAAAACATCATGTTCTGAACCTTAAAAACATACAGTAAAAAAAGATCTTCTCCCTATTAAATGTCCCCACCACTCAGCTTTGTGACCAAAATTAAAAACCAGGAGTAATTCTTACTCTGCTTACTTTCCATTCAGTATTAGCAAATCCTGACAATCATTTCTCAAATATTTGTTTTCATTGCTACCATTATGGTTCAAGTCACAGTTGCTTCTTGCCTAGCCTATTAAATAAGCCCACACATTCCCACTTTGCTTCCATTCATCTTTCACTACAGCATGTTCTCCACTTGGCAGCCGGAGTGACCTGCTTAATGATTTTGTGCAGCCTTTCTATTGTCCTCCAAGGAAAAGTGGGTCCAAATTTTCTATCCTGACATCGTGCCCACATCCAGAGTCCCAATGTGGTGACCTTTTATTTCTCTTCCTTCTTGTCTGTTGACTTTGCCTCTGTTTTCATCTTCTCCTTATCTCTTTTCGGTGACAGACTTCTTAGAAATTTAATTTCCCCATTACACCGAATTCCTGGGCTGAGAATGGTCTTGATCAGCACTGTTGGCAATAGGGGTGAGTCTGTCTTGGTCACAGACCCATCCTCATAAGTGAGCATGAGCTTCATTACTTCCAGAAGCAACAGGGGACTCTCCCCTGAAGTATTCTCTGCTAGGACTCAAGTCCTGGATGCTTTGAAGTCTGACACATGGACCTCACAGGTACAGGGACCTGGTAAGTGAAGGTAAAGGGGGAGGAGAAAACATGCTTTTCTGCACCTTTTCTCCTCTTCCTCCTTTATCTTCCTATGCTTTACTCCCACTGTACTTCCTGACTGCTACCCCTTTCTAGAACTTTCCTACATGGAAACAATGCTGCCCTTGCCTACCCTTGCATCACACTAGGAGGCAAGAGAGGATTAGAAGTGTGCCTACATCATCTAGTTCTTCTTAGGCTTCAGCACTGAGCACAGACCTTGATGATAAGCACCACAGCATGTGCTTAAGAATTTTTTATTCACTTGAAAATGATACCTTGACAAAATTTAAAGATTTCTGCAAGATTAAAAATACTGCCAGGCACAAAGTCAAGCTCAAGACTCAGTACCAGATTAGGGAAGAAGAGCAGTCTTCCGAGCTGGCAAGCCACAGGGCTGAACTCAGAATGCAGCTTACTCTTCTACTGTCCAGCCCCCGCACGAGTGGGGACTCCCCCTGCCTGTGCCTCGAGCCACTTGCAGGGCCAGGTGGCTGTGGTGCTTAACATTCACAGAACACTCATTGTTCAAAGGGGCATTATACTTAACAACTCCTGGAAACTGCTCAAGGGCCCCATAAGACCCCTTGCTCAGAGGAAAATACTGAAAAAGAGGCTGAGTAACATGTCACAATCACACAGGTAGCAAAGGGTTGGTCGCAAATTCAAACTCTGGCCATCTGGCACCTGTGAGCATGCTGTTAGCCACTATTCTAGAGGGTGTAAGAAATCCGCCAACCCACAGCCCCAGGAGTGGAGCTGTGAGCTCCTCTGGCCTCACTCACCTTGGCCTTGCTGAACAAGGAAATCCACATCCTAATTGACCCAGGCACTTAATTAACTATCCAGTTACTTGCCTTTCAAGACATGCTTACAGATGGAATTACTGCGCTGTTATTGCTAGCTGACCCATTCTATAACACAAGGGTGGGCTTCAGGTCACTTCCCATCTCATGCCCCTTGCTGTACACATCACACATTCTTTATCCACAGAAGGTCATGAGAGTAAATCAGAGTAGGATGATCAATAGTAATAAATAAGCAAAAGAAATATCTTTAAAATATTAGGATGTTCACCTAGAAGCAAAACTATTTTAACTTTAACTTTTATTGATAGAATAAATTAATAGAGAAAAAAATATGGAAAAATGGCTGATCTATAAGAAACTTAAATTTGAATTTTTTCTATTTTTTTCTAGATTGTCTATGAAACAAGTAAATTCAATTACATATAACTCGCCTGAAATTGGTTAACCCCCCTGCAAATGAGTTAGCTGGAAGGAAAGAACACCTCACAGCTCACGCTGTGTAAGGATCTCAGTGTGTAAATAAATTCCCGACAAACCCTCATATCAGCAATCAAGTCTTTGTTCACATATCAATAAACTGAAGTGTACAATTGAGTTTACACTCCACATATAAACTGTATCCAGGACACAATTAACAAAATAACAAGAAGTAAACCATAGAGTTCTTGAAATGTTTAAGAATTACAGGAACTTCCTAAGAAAGAAACAAAAACATTATGCTTTGTAAAACATCACTAAAAGTTGCTCTTAGAGTTGTTTTGTTTGGTGTATAAACGTGGTAATATTTTAATTCTGAAGACATTGGCTCAAATCCTAAGTGTGGCTGAGTTGCAAAATTTTTAATGAAGAGGTTCTGCATAAGGCTGCCGACCCTGTACCTGTGTGAACCACAGTGAAAATGGGGAGAGTGCACGCAGCTCACAGGTGCTGGGCACTTACTACAGGCCAACCATTGAAGAGTGGTGCCTGCCGGAGTCAGTCCAAAGAAATGTCTTGGTTGCACCATTGGCAGTAATGTCAATATGAACAAGAAGGCAGAGATCATGAGTCTGGGGATGAGGCACTCCCTAAGCATCCCGTATTGCTCCGCATTCTTTAGCATGGTAAGCATTTGTACCAGGACTGCTACAGTTGTTGTTCTGTGTGATTTTAGCAAGCACTCCATGAGGCAGACTTTTTTTCATTCATCAACTCATATGGAGTCCCTACTGGGTGTTGTACACAATGCACTTGTAAATATGCTGGTGCTCAAAGACCTTGTATGATCTTCTCAAGGTCACACAGCTACTGGGCCAATGAGAAACTGATCTCATATGGTATAAACTGACTCTGTCCCCCTCCTTGATTTCGTATGCAGAAATCCTAACCCCCAAGATGATGGCATTAGGAGGTGAGACTTTTGGGAAGTGATCAGGTCATTAGGATGGAGAGCTCCTAATGGTATTAGCACCTTTATAAAAGGGGCTCCAAAGAGCCCTCTCACCTTCTTTCCACCACATAAAGACACAGCCAGAAGACGGCAGTCTACAAAGCAGAAGGAAGCCCTCACCAGAAATCAACCCTGCGGACTCTCTGATCTCGGATTTCCAGCCTCCAGAACCGTGAGAAACCAACATCTGTGGTTTATGAGCCACCCTGTCTGGATTACTTTATTACAGCAGCCTGAACTGATTGAGATCATCTGATTACAAATTATGTGCTCTTTAGGTTACTTTGGAGAACTGTTAGGCAATGTCCACTTTAAATGAGTGTACGTGTGATAGAAGTCATTGATCATGGTATCAGGAAAAGCTGCTCGAGAAGCTGTGGAAGACTCTAGTACCCTCAACAAGGTCTCCCTGACATGTAGGATTGTCACGGGAAGCCATTCAAGAAGACAGGGCTTTCTGGGAGGGATGACTCCCTTGTCAGAGTCTCTGCTGACCAGTACGTACAAGCACTAATTTCCATTACCGAACTTCCAATCTGCGAATCTCCCCCTGCCTTTGCCCGACCTCGGTCCATGGTCAGCAGTGATGCACTGTGAGAAAACAATGGCCTCGCCCAGGAAAGTTCTGGTCATGACCCTTTAGAAGAGTTGTGAAAAGCTGTCTGACCACAGTGGTTTTCTATGGCAAGTAAAAACTAGAATGCTGTGGAAAATGCCAAGAGAAGAAATCCAGAAAAAGTTGCAGACAGAACTTCTGACTTTGGGGAAAAAATACCGGGCATTGCCAACAATATATCTGGGAAATGGGCCACTTAGTTTGAAGCCTCAGACACAACAATTGCCTGGGAGAACTTAGATCAACCCCATGAAACAGGACCCGATCGTTCACACGGGAACAAGTCTGCGGCCACCGCTGCTGGGAGCTGTGCTCACTCATGGCAACATCAGGGAAACATTCTGCACGATTCAGAAAGGCTTGGAAGGAAACTTCACTACGATCAAGAATGTACTGTTCTTTCAGCTATTTCCTTTAACAACTTGGAAGAAATAATAATTAATATAAACAGTAGTCACTGGACTGGGCTGGATGCAGGAGAAACGAGGGCAGGTTTTGCAGTCAAAAGGTTCAACTTCATGCTCCAGTTTTCCTCAACTATTCTCTATGAACAAGTCATTAAAGCTCTCTGAGCCTCAGTTTTCTCATCTGTAACATAAGCAGACACTTGCATTGCAGGGCTATGAATAAGCTTAAGTTCCCTACTGATATAGAAATAATGCTCATGCTTCCTCGTTGTTCTAAATAGCTTTATAATTTGCAATTATATGATTCTCAAAGATGGAGAAGAAATAATAACCAAAACTAAGAAGGGAAACTAAGAAGAAATTTCTCGTCTCTGAAGTAATTATAGTCACTAGGAGTTCAAAATATTAAATTCACTTATGTTTTTTTAAAATCATAAAAACTCTTCCAGAATATAATAGAACATAAAAAAACACTTATTTTTCCAAGCAAACTTAACCCTGATATCAAAGTATAATCAACATAGACCAGAAAAGAAAAAAACTGTAGAACCAGTCTCACAAAATAGTGATTGAGATACTAAATTAATAGTAAATCAAATTCAAATGTCAAGACTAGGAACAAAATGACAGTTTGCCTAACACAAAGAAGAGTACCCATTTCAAAGCAGTTGCTCTGAACTTGGAAACATTAGATGATTCTCACTAATGTGAAGAATATGAGAGAAAGAGAGAGACATGCCCAGTACCACCATGATGATTCAACATTGTTGAGGAAGTTATTGCCATATAGTGGGACACTAAATATCCATGTTTGACTGAAAAAAAAAAAACTTAATTTATCTGTATATTTGATTATAAAGATGAAAATACAAAGATAAGAACTGAAAACATTCTGGGGACAGATCAGAATCAGAAGAGACAGCAGCAATGACAGAGGGTTCTTGAATTTCCTGGAAGCCCCCTAAGAATGCACCCAGAGGGACCCAACAGTAAACTCACAAACCCACAGATATGTGCCCAACAAAACAGGTGAGCCCTGACACGGAAGCAGGAGAGGAGCACCCAACATAGCAAAGCCCTGAGCCAGGGAAACAGGAGAGGAGAAGGGGCTCTTGAAGGGCCTGGGAAGCAGAGAACCAACCAGCCATCAGTTTCTCTCTGGAGAAATGGGGTGCAGGCCGAAGGAATGAGGTTCCATGCTCGGATTTGTGGGTGAGATGAGACACATCCATGCCTACTGGATGGGTTACTGCAGTCCCTGCCTGTGAATCCTGCAAACTCACAAATCAGTGACCGTCAGCACAATGCCAGGGGACAATGAGCCATGGCCTCTGGGAGTAGGAGCCCAGTGGAGCCTGGCAGGGAAATCAGTGGACAAGAAAGTCTAGATTAAAACAAAATTGACTCGCACTGAGTGACCATGAAAACGGAGAGGAGGGTGCAGGGGGCTCTGAGCTCTAGCAACTCTCATCAAGCCGGGGGCTACTGAGGGCTCCCGGAAGGCCAAACTGGCTCTTAGATGCCTTGTGGTGTTCGCTGAGAATGAAAGGAAGAGGCTAAGAAGCAAGGAGGTAGAAGCACTAGCTATTTTCAACAGTCTTTGTAGTAGAAAATTATAGTCATCCCCAAACCAACCAAGACAGAGAGAGCTCAAGAGCTAGTAGACCCACTAGAAGGAACATTAAATGAAGTCCTTCAAGCGAAAAGGAGAGGACACCAGAAAGACAGCAATTCAAACCACAAAGAGAAGATCACACCAGGAGGTATGCAGGTACGTCCAACGGACTGAATAAATATTTAGATTCTGTTCTCTTCTTAAGTATGTGCTTAGAAAGCGTAAGATTGCTTAAAATATTAATAATTACTATTATATGGTATTGCTGGGCTTATAAGACACCTGGGGGGCTCATATATGCAACTATCACTGTAATGGAGCATTGAGGGGAAGGAAATGGAATGCATTGAGCATCCTCATTCAGCATAGCACACATGAGATGGGGACTCTCACAGCTGCACGCAGCAGAAGGTAGCAGTAGAAGATGTCACGGCCCTAGCATCAGCACTCCACCAAAAGCAGCAGCAAGAACAGAAGCCAAGCCAGTGTCTCCGGGCCCCCAGAGGCAAGCAGGCATCTCCCACAGTTGGAAAGCTTTTCCTTTTAGCCAAAAACATATGGCAGGCATTAAACAAGAAGTGACTGAGACGGGGTACCACCCTCTTATTATTGACCATCGGTCCACATCTGAATTTAGAGTTACTGTAGCAACTGTGGATTTTTCCCAGGTATAAGAAACTAATAACATCTCAGAACGATTACCAAGCATGTGGCTGTCAGGCACATACCTGGACCTCAACAGAAGCTGATCTCTGGTTCACACAGGACAAGGGCTCTCACAGGGCCTCAGAGAGGGGCAGGGTATTGGGCCCTCTTCTCACCATGAGACATTCATTGATTCAGCCTGGGCTGGCCATATTGTGCAGATAAACATTCAAGACTCAAGATCATGGAGTTCCACTGAGGTCCTTCTTTCCTTCCCTCTCCTCCTCCTCCTCCTTCCTTCCCTCCCTCCCTCCCTCTGTCCCTCCCTCCCTTCCTTCCTCCCTCCCTGCCTTCCTTCCTTTCTCTTTCTTTCTTTCTTTTTTCTTTGATCCTTCCTTTCTTCCTTTCTATTTTTTTTTTCTATTGTCTTCAAAAAGACTTAAGTTAAACCCTCTTCCAGTTGTGGTTATGGGTAGACATGTAGGCCCAGAGGTTGCTTTGTGATTTCTGAAATCATAAGTCCAAAAAGAGCTTGATTTTTTTTTTTAAAGACAGTTTCACTCTTTTCTCCCAGTCTGCAGTGCAATGGCATGATTTCAGCTCAGTGCAACCTCCGCCTCCCAGGTTCAAGCAGTTCTCCTGCCTCAGCCTCCTGAGTAGTTGGGATTACAGGCATGTGCCACCACACCTAGCTAATTTTTTGCATTTTTAGTAGAGATAGGGTTTTGCCGTATTGACCAGTCTGGTCTGGAACTCCTGACCTCAGGTGATCCACCCACCTCAGCCTTCCAAAATGCTAAGATTACAGGCATGAGCCACCATGCCTGGCCAAGGGACTGATCTTTATTGGGGGTATGCAGGGACCCGCAGCGAGGCCCAAGATCCCCTCAGTAAAGAGCATGGCACAGAAAGGCTCCCAGAAGCCTCCTGAAACCAACAGCAGAGCAATTACTACAAACACTGGTCTCGCCATCTGTGCTGGATAGATACTAGTCTGCGTAATTTTTCTAAAACGATAAACTATTTAGAGCTTTTTCAGATAGTAAAAGAGATTTAACTATTTCTTACAAGCTGGACATTTCTGGAGGATATTTTTAGTTTTGTTATGTTGCCAGGCATCATAAAGTACATGAAATGTACATATCTTCATTGAGAGACTTGTAAAAATTGGGTAACTTTTCGTTTTGTTCTTTTGGTTCAATTTCACTTAAAATCCAATAAAAATGACACTAAAGTCTAGTTTGATAATTTTATGCTCCCCCAAGTATTTTCCTTGATAGCTCGTGGGAAGCATGGCACACTGGCTGTTCCTGACACTTAGTGCTGGGGAGGGGCTGCTGTGATGAGGGCTGCCTCATCCTCTCTTCTCCACCACCCCTGACACTTGCAGACACAGGGAAGTCCCAGGCTCCCTGGTTCTCCTGGCGGGTCACTGAGGCCCCGCATGGGTAACACACGTGGGTCTGTAAGTCACGTGGCAGGCAAAGACGTTTCCACTCTCACTTCAGCACTTGTCTTCCCTGTCACATTTAAACTGAGCATTTGATTTGAGAGGTCACGCACTTTAAACACTTAGCTGAAGACATAGACAAAGTCTCATAAATATTTTTTTCTATCCCGTAATTGGCAATTTACAACTTTAGACTTTCTTTTCAGTTCTGTGACTGCCATGGACCAAAAGTGCCCTCATGTCCTGAGAGAGCTAACTCGCCTTGCTGATCGGGAACCACCTGCAGTGGGCTTGTGGCAGATGAGAAACCAGCTTTGATCCCCGTGGAGGACTGCCTTACTACAATGCAAATGTTGGATGTTGGCAGGATGCTGGGCCTGGAGCACGGGCAGGATCTCAGAACCTTGATTCTGGGCTCTGTAGAGCCCCAAACTTCCTGACTCGGTACTCAGTGATCCAGGAGGCTGACCTGGGTAACTCTGGGGAAAGAACTAGAGGACTTCAGGCTCTGAAGAATAAGGTAAGCATGTGATGTGCTTTCTTCTGCCTGAAGAATGAACATTGTCATTGCCAGAAGAGATGGATTCTCCCAAAGGCAGCTTTTTCAACTAGTCTTCTGGAAAAAAGAAAGATTTAACTGTAGGTGAGCTATTTCTTCAAATAAGATTTAAAAAAAATAAAGTCTGAATTGGTGCATTTTAATGGAAACTAGAAGATTCTATTATCTGGGCAGAGTAATAATTGGCATCATATTGTAAGAAAGTAAAAAGGCATCATTCAAGTTCATTTTCAAACAGGAAAAACCCAGTTAATTTGTCAGTGGCATAATGCTTAGCCACTTAGAGATTCACATTGCAGCTCCCACATTGTATGGTCATTTTACTTTAATTAAGAACTGAATCTGAAAGGATACAACAATTTTTCTTGGGTATTTTTTTTCTATCTCATGTTGGCTTCCCAATCACTGGCTCTGTGCTAATGTGGCTGATTCCAGGTCCACTGACCTCCAATGCACCCCTGATCTCTCTCCTCCTCTGTAAAGTGGGCATGCTGCTAGAACCTACTTCACAAGGGTGCTCTAAACATTAAATTAGAGAACTACATAATGAACATGTGCTGAGGGCTTATACACCATAAGCATTTGCCAAATTTCAATCCTCATTCTCCCTTCTCTACACCCCTGACACCTACAGACACAGGGAAGTCAGAGGCTCTCTGGTTCTTCTGAGCAGTCACCAAGGCCCAGCATGGGTGAAGGGCTTGCTAACGGCCACCTGAAGCCCACCCGTTTTATCCAAGGCTCTGTGATCAGGCATCTTGCAATGATATTATAGCTGCTTTGTCCCCCCGCCCCCCCCCCACAAAAATAGTTGTTTGAGGAAAGGCAGGGGCAACTTTGTGTGACTCTAATCTTTGCCCCACTTAAAAATCCCAGTTAGTCTCTGTATGTCAAGATAAACTCTCCTGGAAGGCATCTGAAGGAAAAGCAAATATTTTGACCATTAAAAGAACCTCTAAATAACAAATGTCAAAGGCATGGCATGTGATAGGCAACTTCACTTATCTCAGGCTTCACAGGCTGCTTGGCTTCACTTCTTCAATCTGTTTATAAGTGATTATATTATAGGAATCTTGGACAACAAGATTTGGACTGCAAAGAGGCAATAATAAGATGCATATGAAAGTCTCTCTTGAATGGAATTAATGTCTGGCTAAAATTAACTGCAACGTTTAAACAAATCTTCTATTGGAATCTGAATACGGAGTAGGCTGTGTGAAGTTTAGCATGGGAGGAGCCTATTTTAAGGACAATATTCTGCAGGTCATTTGAGATAATCCTGAGCATGCTTTCCATCTTTATCACTCAGGTCTGCATTTTCAGAAAATTTTGGTTGCCTCATTTAAGTCTATTGAAATTTTAAATGAATATTTATAGAATTCAGATTGTCTACTTAGAATGACAGAATTTAGTCATTCAACCAAGATAATGAGGGTTTAATGTCCTGCAGGAATTGACCACATTAATTCATTGAAGCCATTCTCTGAATACTTCCTCGTTCCTGCTCTGTGCCAGGCATTTCTCTACGAGTTGGAAGATGCCCAACGGAATAATCTATGTCCCTGATGCTTGGATCTAATTTTAATATAAGCTGTAGCCAAGAGTTTTTAAGTGTGTATTATGTGTGAGGCACTGTGCTAGGTTTTTTCTCAACACATTCCTGTAAAGTTGATGTATGTGTTTTTCCATATTACAGATGAGGAAACTGAGTCACAAAGTGTTTATCTCCTGGCCCTCATCACGCAGCTCAAGATTGGGATAACCTTCTGGGCTGCCTTGAATGTCAACACCACAACAGGAAGTGAGCACTTCCATCTACACTTCTCACGTATTTCTTAGAAATCATAGATGCCAATTAACATCACGACATCTGTCCTAGATGAGTGACAGTAGGTTGGTATGATTTCCATGCATTTTCTAAGATTTTGGTCACTTCCTAGTTGCTTACATTATTTAGTTCCAGTTTCTTTTTTTAACTGAAGTTTCATCTACTTTTGTCTCACAAGTGGTGGCTCTTCTCTTTTGCCCACCAAAATAAATAAATAAATAAAAAGAGAGAGAAATACTGAAAGAGAGGGAGAGAGATACAGAGAGAGAGAGAGAGAGAGAAACACACACACTTCGACTGAATACTAGATATCCTTCTGTTTTTTTGGTTCTTCCCTCACATCCAGAATGGAATTTCTCATGGGCTGCTATATTGCTTACTCCTCTTCTATCCCTCATTTCATTGCTGTCTACCTCCAAATTAATATTTATTTATCATGGAGGTCAGAATATAGATAATTTTATTTTGCTTTCTCCTTTTAAACCAGCCTATGGGCTGATCCACTCAGCCCTCCACAACCTGAGTCATTGCAGCACTCTCAGGATTTCTCAAATTTGCTCTCTCCGCATTTTCTACCATCACCCTAATTCAAGCATGCCTCATTTTTAAACCAGCCTATGGGCTGGTTTAAAAGCCTATGGGCTTTGTCTTTCATTTATAAAATGACCTATCAAAGCATTATGAACACACAGATCTCTCTACATACTGCATCCGTCTTTTTCTCCACTTCTCCAGTGAAATGATCCTTGCTCAGTGAAACATGACTCTTGTCCTTTATGGGTCTGGTTTCCCACTGCCCCTTCCACCTCTGAGCTACCTGAGATTTTGCATCCAATTCCACTGATGCTTGTAACTTAGGGGAAATCAAGAAAACCAAACTGATCCATCATTCCGTCAGCATTTGAAAGTGTCTTCCCCCTTTTTTTTTTTTTT
>NW_016107587.1:2720037-2748699 GCF_001604975.1 Cebus imitator | reverse complement strand
AAGACAGGGTCTCACTCTGTCACCCAGGCTAGAGTATAGTGGCATGATCTCAGCTCACTGCAACCTCCGCCTCCCAGGTTCAAGCAATTCTTCTGCCTCAGCCTCCCAAGTAGGTGGGACTACAGGCATGAGCCACCGTGCCCGGGTAATTTTTCTATTTTTAGTAGAGACAGAGTTTCACCATATTAACGAGGTTGGTCTCAAACTCCTGACCTCGTGATCTGCCTGCTTCAGCCCAAAGTGCTGGGATTACAGGCGTGAGCTACTGTGCCTGGCCACCCGTTTCTTAGTCTGAGCTCTTTTCTTTCATGCTTTCCTCCCTGGATTTGCCTACAAATACCACCCCATGTTAGAGGTTCCTCATTTCTGATCTCTAAAGCAGAAATCAATATATCCTACACCGGCCGCGCCTTCAACTTTTATGTTTTCTCACATTATTTTATTTCCAGCATACCTGATCTTCCTATATTCTCTGTGGCTGATATTCCTTGATCCCTGAAACAAATTCCAAGCTCCAATGGCGAGCAAAGCATTATGATGGAATAGGGCCCCAAGAGTTGACAAAACTATCCTTGTTCTTCAAGCACTTCACTGTGCAACAGACCATGAACCAGGAACCTAGACAGGATCACTGCCTGATCCACTCAGCCCTCCACGACCTGAGTCACTGTAGCACTCTCAGGATTTCTCAAATTTGCTCTCTCCCCATTTTCCACCATCACCCTAGTTCAAGCACGCCTCATTTTTTGGTCAATAACTGCAATACGAATGCGTCTCCTTCATAAAACGCATGTCCTAAAACGCATTGGCCTGTTTGAAATTCTGCAAATTCTACAGCTAGATCTCCTGCTATCCTCAGGATACATACAAGTTCTTTGGCATGATAGCCAATGTTTTATGTTGCTTCCTAGCAAATGCACCCTGTGTTCTGTAAGTACCAGGGGCCCAAACATCCCCGAACCTGCCTCACTCCATGGTCTCAAATCCCTTTGCATCTGTATCTGCCCTTTTAGCACCCTCACCTCTTCCTCTTTCCTCGTGTATCTAATGCCTACTGTTCTTTGAAACTCGGTCCTTGAGTTCTATTTGGGAGCTTCCTCAAACCCTGGACAGTTGGTAGTTTTGTATTTTAGACACACCATCCCTCTCAAGTGCAGCACTATCTGCTGTATCTGTCTTACACACCATCATTGGAGCTACTTGACGAGAGAGGCACTGAATCTCCTGCCTGCAGCCTGGGGGCTGGCACATAGGAGATACACGGAAAGAATGGGCTAAGTCAGTGGACTGATCATTCGTATCAAAGGGCTTTTTAACATAGAAATCTTGAATGTTAAAGAAAGTAAAATTATCAGATAAATTTATGCTGCCCATCTATGTAAGAAATTTTAAAATTGTATTTAATCTTAGTTGCAACATGATTTTTCCTTCTGTTTAAAGACATGACTCTATTTTATTCTGGCATCAAAGGATTTTTTGGCCAGAAAACATCCTTCTCCTTATGAGGAATTGGAAATACAGCTGAGTGTCCTGGTGAGGGCAAAGAAAAAGACAGGAAAAGCCCCAAACAGCTGCTGCCTGTCTTGGTCCCCTCATCAAGTACCGCCAATGCTGTAAAAGTAAATAAACACTGGAGGAGCCGAGCATTTGTCTAGTGAGGTTTGACCTCTCCTGAACCTCAGCATCATACCCTGCAGTCTTGCTTATATCCATCCCGATCTGTTTGGTCTGGGGCTGGGGCTGGATGATTCCTGACTCCAGAGGATCCTGATGACATATGAGCTTGAGTTCTTGCAGAGGGGACAGGACGGCTCTGGTGTGGCTCAGCCTTGAGCTGTGCTCCCAGGCACCATCCTAGCTCGAAGCCATCTCCAAATGCATCCTGCGTTCTGTGAGTACCAGGGTCCCAAACATCCCCGAACCTGCCTCACTCCATGGTCTCAAATCCCTTTGCATTTGTGCTTTGTCTTTGTTTTAGGTCCATAAAGCATAGCTTCTCTGTTTTATTTTGCTTTCTGTTTTTGAACCAGGCCCTATGGACTGCATCTTTCATTTATAAAATGACACATCAAAGCATTATGATGAACAAATGGAGTCCCAAACTCAAGGTGTTCTATGATAGAAGGCCTGAAAAAAGATTGTTAAAATGTAAAAATCACTACTAGAAGGTTGGTGTATCACACGGGGGGGGGGGGGGGGAAGGGGGGGGGGGAGGGGGGGGGGGGGGGAGGTTGGGGAGGGATAACATGGGGAGAAATGCCAGATATAGGTGATGGGGGGCAAAGTGCCCCCGCCGCACCTCTGCTGCTAATGTGGGCCTCCTCAGTGGAGGAGTGCACTGGGACAGTGGGGTGAGAGAAACGCAGATGGTCCCCCAGAGAAACAGTGGGGTGCCACACAGCCTGAGTGACAGGCACCTCTGAAGCCTGTGCACTGCAGGACCAAGGGGATAATTCTTTAAATTTCATTTAGATTTCATGTTCACTGTACGTCGGATCCTGAGCTAGATCCTCTCACCCCACTAATTTATGTGAGAACTGTGATTATGGTCCATGCTGATGCAGGAAGAAACCACGGAAGGCTTAGAATGTGGGAATGACTTGCTCAGAATCACAGGCCCGGGGGGGAGCAGAGCTGCGTGGGAGTGTGGCATTGCCGTCCCCTCGCCACTTCACCTAATCTTAATTTTTTTTTTTTTTTTTGAGACAGAGTCGCGCTCTATCTCCAGGTTGGAGTGCAGTGGCGCGATCCCGGCTCACTGCAACTTCTGTTTTCCGGTTTCAAGCAATTCTCCTGCCTCAGCCTCCCGCGTAGCTGGGACTACAGGCACCTACCATCATGCCCGGCTAATTTTTTGTGTTTTTTAGTAGAGACGGGGTTTCACCATGTTGACCAGGATGGTCTCGATCTCTTGACCTCATGATCCACCCGCCTTGGCCTCCCAAAGTGCTGGGATTACAGGCTTGAGCCACCGCGCCCGGCATATTTCACCTAATCTTAAGGACAAAACTGGTCCTTGATTTACAAGCATTGGAATTGCAGCTTAAATTTTCAAAATAAATATAACTACTCCTCACTCTAACCCTCTGTGCATGCACACACAGACACACAGAGACACACACAGACACACACAGACACACACACACCTGGCAGAGATTGGAGGGAATGAAGAGTGCAGAGGAGAGTCCCGGGGAGGAACGTAGTCTGGAACGTGCGCAGGAGGCTCAGGGATCAGGGGCCAATGGTGAGGCGGGTCGAGCAGCGAGGAAGGCCAAGAAATAGCAGGTGCACCTTACACACTTCCAGTGGCTCTCAGTTACTCGCTGTGTGTTCCCTTCTGAGGAAGGCGGAAAGAATAAAACACTAAAATGTTCTATATTGACATTTTAAGTTTTAAAACATGAGGCTGAGCTTGAGTTTTCCGCCCTTCCCTTTGAGGCTGTTACAGTGATCTTGCATTCTCAAGCCCATTCCTTACCTGGCACCCCAGGCTTTCTAAGTGAAGTGGGTTTATTACTGAAATCGTTGTCATGAAGATGCCATATCGGACACATTGTGGGCTTTGGTTACTATTTCCTGTTAGCAACATGAGTGTTATTTTCTACAGATGTATATCAGCAATGTCAGTTAGGCTCGGGCTCAGAGCTGGTTTTCCTGGGTCCTGCCGTCCCTAAATGAAATTCAACCTGTTCATTCTAAAAAATCAACATTAGGGAGAAAAAACATTCAGGTTCTTTTTCAAACCTGTTACTGACCTCCAGAAGAAGAGGCCCTCATTTAATTTACAGAGCTTGGGCTGTGGGGCCAGGTGGCAAAGGGGATGCACATTTGAGGAAGCAGAGAGGATGCAGGGGCAGAAAGCAGAGAGGAGATGGGGAGCAAGGGCTTTGAGGGATCTCTAAGCTGAGGTGCAGGGCCTTAGACAACCCTTTACCTTTCCCTTTTCAGTAGGAGGCTATATTCTCAGAGAGCTATGCCTTTTCTTCATCTTGCAGAACCTGACTCATTAGTGAGTTGTAAATTCAGTATAATGTGTTGTAACTCGTATTTTGAAACAAAATAAACAGAAGAGGAGAAGTGTGGAGGGGAAGTGATGGGAAAACAGAGTGCATTGGTTGGAGCAAAGGTAAATCCTCTTCTATGATGATTTCACTTCTGTGGTATGTGTGGCAACAGAAGCACTGGATTATGGTATACAATATGTTTCCTGTGAAAATATACACTATGTTTGATGGTAAACAGGAGTTTTGAAATGTCATGCTCAAGGTGCCATCCTGGAAGCACAGAGAAGCCCCCACCAGACACCAAACGTGCCAGTGCCTCACCCTGGGCTTTCCAGCCTCCAGAACTGGGAAAAATAAGTTTATATCCTTTATAAATTACCCAGTCTCAGGTATTCTCTTATAGCAGCCCAAAATGGGCTAAGACAGCCACCTACCTTCCCACCTAAAAAGCTCATTATGAAAGAAAAATAGTTTCAAAGCTCTGTACTAGGACTGGGAAACAAAAGCTAAAAGCCTTTAGCCAAGCAGAACATTTACAGCCCTCCTGGAAGTCAACAACAAATAGATCTGCGGAGAATCACAGCCCAGTGGTCAGGCTGGGCAGTGGTGCTGCGTATTCGACACACTGAAACTCAGGCTCAGCAGGCACTGGCAGTGGGGCTGTGGGGACAGTCTTAGCGGGTAGGGATTGGGAACAAGTGTTTAGGGAAGATACATTATCCTTTCATTCCCCCTACCACTTAAGCCCAACCACACTCATTCCCACGCTAAGACAGCAAAGTGGGCACAGAAGCCAGCTGGGCAGAGCCATGCCCCAAATAACTTGCAAAACTCAATTGGGACAAGAACACAATCCCTCGTCCCAGAAGACAAGTTATCATAGAAATTACTGGCAGATATACAAACACAAAAATTAAAGTGAAAATATTTGCTGCACATGTGACAAAGAAGTAAGCTCTAGAAGAGCCTGATTCACCACGGAACATTTAATGACACTCAAGCTCAGGGCCACTCACTTGTGTGGTTCATTCTAGTGTGGTAGCAGAGGCCTAGCGAGGAATGGCCACATTCTTATTTAATTTTGCATTATTTTTCTTGCAGATGACCCCTCAAATTTTATAAGCTTCGAAGGCCACAAAACATAATTCATCCTAGATATTCAGAGTTAAGATAATCTAAGAAAAAATAGATACAGTACAATGTGTGGGAAAAAGATATAAACAAACAATTTATAGAAGAAGATACATAAATGGTAAATAAGCATAAAACAGGCTCTATCTCGTTCATAATTAGGAATATGTACATTAAAATAAAAACGAGATTTTTTTTCCCTCAGACATGCAAAACTCTGATTGGTAATATTCATACATGGTGGGTTTGTATATTTATATATTTCAAATTGTATTTATACATTTTAAATATAAAATATTTATATTTATATATTTTAAAGTAGAAATTATCAAAAATTTTTAGAACGGAGAATTGGAAAAAACCTAACAAAAACACATTACCATTAATTCAGTAATTGAGCTTCTAGGCAATTTGTTCAACACAAACACACATTCCCTTCTAGAGATTTGTAAAAGGAGGTTTGTTGTTACATTATGGAAGTAAGCTATAAGAAGCCTCAGCGTCCATCAGTAGGGTAGGTATGTCCACACATACTGTCTCTAAAAAGAATGAAAGATTTATATGCCCTACTAAGAAAAAGTCTCTGAAGTTAGAATATATTGTACACATAAAATTCAGAAGCTAAAAAACATAACCAACTGCCATTTTCTATGTTGGAACCTTCCGAAAAGAGTGTGGAGCTCGACAAAATTACAAGATTCATCAAAGATTAAACATTTTTATAGCCCTTAGGCTGTAAATGTCATCCCCTCCCTCTGGCATACCTACAGTGGAATTTCAGTTTCTTCTGGGCCCTTATCCAAAGTTAGTTTTCTGAACTCATTTTTATATGGTCTTTCTTTTTCCTTTGGCATAGATCACCCTTTTGGCTAAAAGGATTTTACTTTTCCAATGTCCTGAAGTTTCCCCATATCCGGAACACTGGCATTTAGTACAAGTGATGGTTTGTTGTTCATCACGCAACATGACTGCACTTTTCAATATGTTTCTTTTTTTTTTTAATTTGTTATTTTTGATTTTGTATTCTTTTTTTAAAATTTATTTTATTGCATTTTAGGTTTTGGGATACATGTGAAGAACATGCGAGATTGTTGCATAGGTACACACATGGCAGTGTGATTTGCTGCCTTCCTCCCCATCACCTACATCTGGCATCTCTCCCCTTGCTATCTCTCCCCAACTCCCCACCCCCCACCGTCCCTCCCCTATTTCCCCCAACAGACCCCAGTGTGTAGTGCTCCCCTCCCTGTGTCCATGTGTTTTCATTGTTCAACACCCGCCTATGAGTGAGAACATGCGGTGTTTGATCTTCTGCTCTTCTGTCAGTTTGCTGAGAATGATGGTTTCCAGGTTCATCTATGTCCCTACAAAGGACACAAACTCATCGTTTTTGATGGCTGCATAATATTCCATGGTGTATATGTGCCACATTTGCCCTGTCCAGTCTATCATCGATGGGCATTTGGGTTGGTTCCAGGTCTTTGCTATTGTAAACAGTGCTGCAATGAACATTCGTGTGCACGTGTCCTTATAGTAGAAAGATTTGTAATCCTTTGGATATATACGCAGTAATGGGATTGCTGGGTCAAATGGAATTTCTATTTCTAGGTCCTTGAGGAATCGCCACACTGCCTTCCACAATGGTTGAACTAATTTACACTACCACCAACAGTGTAAAAGTGTTCCTATTTCTCCACACCCTCTCCAGCATCTGTTGTCTCTAGATTTTTTAATGATCGCCATTCTAACTGGCGTGAGATGGTATCTCAATGAAGTTTTGATTTGCATTTCTCTAATGACCAGTGATGATGAGCATTTTTTCATACGTTTCTTGGCCTCATGTATGTCTTCTTTTGTAAAGTACCTGTTCATATCCTTTGCCCACTTTTGAATGGGCTTGTTTTTTTCTTGTAAATCTGTTTTAGTTCTTTGTAAATTCTGGATATCAGCCCTTTGTCAGATAGGTAAACTGCAAAAATTTTTTCCCATTCTGTTGGTTGCCGATTCACTCTAATGACTGTTTCTTTTGCTGGGCAGAAGCTGTGGAGTTTGATTAGGTCCCATTTGTCTATTTTGGCTTTCGTTGTCAATGCTTTTGGTGTTTTGGTCATGAAGTCCTTGCCTATGCCTATGTCCTGAAAGGTTTTGCCTAGATTTTCTTCTAGGGTTTTTATGGTATTAGGTCTTATGTTTAAGTCTTCAATCCTTGACAAACCTTACAAAAACAAGCAATGGGGAAAGGATTCCCTGTTTAATAAATGGTGTTGGGAAAACTGGCTAGCCATGTGCAGAAAGCAGAAACTGGACCCCTTCCTGACACCTTACACTAAAATTAACTCCAGATGGATCAATATGTTTCTTTACAAGAGATTCTCTGATTGTTTGATTTACAATCTAGTCCTACTGTGTATGGCATGGTCTTTGTTCAATTTCGTGAACATCATGAGTCTCTTTTTTTTCATGTGGATCCCATTCTTCTTGAGAAGTGTCTGCACTTCACAGGTAGATTTCACACCACCCTATAGCTACTTTCATGAACATGGCAAATACTCAAATCACCCTATGAGACAGAGGCACTTGGAGTTCAAATCCATTTCCTCCCCACTGACTCATCTACTGTTTGTGTTAAAATGCGTAAGTTAATGAGTCCTTGAAAAGTAGTAGTGCACAAAAGCTGTGGCTGTTGAAATTGATATTTTTGTTGAATTACCTGCTCTGTGCAGATAACAAACTGATGCTTGGTGCATTTTCCAAGAGCACTTACATAGTCAGGGTAGAGTGAAATGACTTCACAACCTTAATTCCTCCACTCCATGAAGAGCCTCCTCAAGCCTTCCTGACTGCCACGCGCCCTGTGAATTCTGCTCACCTGCAGAAACTCCTCTTGGGTTATGTACAATGATTCCTTGGCGCATTCATACAAATTGTGTTTGTGCATAGCACAAGCTTACAGTTATTTTAACTAGGCCTATAAAAATTAAAACTATGTAAAGTAGATCCTGAAATCCTGGGCATGGCCATGTAGGAATTTTTCCATCTCAGGGGAGAAAGTGGAATAAAGGGATTAGATATTAACAAGGCCTGTAGAGGTTCTAGCACCTGTTCCTGCAAGACTGGCTGTATATTTTCATTGAACAAAAAGAAGTAACAATGGAAACCTGCTCTTTGAACTTTATTTAGAAGTCTTGCTTGTTTGCTCCTTTGGATAGAGGTGCCTCCATAAAAAGATTAGAGAAAAACTCATCACTTCCTATTTCAAATAGAGCAAAAGAACGTGTGATGAGATTTCCCCAGGGTCCCACAATTTCCTTTCTTGAGAAAGGAGTTAAAATGCTGGCTTGAAACAGGCCACCAGAATCCTTTGGAGAACTCATCCAACAACTGTGGGCAAGACCCTCTGTGTCTTTCCACCTATCCAGAAGCGACGCCCATTCTGGGGATGGTCCAAGCTCTTCTGGTAATTAGGAAAGTCCCATTTTTGAGCAGAAAACTTGCAGTGGTGAGCACAGTACTTTGGTGCGGCCTAATATTGCATTTGGTAGGTGCTGTGATCTAAATTTTCATATCCTCAAAATTCATATGTTGAAATGCTAACCCCCAAAGTGACCGTAGTGGTGGAGGCTTTGGGAAGTGATTAGGTCGGGGTGGGGGGCAGGAGAGGCCTCATGATGGGATCAAGGAGGGCTCAGGGAGCTCCCTCACCTCTTCCACCATGTGAAGACACCGTGGGAAGGCACCCTCTGTGAACCAGGAAGTGGGCTCCCCCCAGACAACAAATCTGCTAGTGCTTTGATCCTGGATTTTCCAGCCTCTTGATCTGTGAGAAATATATTTCTATTGTTTAGAAGCCACTCTGTCTATGGTATTTTATAGCAGCCTGAACAAACTAAGACACTAGAGATACAGTGCAGGGAAAACAAAACAAAGCAACACAGAACCAGACATTTGAGAGATTTCTTCCCATTAGGATCTTTAACTGTCATCTAATTGCTGTTCAAAAGAATTGATACAGAGTCAGAACAGAATACGAAAGCATGTAAAGATCCTTTAACAGCCTCATAACCATCAGCCATCCAACAAAGCACTGAAATTCATGCTTATCTAATTAATTTTTGGCCATCTAACAATTTAAAAGATGTGAATTCAAGACTACAAACAAATACAAATTTTCTTTGAAATGGCATACAGTTCAAGCCTCATCTAAAAGAAGAAAGAATGATTTGTCAAGTAGACTATAAGACTCATAAGATGCTAATATTCATAGATAAAAGGCCACACAAAGAGACAGGATTTATTTTGTTAGATTTTGTCTTCCCAGCCCTCGTTGGAGCCAGTAGAGAGAATTCCATCTAGCTGAAAGATCTGAAATTTAGAACCAAAGCAGCCAATGGCTACACAACCCGACTCCTTCCCAGCCTATAGCTAGATCCTAGATTACCCCTATGTGAACCAAGGCCAGTCTGGGAAGGGCACTGTGGGAAGTGAATGTACCAGATTCCCAGGCAACAGCCAGATGAGGCTACCGGCTCCAGGCTGAAGAGAGGGAGAGCAATGCCACACCTCCTCCCAAGAGGAAACAGCTCAGGCCTCATGTAAGTGAAGGAAGAGCTAGACAGTTGCCTAAGGATCAGGTTTCTGGACCTCCTCACACTCAGGAGAAGCACAGCCCCACCCTTCTCAACGCAACCTCTGTAGAAGGAGGTGGGCCCCACAAGCCAGAGGAAATTCTGAAGGAGAAAGGGGGGTGCATGGACCTTCTCTCAAGCCTTGCCTGTGGATGCCTGTAGGTCCTTCCTTCTACCGAGTTGCACCTTTCCCCAAGTCCCCAGATGGGGGGATCATCCTGCCTCTGCCTCCCCACCCCACATGGACTTCAACCCTGACATTCATGTTAGAATCTCTCTGCCTCTCCCTCTGACTTGATTGTTTGCCCTGAAAGGCATGAATCAGGCATTCACATCACATAGCCGGGATGTGGTGCAGTCTCTGGAAGAGTGAGCCACTGAGCAAGTGGGTATTGGAAAGATTCATAGACTAGCAAACACCTCAATGACTGCTTCCTGGGTGCCTCCAGGCAGGTGCCTGAATCCCACTCAGAGACCCCAGCTGCAAAGTCCAAGGCCCCGAGCCTGGCCACACAGCTCAGGAGGGATTTCTTCAGGGCAGAAAGGCCAGAGACTCCTCCAACAGCTGTGTAAAAGACTGTGCTCGATTGGAAAGAAACAGTGGCAGGGAGGTGTGGGTTAGATGTGTCTGGTGGCAGAAAGGCAAGGAATGATTTGGGATAGGGAGAAGGAGGCCAGTGGCTCAGCATGCCAGGGAAGACACACTGCCACCTGCTTGAAGCAATCCATTTGGTTTACCCCCTGGATGTCCACAGTCAGCCAAGAGCACAGTGATGAGTGTCCCACATGGCTCACAAGCTCTGTGGATGAGTCTGTGTCTGCAAACACAGCCTCAGCACTCCAGGGTCTGGCCACCTGCCCCGTGCAGTGGCTCTATCGCCATAGGCAATACCCCTCTACCAGGCTGGCTGGCCAGCTCTGATGGGCCTGCACACACCACACTCCCCAATACAGGGCACATAAAAAGTCAAGAAGTAAGGATCCATCAAACCCATATCTGGGGATGACAGGTGACATTAGCTTTTGGAGGGAGACCCTGCTAGTTTTTCAAGCAAGGAGGAATATGAGGAGAGCTGGGCTTCAGAGGTGTATGAAACCAATTAAAAGTTTTGCCTCTCCTTGGATTATTTTAGGATCAGAGAACAGGTTCTGGCTGGCTAGCTGGCCCAACCTTCCAAGGCGCCATCCCAGGCCACAGGCCGGGCACCCTGTGGAATGCTGGTGCCCGCCGCACTGAGCCTGGACTCTGTGCGCAGATGTTGCCATCTAGTGGCGACAAGGTGCAAATCTCACTCTTTTCCCTAATGCATAAAGGATCAGGAATTTCAAAAGAAATACTTTTCTAATAAAGCAAATTAAGGAATACTCTTTTTTTCCTTTTTTTCCCATTTATTTATTTTATTGAATTTTAGGTTTTGGGGTACATGCGAAGAACATGCAAGATTGTTGCATAGGTACACACATGGCAGTGTGATTTGCTGCCTTCCTCCCCATCACCTACCTCTGGTATCTCTCCCCTTGCTATCTCTCCCCAGCTCCCCCCCCCCCCACCATCCCTCCCCTATTTCCCCCCAATTGACCCCAGTGTGTAGTGCTCCCCTCCCTGTGTCCATGTGTTCTCATTGTTCAACACCCGCCTATGAGTGAGAACATGCACTTTTTATACAAGACATAGGAAAGATTCCATTTTGTTTTTGACCTCTTTAGCCTCCCAAATATATACAAACGTCACATCAAAATGTAACATACCAAAACAGAAGTCAAGGAGTTGCCCGGGTGCCTTTATTGAGACTGTAGTTTCCCTATGGAGTAATTCTCAGTTCATTACCTTAATTAGGCACATGCCAAGAGATATTGCTATATGAAAAGATGAAATTGAAGATTTCCCTGTATTTCATCATTCTGATTCTGACTTGGTTACTTACCAGGTAAACGGCACATAAATTCTCTGAGGCTCACACTCTTCATTAGCAAAATGGGAACAGCATGACATGATGACAGGACAGAATGACGTGAATAGAGGATAAACTCCCACAGGCACAACCTTGGGTGTGTCCCAGCTGCTGGGGATATGTCTCCCAGGGCAGCCCATTTGGTGACACAGCCATGGTTTCTTCTCTTAAACATGGGGTCTGTGTCCATTTACTTTACCTAAGAGCACACTCACCAGAAGCCCCTGCCAAGAGTGTTCAGCACTTGTTCCGTGCAGTGTCTAAGATATTCCAAATACTTAACAGATGTCAAGAATGGAATATTCATGATAAAAATACTCTAGTTTTCCATAAGCTCCAGTGACTAGAATGAGCCCTTCACCCCATGGGATGATTTAGTCCTGGCAACTTGGGGAGTTCAGAATTTTGTGATTTCAAAGTGCTGACTGGTTAAGGCCCAGGATACTTTTCTCCCGCACTGCCTACCCAGGCACCTTCCTAAGTGATGAGTCTTTGCGTCTACAGCCCATCTCTTCCTAAATGAATGGTCAGCTCACTTAGAATCTCTCAGGGATTTTGCACTTATACTTAGTTCCCACTTCTAAGTTCCCACTTTTAGTTTCTCCTTCTCCCTTTCCACCATGAGTAAACATCCTTTTTGTCCCTTGGCTGAAGTTGATCATCCTGTAAAAGTGCTGCCCCTTTGGGTTATGGTTCTACTTGAAATGGATCCGTAACAAACATCTCTACATCTTCATTGTCATCTCCTGAAAGGAGGGTGAGTCAGGTGCAGGAGACTGAGAAGAGAAAGGCTGAACCTCACTCACAGGCACACGCTGAGGTGGGACAAAGAGATCCCACAGAATAGCTGTGAGGGCCCCAGAGAAAGGCAGAGAGGAGATGCCTTCAGCAAGCTTGCCCCAGCCCCACATCTTCTCCTGGTCCCTCCTTGCCCATCCCCTGGCTGGGGCTCCCACACCTGTTTCTCTTATACAATAGCCCTCTCTTGGTTCCCCAGACATATGACGGCTTTGGATGTCCCTGCACCTCCAGCCACAAACTGCTCACTTCCCTTTATTGCTGCTTTTCCTCCTCCTGTCCCAAACTATGACAGTTCCCCAGAGCTTTATAATCTTTTCTCTCCTTCCCTTCTCTTTCCACGGCCCACGGACCAAACCTATATTTTGAACTGTAGCCACCCACAGCTGGCCCTTTTGGTGGCCAGGCATGACACCTCACATTTGCAGTAAACACTGTCCCTGAGTTCTCCGTGGCAGTGGTGCCTTCAGCTCAGGCTGCCCCATTGTTTTCCTTCATCAATAGGTCCCAAGCCCAGGAGCTTCTCTCCTGAGAAATGGGCCCTGGATCACAACTTCCTCCAGATCCCCCCACCTGCCCGCGCTTGCTGTGGATTCCCCTGGAATTGACACCCACTGCCGGCGGCATCTTCCTTGGAGAATAATCATGGCAAGAAGGTGGCAGGAGTTGGAGCTGGAGCTGGAATGCCAGCTCTAACCTGTTTCTCACCTATAAAGTGGAGACAGTCTCACAGAGCTGCAGTTCCAATGAAAGATACTGTGCCTCTGGTCATGGGAGAGCAAAACCACAGTGTAGATTGGATGAAAGACTTTCCTAGAAAAGAGGTCTGGGCATCTGCTCACCTCCATTTATTCTCTGCATCACCTAGAACATGGGCTTAAACCTTCAGGCCTCAGTTTGCCCATCTGTGAAGTGATCACAACAGCACCTGTCTCATTGGGGGGTGGTGAGGATTAAACCTAATCCTACACACAAAGTTCCCTGAACTGTGCCTGGGATACACCCTCCAGACCATGTATGTTATTACTATTATTTCCAATTCTTTTTCATCTGAACTCCTCACCCCAGCATCAAAGGTCTACCATACTTTAAATTCTTTCTTCCCTGGCTCTTTCAACACAGCAAGCATTTCAACACCCATGCATTCATTTGACAAATAGTCCCACTTTGCCTCTCCTCTGCCTGCATGACTTGGTGCTATGTGGCACAGAACACTGTGGGTAGTGACTTCTGCACCAGACCCGTGATAGGAAGGTTCTGGGCATGAAGCACAGTATCACCAACCCCTCTGTGGGTTAGTGATCACTAACCCCTCCTTCCGGGCTCAGCTGAAAGATAGCCTCAGCCCTGATCCCCTCTCTCGATATCCCCAGGAGGAGACACCAGTCCTTTTTCACTTCCAAGGTTTGCTGCTAATATCTATAGGTAAACAGGGATTTATAAAAACTCCAAAGGCTCCTCACGCCCCTTCTGATCTTAGAGCTGCAATTAGGGGCTGCAGCTCTGATCTTCTCAGGATGGCACCTAGAATGTCACTGGGCCCCAGTCACCTCACACATTCTGCATTGTTGGGTGGGGGGGAGTTCACCAGAGCTCCCAATGCACCCACTTCTCTGAGAGGCAGCTGAGGAGTGAATACAGCATCACAGCACGTTCACCATGAGCCACCTGCTTGAAGCAATATGGTTGACCCCCTGGACATCTGCACTCAGCCAAGAGCACACTGGTGAATGTCCTACATGACTTACGAGCTCTGTGAATGAGTCTGTACTGGGAAAACTGGATACTGTATTCATATGCAGAATTATATTAGACCTCCACCTCTTACTATATATACAAAAATCAACTAAAAATGGAAGGCATAAATGTAAGACATAAATAATAAAACTACTAGAAGAAAACACAGGAAAATACTTCAGGACATTGGTCTGGGAAATGATATGAATAAGACCTCAAAAGCACAGGCAACAAAAACAAAAATAAACAAATGAGTTTATTTCAAACTAAAAAGTTTCTGCCCAGCAAAGGAAACAATCAACTGAGTAAAAATACAACCTACAGAATGGGAGAAAATATTTGCAAATTACTCATTCAACTGGGGATTAATAGCCAGGGTATACAAGAAACAAACTTCTCAATAGCAAAAAAAAAGAAAAAAGAGAAAGGAAGAAAGAAAGAAAAAAGAAAGAAAGAAAGAAAGAAAGAAAGAAAGAAAGAAAGAAAGAAAGAAAGAAAGAAAGAAAGAGAAAGAAAGAAAAGAAGGAAGGAAGGAAAGAAAGAAAAAAGAAATAAAGAAGAAAGGAAGGAAGGAAGGAAGGAAGGAAGGAAGGAAGGAAGGAAGGAAGGAAGAAAAGAAAAGAAGGAAGGAAGGAAAGAAAGAAAAAAGGAAGAAGAAAGAAAGAAAGAAAGAAAGAAAGAAAGAAAGAAAGAAAGAAAGAAAGAAAGAAAGAAAGAAAGAAAGAAAGAGACAGAGAGAAAGAAAGAAAAAGATCTGATTTTAAACTGGGCAAATGATCTTGAAGAGATATTTATCAAAAGAAGACAAATAAAGGGCCAACAAACATATGAAAAAAAAGGCTTGACAGTACTAATCATTAGGGAAATGCAAATCAAAATCACATGAGATATCATCTCACTCCAGCTAGCATGGCCATTATCAAAAATACAAAAAATAAAAAATAGCAAATGCTGGTGAGGATGCAGACAAAACAGAACTCTTCCACACTATTGGTGACATTGTAAATTAGTGCATCCATTATAGAGAACTGCATGGATGTTCCTCAAAAAACTACGGATAGAACTACCATGTAATCCAGCAATCCCACCACTAGTAATTTTTTATCCAAAGGAAAGGAAATCATGATATCAAAGAAACATTTGCAACACCACATTTATTGCAGCACTATTTGCAATAGCCAAGATATGGAATAAAATTTTGTGTCCAACAGCAGATAAATGGATTTTTAAAATACAGTATATATCACAATGAAATACTATTCAGCTATAAAAGAGAAAGAATTATTGTTATTCACGGCAACCTGGGTGGAACTGGAAGGCATTATGTTAAGTGAAATAAGCCAGGAACAGAAATTTAAACACCACATGTTCTCACTCATATGTAGAAGCTAAAAAAAAAAAATGATTTTATAGAAGTAAAAAACAGAACACAGGATACTAGAGGGGGGGAAGGGGAAGGGGAAGGAAGGGATGGGGGAGATTTGGTGAAGGATACGAAATTGCAGCTAGATGGGAGGAATGAGTTTTAGTGCTGTATAGCACTGTAGGATGACTATAGTAAACAATAGTATTTTATAGTGTTACAAAAAGCTAAAAGGAGGATATGGAAAGTTTCTAAAACACAGAAATAATAAACGTTTCAGATGACAGGTATACTAAGTACTCTGATATGATCACTATACATTGCATGTATCAAAACATCATTCTGTAGGCCATGAACATGTACAATTATTATTTGTCAGTTAAAACATAAAATTTTAAAAACATAAGTGGACACTCACTGGGGATTCTGAAGTATTCTAAGCTTTACGGTGAGCACACTTAAGCCACCGCTTAGAAGAGTATTGCCCATTTGTTTTATGTAACAATTTCAGAACTATAAATTCATTGAATATGTGATGATACACTGAATGATAAGAGACTACACATTTTTAGTGGGAGGCATGGAGATTTGCGCTTGAAGAGCTCAGCTTGAGATCTCCTCTTTGCTCTCAGCAGTAGCACTTTGCTTTTGACAAGCTCCCTGAACATGCGTTATATCTACTGTATACTCACACAGCACACACAATCATAAAAGCACATCACACACATACACACACACACACACACGACACAGTCCCTGTCAAACATCAGTGCAACATTGATTCCTGCAACATTCCTAAAAATAATGATGGCAAGTACTATGAAATCCATATTACAAATGAGTACGTGGAGATTTGGTGAAATTAAGGGACTTGCTCCCAGTCACTAAGCTAGTAAAGTTTCATACATCTTGGCTTGAAATTCAAAGAACAGGCCTTTGGCTACTCTCCCCAACATAGTCTCTGAAACACTCTGCCCAGCCATAGCTCCGTGATGTCCGTGATATATTCAACTTTGGTTCATTTTGAATTTTCAGTGTTCTCTTTCCCCATGAAATCAATTTTCTGTTTTATTGCAAACATATGACTGGAAGTTCCTTGGAAAGACAGTTTAAAATAGAAACATCTGATGAAAACTGTTACTTGATGATTACTTCTAAAAGAGCTGAGCTGACAAAATACAAAAAAAAATGTTGAAAAAGTCATGATGGTGGAAATAGGATGCCTGGTCTCGGCCTGATGTTTGACAGTGACTGTGTTTTGTGTGTGTGTGTGTGTGTGTGTGTGTGTGTGTGTGTGTGTACCTGTGTATGTGTGAGTGTGTACGATATGCTTTTATGATTGTGTGTTGTGTGAGTAGGTGTGTACTGAGTGTGTATAAAAGTGTGTGTGCATGTCATGCACATATGTGTGAGTGCACAAGTGTGCAATATGTATACAGGTATTTATATTAGTGCATTGTGTGCATGTGTGAGTGTGCGAATGAATGTGCATATGTATGTTTGGAGCAAATGTGTGAGTTGGTATGTGTATGTGTTTGAGTTTGTGTAAGAGTGTGTGAGTTTATACTTGTGAATGTGTGAAATGTGCATGTATGTGTTGAATTTGCATATATATGTGTGAGAGAGGGCAAATGTGTGAATGTGAATATGTGTGAATGAGTGTGCATGAGTGTGTATGTATGTGTGAAAGAGTGTATATATTTGTGTGAGTGTCTCTGTGTGAAGTGTAGACACATGCCCACCTGGGTAGCATCTGGCAAATGATACAATCAGGAGCCTTCCTGAGATTTACCCAGCATAGCTGCATAAGAAACAACTAACTTGAACACTTTTCTGCACATTATTTCATGCACCCTCTACCACTGAAGTCTACGAAAGAAAATGTCACTATGCCTCATCACCCTGAGGCACCACAAACTAGCACACCTCAAAGAAAGTCTAAAATAAACTTAGACATATGTGCAAAATTACCTGGGGCAGCTTCATTTCAAAGCATCCCTAATTAACTAATTAGTTAATTAGATAATCAGAATAGCAGAAGTTATTTCTCCCTTAGGGCTTCAGAATTTCTCTTAAACCAGGCACACAGGAATATACACAGGCACAAGCATACAAAGTTTGCTGGTCAAATCCTGGGTGCGCCGGGCACGGTGGCTCAAGCCTGTAATCCCAGCACTTTGGGAGGCCAAGGCGGGTGGATCATGAGGTCAAGAGATCGAGACCATCCTGGTCAACATGGTGAAACCCCGTCTCTACTAAAAATACAAAAATTAGCTGGGCATGGTGGCGCTCGCCTGTAGTCCCAGCTACTCGGGAGGCTGAGGCAGGAGAATTGCCCGAACCCAGGAGGTGGAGGTTGCGGTGAGCCGAGATCGCGCCATTGCACTCCAGCCTGGGTAACAAGAGCGAAACTCTGTCTCAAAAAAAAAAAAAAAAAAAAATCCTGGGTGCTAAGCATTGATAACCACTTTCTACTGGGGACAATGTCGGCTCTTTCTCTCCTCTGGTTTTTGCTGCCTCCAGTTCTTTTTTTGGTAAACAAATGGGCCTCAATTTTTCAGAGAGAAAAATCATGATTCCTTTTGAAGCAGTCACAGATCTGCCCCCCTTAATTCAAGAGACTCCCCCCCAAAGGTAACCATGGGGCCTCAGAAGCCTGAAGCCTGAAGAGGTCAAGTGCATGTGTTTACAGGGCACAAACACTGGTGGGGGCACCTAGGCCCTTCTTATCTTCACACTGGGTGACACGGCCTTGCCACCCTCTCCAGCGAGTATAAAGGGAAATTGTTGGCTATCCAGGAATTCAGTGGCCAAATGTTGGAGCTTCCAATGAGCAAGCTGCTTCACAGAACATAAAGGATGCGTACCCTCAAATTGAACACAGAGCTGCTGGGATTGTAGGAAGCATGAGATTGTGGTCAGAAGACCTAGGTGTTAAGAACCTGTCTCATCTAGCAAAAACATGGGCACCTGAGCACGCCACAACTGCTCCAGGCCCAGGTCTCTTCATCTCTAAGATAAAAGAGTCAGTGATGAGGTCTTTTGGGAATATAATGTTTGAGATTACACAAGTAAATAGGAATTGCAATGACTCATGTTAGGATATATGTACTATGTTAGGAAGAGGAAACGTTCTTCAAAGGAAAAGTAAAGCAATTAAGAAAAAAACGGAAATTCTGACATTTCTGCATTTAGATTATCACCCCAATGTTCTAAAAATGTTAATTAAATGAACAGGAAAGGGAGTTTGCAGGAAGTAAAAGCAAAAGAGTCCTATGCGGAGTCATTGTAAAAAACATGACTTATGTAGCCCATCTCTGTCCCCCAGCGCCCTATGGGGTGGTGAGGACCATATGGTAGTGCAAGAGACATGAAACATGGAGTTTTGGGGTTTGTGAATGGGGGACAAAGGGGGAGTGAGCAGATTTCTGGTGGAGCCTCAGTGGAATTTGAGAATCCTTTCTGGCACTCTGGCAAAATGCTGACTTACACCAGAAATTATGTGTGCTTTTCAGGGCCTTAATAAAAAAGAAAAGCAGATGCTGGAGGGGCTGGTTATTGTACAGATCTTGGCAGGAATATGGAATGTAACAGCTAAATAGAGAACTCAATAGTTTAAAATAGATATGGCCCTCACCAGCCGACTTCCATATTATGCACACACACGCACATGCACACCCACACACACTCCACAAAAGGATTCAAAAGGGGAAATTTCAGCCGGGCCCAGTGACTCACGCCTGTGATCCCAGCACTTGGGGAAGCCGAGGCAGGTGGATCACTTGAGGTCAGGAGTTCCAGACCAGCCTGGCCAACACGGCAAAACCCCGCCTCTACTAAAAATACAAAAATTAGCTGGGTGTGGTGGCACGCATCTGTAATCACAGCTACTCAGGAGACTGAGGCAGGAGAATTACATGAACATGGGAGGTGGAGGCTGCAGTGTGCCAAGATCACGCCACTGCACTCCTGAATGGGTGACAGAGTGAGACTCTGTCTCCAAAAAGAGGGGGGGCGGAATTTCAAAGGACGTCTAACCACAAGGTTGGAACCCACCTTGTGCCCCTTTGGCTTCCTTCTCACCTTCATGAAATTCCTCACCAATTTCTGTTAATGGCGCCTTCCTGGTTTCCATCACTTGAAATCCATATGGCCACATTTATTCACTGACTCCCACAGCCATCATTCTTGCTTCTAGACTCTTTTAATTTAGTTCCTTTCTCCGCTGATCACAAAGATATCCTTATAAAATACACACCAGAGAGCCCGTCCGACTGATCAAAATCCCTGATGTTTCCCTGTGTTGAGCACCAGTTCTCCAGCTTAGCTGCACCTT
Source organism: Cebus imitator (assembly GCF_001604975.1). Taxonomy (NCBI): domain Eukaryota; kingdom Metazoa; phylum Chordata; class Mammalia; order Primates; family Cebidae; genus Cebus; species Cebus imitator. Next base: position 2,728,753 of record NW_016107587.1, on the reverse strand, counting down.
GGAATCACTAGGGAAATTACAAAAGTACCTACGTCTCAGTTCCACTCAGAGACTCTGATTGAATTACTATGCATGTGGCCTGGCAGCTGAGGGTGTGGGTAGAAAAGCTACCCAGGTTATTCTAATATGCAGCAAAGTGGGCAGGCCCCAGGTCTCCAGTATTCTAAGGGCTTTACCATCTGCCTGCTACTCAGCCTCATATTCCAGACCTCCACCCTGGAGGTAGCCAGAATATTCCACATTTTTAAGGTTTCTGTTTTTGTCTATACCATTCCCTATTTACAGATAAAGATGATAGATAGATAGATAGATAGATAGATAGATAGATACATGATAGATAGATAGATAGATAGATAGATAGATAATAGATAATATAGACATGTATAGACATAATAAGCATCACTTATAATAGCAAAAACCTACACAAAGCCCCAATGTCCAAAAAGAGGACACATTAGCCCATTGTCATATCTCCAACTTGTTTACAGTTCTATCTACATTTCGTAACTCATCTCAGATGCAAACACTTCAGGGTGGAAGCTCTGAAACATTTGTGGCAGAATCAGGTGATTTTCCTCCCAAAGCTGCTCAAACACATTTATGCATTTCTTATAGAACTTGCCACATTCTGCCAAAATGTTCTTGGCTCCTCCCCACGTAGGACCGTAAGCTTTTCGGAAAAAACTAGATCTTAGTAAGTCACGTGCCAGCATACATGATCAGAATGCCTTTTATAAAACAGAAGATTCATGATTGCTTGTAGAATAAATGAACAAGCTAATCTATTTTTACATGTTTCCATGCAAATCTATACAAATTTCTAAGGAGGACCAAGGCTATAGTAATTGATAAAGTAATGATGGAAAGGCAGAGATGGAAAGGGTATTAAAGGTAATCTGATACAATCCCCACTTTTTTTTTTTTTTTTTTTTTTTTTTGAGGCAACTTTTTTTTTTTTTTTTTTTTTTTTGAGACGGAGTTTTCCTTTTGTTGCCCAGGTTAGAGTGCAATGGCGTGATCTCGGCTCACTGCAACCTCCACTTCCCTGGTTTAGGCAAGTCTCCTGCCTCAGCCTCCTGAGTAGCTGGGATTACAGGCATGTGCCACCATGTCCAGCTAATTTCGTATTTTTGGTAGAGACAGGGTTTCTCCATGTTGGTCAGGCTGGTCTCGAACTCCCTCCTCAGGTGATCCACCCACCTCAGCCTTCCAAAGTGCTGGGATTACAGCCGTGAGCCACCGCACCTGGACAATCCCCACGCTTTCAAACACAGAAGCTGAGTGTCTGAGAGATACAGTGACTCACGAGGTATCAGCACCCTTCTCTCAGCCTCTCCCAGCCCCTTCCTTCTGTTCTAAATGGGTTCCACTTAGGAACGGAACACTCACGCTTTTTATTGCACAGTGGACACAGATGGAAGAGAGCCCTACATCCATCCTCAGAGGGGATCAAGGATAGTCATGGAGCCCATGAGGTGAGGGGTGAGGGCAGTCCTGCCAAGGATATGGGGCAAAGATCACTCACTGCTCATTGTCATGCTTTTCCCTGTCACATACCTTCTGTCAAAAACTAGTTTTCTGTCCAAGACTATAAAAACTCTAAAAGAGGCCAGGCTATGATCCCAACACTTTGGGAGACCAAGGCAGGAAGATCACTTGAGTCCAGGAGTTTGAGACCAGTCTGGGCAACTGAGTGAGACCTTGTCTCCACAAATAATCAAAAATTATCCTGATGCTATGGTGCACATCTGTAAGTCCCAGTTACTCAGGAGGCTGAGGCAGGAGAATTGCTTGAGCCCAGGAAGTTGAGGCTGCAGTGAGCCATGATTGTGCCATAGCACTCAGCTTGAGAGACAATGCAAGACCCTGTCTCAACACACAAACAAACTCTGGAGATAACCTAGGTATATCATTCAGGTAATATCATTTAGGACATAGGCACTGGCAAAGAGTTCATGATGAAGATGCCAAAAGCAATTGCAACAAAAGTGAAAATTGACAAGTGGGATCCAACAAAGCTAAAAAGCTTCTGCACAGCAAAATAAACTATCAACAAAGTATACAGACAGCCTACAAAATGGGAGAAAATTTTTGCAAACTTTGCATCCAATCAAGGTCTAATATTCAGCATCTATAAAGAACTTAACAAATTTATATGCAGAAACAAACAACCTCATTTTAAAAAGTGGGCAAGGGACATGAACAGACACTTTTCAAAAGAAGACATATATGTGGCAAACAATCATAAGAAAAACTCAGTATCACTGATCATTAGGGAAATGCTAATCAAAACCACAATGAGATACCATCTCACAATAGTCAGAATGGCTATCATTAAAAAGTCAAAAAATAACAGATGCTGGCAGGGTTGTAGTGAAAAAGAAACACACACTGTTGGTGGGGGTGTAAATTAGTTCAACCACTGTGGAAGACCAAAAGAGAGAAACACCATTCAACCCAGGAATCCCATTACTCGATATATACCCAAAGGAATATAAATCATTCTGTTATAAAGACACATGCGCAAATGCGTTCATTGCAGCTCTATTCACAATAGCAAAGACATGGAATCTGTCTAAATGCCCATCAATGATAGACTGGATAAAGAAAATGTGGTGCATATACACCATGGAATACTATACAGCCGTAAGAAAAGAATGAGATTATGTCCTTTGCAGGAACGTGAATGGAGCTGGAGGCCGTTATCTTTAGCAAACTCACCCAGGAACAGAAAACCAAGTACACATGTTCTCACCTTTAAGTGGGAGCTAAATGATGAGAACACATGGACACATAGAGGCGACTAACACACACTGGGACCTTTTGGAGGTTGGGGGGTGGGACCAGGGAAAAGATCAGGAAAAATAACAAATGAGTATTAGGCTTAATACCAGGGTGATGGAATAAACTGTACAACAAACTCTCACGACACACATTTGCCATGTAACAAACCTGCACTTGTCCTCCTGAACTTAACATAAAAGTTTGAAAAAGAGGAACACTTCAGGAAGGAAAAATACGTACAAGATAAAATACTTTAAAGGAGTTAAAGTATCCTATGTTTTCATAGGAATGCCAACTTCCAGGAGAAGTCACAACGCAGAATTGTTCGTAAAACATAGCCCTGTGAAACACAGCAAGCAACTGTCAACTGCAGTGGGGTCTGAGTACCCCAGCTCTCCCTCAAAACGTTTTTTTGAGCAAAAATAAATATTGAAGCAAATGTGGTAATGCTTGCATTGAAGGATTTCTCCAGGAATACTATTTTTGCACCTTGATTTCTTTGTTCCCGCCGTAACATTTCTGAAGTGGGTATTTATGTATGTTCTCAGTGTAAGGGTTAAACATGTCGAAGAACTGCTAAATCAATTCCAGATAGCCCATGCAGTATGCTTTGAAAATGAGATCAAGTTTTCAATATTATTTCAAGCTGTTTATGGGAAATTCATTGTTCATCACAGTTTGACATGCGTTTCCATTTATATATTAAGCTAAAGTGGCTTTTTTCCTCAAAACTTCATAAAAAAATCACCAAATTTTAAAATGTGTTTTGTATTAAATATGCTGACAACCACAACATAATTTGATGTAATAATTGAAGAGTATGAAATAAAAATAACATCTCAAAATTATTTAAGGAAAATGTAAGTACATAACAGGTTCCTTTGATAGATGGCCAATAACTAGACCAACATTTTCATTTCATAAAAGCCTTTTCTTTTAAATTTAGTAATCAGTGATTTATACTTAGTTAACTGACTAAATTAACAAAACGCTCTAAAAATGGAACACCCACAGCTGACAAGGGTGTGGTGGAAGTGGCACTTCATACATTGCAGAGTGGATGGCACAATAAATTGGCACCAACCACCCTGTTAGCAGCTGGGCAATAACTGAAGGATGGCAAAATTTAACCAACTTCTGGAGCTCTATTCTAAGACAAGCAAAATCTGGAAAATGTAGATGCACAAAGGTGTTTACTCACAACATTACGGTTAATGTAGAAGGATCTGTAGTAAAAGCAACTTAAGAACCTAATATAAAGTTACTTAGAATAAGTATTACAAGGCGATATAGCTCTGGAAAACACTTATTTATTCAAGAACAGCTTTGACTTTATGTATAACCAAGACAAAATAAAATCCTTGTTTTACTTTTCAAGGAAAAGATCTCTTTTTTTTTCCTCCCCTGAGGCGGAGTTTTGCCCTTGTTGCCCAGGCTACAGTGCAATGGTACAATCTCGGCTCATACACAACTTCTGCCTCGCAGGCTCCTGAGTAACTGGGAATATAGGCATGTGCCACCACACCTGGCTAATTTTGTATTTTTAATAAAGATGGGGCTTCTCCATGTTGGTCAGGCTGGTCTCAAACTCCCAACCTCAGGTGATCTGCCCATCTCAGCCTCCCAAAGTGCTGAGATTACAGGCGTGAGCCACCACCCTCAGCCAGAAAAGCTCTTGCTCTTTTTTACTTTAGGTGAGTACTATATCTGGCATGTCTCCCCATGTTATCCCTCCCCACCCCACCCCTCCCCACCCCCCACTATCTCTCCCCTACCCTGCTTTAACTGCCTCTTGTCATTCTGCCAATTCATCATCTCTAGGGAGTCCTCCACTTCTGAGCGCCCTCTATAGGGCGCTGCCTCATGTTAGGGTGGAAACTGGCTCAGCTTTGAGGAAGTCCAGCAGGTCTTGGAGATGGGAATGGGGCAGAGACTGCAGTGGTGGAAGCAGGAGACATGCCCTGAGCACCTGGGACCTCCTGGCTTAAGGACAGGGAGGAGGCAGATCTGATGCGGCCCAGGTCTATCACAAAAGGGAGGACATGAGGAGCACACTGGCCCGACCTCAGAGGCTGCCTCTAAGCTCTCAGGTCCATTGAGAGTGTTGCGGTGGGCCCCAGGCTGGGGAAGGATGCTCCCTAGAGCCAGTGCTGGGCTGCCACGTGCATAGGAGGACAAGCAGTGCTTAGCAAGGACATCCCTCAGCACCAGGAACCAGGTCTGTGGGCCCTTAGCACTTGAAGAGAGGAGGAAGTACAAAGGGGTTCTGGTTCCCCTGGCTCACACAGATGCAGGCCAGGTGAGGCGGAACCCACAGAAGCAGGTCGTGAGCTGGCACAGGGTAGAGTTGGGGAACACCACAGGAGGGCTGCTGGGACTGTGTGCCATGGGCACATGTGTTGTTAATCACATCGAATATGACTGTGGTGGTGACATCCACAGCAGGGCATAAACATTCCACATAAGAGAAGAAGTTCAACCCGTTGTGGTACATATCACAATGTGCCGCTGTTACATGGCAGGCAAAATATATTCTAGGAAATATTTTATAATAATATGAAAAATTAATAATACCATATATTTGTAGAAAATCAGAATACATATTATATATGTGATAAAACTTATATATAAATGTGTTCTACATAATTTTAACTATATTATTCACATTTGTAGATATATGCAGAATAAAACTATATAGACATATACATAACTATTCCAAAACATTCATAGCAGAGATAAAATGTTCACCAAAAACTTCCTTATTTATGAGTTACTACTAATTTTTAAGCTATGTATTTTTTAAAAAGAAGAAGAAAGTGATAAATAATCAGCTTGCAATTCCTCTTTTCCTTGGTAGAAATTAAGCAAGCAGCATTAAACACAAGCATTTTTTTTTTTTTTTTTGAGACAGAGTTTTGCTCTTGTCACCCAGACTGGAGTCCAATAGCACAATCTCAGCTCACTGCAACTTCCACCTCCTGGGTTCAAGCGATTCCCCTGCCTCAGCCTCCAGAGTAGCTGGGATTACAAGCATATGCCACCACACCCAGCTAATTTTGTATTATTAGTAGACACAGGATTTCACCATGTTGGCCAGGTTTGCCTCGAACTCCCGACTTCAGGTGATCCACCCACCTCAGCCTCCCAAAGTGCTGGGATTATAGGCGTGAGCCACCACTCCTGGCAAACACAAGCAAATTTTTAAAACCTCACCTGGCTCCACTACAGCACTTGGTTCCTGTCCCAACTCCCGTGGCTCCATGGCCTGACTAGACCCACCTCAGCGGCCATAGGCTGCTCTTTTGCTCATGGTCTCTGTGCCCAGGCTCAGCTCTGTGCCCCATGCCTGACATCCCTTAGGCGTGAACCCTGCAGTCCCGAGTCTGTAGACAGGTCACTCACCTGCCTCCAACAACTCAGGTATGAGCCTCCTCCGGACTAACCAGTGTGTCTCTTATGAATAAAATTACCTATTTCTGGCTAGGTGCAGTGGCTTATGTCTATAATCCCAGCACTTTGGGAAGCTGAGGCAGGTGGATTACCTGAAGTCAGGAGTTTGAAACCAGCTTGGCCAACATGGTGAAATCCCCCATCTCCACTAAAAATACAAAAATTAGCTGGGCATGGTGGTGCATGCCTGTAGACCCAGCTACTCGGGAGGCTGAGGCAGGACAATCACTTGAACCTGGGAGGCAGAGACTGCAGTGAGCCAAGATTGAGCCATTGCACTCCAGCCTGGGCAACAGAGCGAGACTCCATCTCAACCCCCCCCCCCCCCCCAAAAAAAAAAAAAAACACACAAAAAAAAAAAAAAAAAAAAAAAAAAAAAAAAAAAAAAAAAAAAAAGTTACCTATTTCTGCTACATATAAATATAGGTATGTAATTCAAATTTTGGTGAGATACATTCTCACCAAATATTTAACAGATGTTAACCCCGTTATATATTCTAAAGCAATTATAAAAATAATATTGTAAACCTACCATTTTAAAATTCAGCACATATTTTACATTCATTAAAATGCACAAGTATTGATAACAGCAATAACTATTGATGTGAACTGAGTACCTCACCTGTGCCCATACCTAAGGTTAGGGCAGGAATTTCCTCATCCTCGTGCTCCCTATGCCCACGACTGAGGCTCGGGGCTGCCGGCCTGGGTGCATTCACTCACACAACCTCCATGCAACCCTAGCAGCCGGTGTCGCGTCGCTGAGATGCCAGAGTGCTGGTCTTACCTGGGTCACACCTCTGATGAGGGAGGACCAGGACTAAACACAAGCAGGCTGCCTGCCGAGCTTCACCAGTGGGCCACACCACTCCGCAGAGCCCTCAAAGAAAGGAGTTTCTGCTCTCCTGCCTGCAGGGGTGTATGGTGGGTGGAGCGAGTGTCCATCTTTCTGCTCTTGGTCACGCCCCTAGAGGAAGCAAATTGATGAGCCCATGACACCCACAGGCCATGACTGCTGCCTCCCTGGACAGCGTCAGTCAGAGGCCGCTCCTTGACTGGGGTGCCCTGGGGATCAGGGTGTGCTTTCTCACCCTTGTCTCCCCACTTGGAGGGAGAGAGGGCAGCAGACGGAAGTCCACTCTCTCCTCCATCTGCCCACAGCTAAGACCCTGCATCCAGGAGGAGGAGAGGTAGGACTTGACCCTGCCTCTTGCTCACACCTCTGGTTGGAGGAGGGAGACGGCCTAGATCCCTGGGACCCCACAGCAGTAAGGAACTCTGTCTCCCTCCCCCCGACTCTGCCATGTGAACACTGCCAGCTCCACTGCCAGGATGAGGCAATGGAGCCCGAGTGAAAAATCGTGCTGAGCACACGGCAGATGAAACCTGGGTCCTCATGTCTCCAGTGCCTTTGATGCACATTTACCCTCTGGAGTAACAGAATTTTAAAACCTAACACAATTTGCTATAAAAAGATTAATTCCTCCCCTTTCTCCTAATAAAGACTATTGATAATAAGTAATTTTTAAAACTAATAAAACTTTTTGTATCCTTAAAATGTATTCTAAAAATTGGATTTTTCTTAAAGATACTAAAACAAATATTTAAGAAAAATCAACATTTTATTTCCTGGAATTTACTGGCTACCCCTACATAGCACCTCCAATTGCATACACAGATTGTTTTGTGTTTTTTTGTTTGTTTTGTTTTGTTTTGTTTTTTTGAGCCAGAGTCTCACTCTGCAACCCAAGCTGGAGTGCAGTGGCATGATCATGACTCAGTGCAGTCTCCGTTTCCTGGTCTCAGTTGATTCTCCCATCTCAGCCTCCTGAGTAGCTGGGACCACAGACACACACGACCGTGCCCTGCTAATTTTTTTTTTTTTTTGGTAGACACAGTGTCCACTATGTTGCCCAGGCTGGCCTTGAACTCCTGGTCTCAAGTGAACCACCCACCTTGACCTCTGAAAATGCTAGGATTACAGGCTTGAGCCGCAGCTCCTGGCCTCAGGTTGATTTACGTGAAGCTCAGCTCAGAGACCTAAGGTAGAGCACATACTCCTGGAGCCCCACAGAACACATCCTCTTTCAAACTAAGACTGTGCAGTTCACATTCACCTGAACAGTTTACTTCACAGTGCTAAATTTCTATCTGGGTTACAAAACCTTGCAATTATTAAATCTCCTAAGCTACTTTTGTTGAAGTAAAATAAATCCACATCATTTTTAGCCTGTGCTAAGCTTTCAGTTTTTTTAATATCCTGCATTTAAACTTCCTTTTCTACTTTTCTCTAAAAGAAAACCATTGCAAATGTTTTCTTTTATGAAGAATTAGGATCAATGTCTCAAATAAAAATGTAATGTTTCCCCATTTAATTATTTTAGAAAGTGCATTGTGGCTGGGCGCGGTGGCTCAAGCCTGTAATCCCAGCACCTTGGGAGGCCGAGGCAGGTGGATCACGAGGTCAAGAGATCGAGACCAT